>NW_027491627.1:0-600000 GCF_021521415.1 Bidens hawaiensis | reverse complement strand
ACGTAAAATCAAGTAAAATTAGTTTGTATCACATCTACTTTTACGCACCATAAAAAGTTACCATGACATACAATGATTGTCCTAAAGCCTTTTAAGCCTAATAACTTCACCAGTTAAGCACACACAATCAGTATATATATCATTTTCCAAGGTTAGATCAATTTTCTGTTAAACATAGCACATTTACTTCATACGAAGTAATAGACTTGAAAAGTAATTTCATTTCCCTAAAAAAATTTTGACTTCAGTCACCCCGATCACGTCAAAGTCTTCAGGTAAACGGCAATCCTGAAGATCCAATGGATCAACTGGACCGACCACATACAAGTATGTGTCCTTCTAACTAAGTATGACCGACTAATTTTCAGCGACAGAAAGAAAACACATCATAACCGCCCCGGTCACTTTCAGTCGTCTGGTTAATGGCGATCCTCATTCTCTACAAGTAGAAACGAGGACCAAAACATATCCGAGGATATGTCCATCAAACTGAGGTAACCGACTAATTTTAAGCAATAGTGACGTTTTTTTTTTTTTTTTTTTTTTTTTTTTTTTTTTTTTTTTTACCCAAATAAAAACATGGTTACTCGGGATTGATCATCCCGTTCAGCTCAATTAGGTTTTGAAATCTGGATTTATCAAACGCTTTTGTAAATAAATCAGCGAAATTTTCTAGCGTATCGACTTTTTCGATCTTAATCAGTTTCTTCTCAGCACAATCCCGTATGAAATGATGACGAATGTCAATATGTTTGGTTTTACTATGTTTCACGGGATTGTTAATTACTGAGATGGCTGCAGTGTTATCAATTAAAATAGGAGTGAGTAAGAAATTCAGATCATAGTCGCGCAATTGTTGCTGAATCCACAAAACCTGTGAACAGCAGTTGGATGCTGCCATATATTCAGCTTCACATGTTGAGATTGCAACTGACGTCTGTTTCTTGCACTGCCATGAAACCAATCTTCCTCCAAGAAACTGACAACCTCCTGTTGTCGACTTCCGACTCTGATTGCACCCTCCATAATCAGAATCAGTATAAGCAACCAGTTCCACGTCTCCTCCCTTCGGGTACCACAACCCTAGCTTCGGCTTGCCCTTGAGATACCGTAGTATCCTCTTTGCACCTTTCAAATGAGATTCTTTCGGATTTGCCTGAAAACGTGCACAAAGACAAACAGCAAACATTATATCAGGCCTAGAAGCAGTTAAATACATTAATGAACCTATTATCGCCCGATACAGAGTTGGGTCCACAACTGCGTCACCATCTGATTCAGCGCCCAATTTGTGATTGACGCAGATTGGAGTGTCATATGGAGAACTGTCCTCCATTTTGAATCGCTTGAGCACATTATGAACGTACTTCGTCTGATGAATGAACATCCCGTCCTTCTTCTGATCAACCTGCAATCCTAGAAAGAAAGTTAGTTCACCCATAGCACTCATTTCGAACCTTTTCTTCATGACATCCTCAAAATCTTGACACATGGAGACTCTTGATGCAGCAAATATGATGTCATCCACGTAGACTTGAACTAGTAGGAAGTCGCTTCCTTCTCTCTTCACGAACAGTGTGCTGTCAATTAAACCCCTTTCAAAACCATTCTCGAGCAAGTAGTCCGATAACGTTGAATACCAGGCACGAGGTGCCTGATGTAATCCATACAGCGCCTTGCTCAACTTGTATACGTGATCTGGGAAATCTGGGTCAGGAAAACCCGGAGGTTGCTCAACATACACAACCTCATCAACTTTCCCATTTAAAAACGCACTCTTCACATCTAGCTGAAACACCTTCATTCTCTTACATGCAGCAAACGCCAAAAACAATCTTATCGCTTCCAACCAGGCGACAGGAGCGAACACCTCATTGTAATCAATACCCTCTTGCTGATTAAACCCTTTAACAACCAGCCTTGCCTTGTTTCTAATGATAATCCCCTTTTCATCCCTCTTGCACTTAAACACCCATTTTGTGCCTATAGCATGCACATTCCTTGGTTTTTCAACCAAAGTCCAGACTTCCATCTTCTCGAATTGAGCCAACTCTTCTTGCATGGCCTCGACCCACGAGCTGTCCTTAAGAGCCATTTGATAATTTTTCGGTTCAATCTGGCTAATAAAGCAGGAGTACAAACATTCGTTCATTATACCCGTTTCTTTAATGTTTGTATAAACACAAGTGTGCTCATTCAAGCTACTTCTGGTTTGTACACTGGAGGACACATCACCTATAATATTCTCCAATGGGTGATCTTTGTGAATTCTCGTGGTCGGAACAGCACCGACATGCAAATTATCTTCCAAATTTGAAGAGATCTCATCAATGGTTGTTTTTGGCTGAGAGTGAAATGGATTGATAAACTCATCTTCAGGTAAGGCAGCAGAGGTATCAAAAGTGTTTGATGTGGAAGGTTGACTTTTCTCAATAAACTGTCGATGCAATAGATTCTCTTCCTCATCAAGTATCATCTTCGACGCAATTCTTTCTTCTTCTTCAGAAATATCCAAATTAGGGATGTTAAATGACTTAAACAGCTTAACATAGTCGAAAAGCTCAGCAGGTCCATTGCTTGGTTTTGGCGATTGGTAACTAGTAATGTCGGTGTTACACACCACCTCCACCTTGCAAGTCGACGTATTGAAGACCCGTCTGTTGGGAGTCCCAACAACATAACCGACTAAGATTCCTTCATCGGCTACTTCACCAAATTTCGAATTAGTCTTCAAAATCGAACAAGGAGACCCGAATGGTTCAAGACCGCTCAAGTTGGGCTTCCTTCCATGCATAAGCTCGTAGCAAGTTTTACCAAGTCTCTTAACGGTTAACACCCTATTCAGAACATAGCAGGCTGTAGCAACTGCTTCAGCCCAAAATATCACAGGAAGTTTTGAATCTGCCAGCATAGTTCTGGCTCCTTCAATTAAAGTTCGGTTCTTCCTTTCAGCCACTCCATTCTGTTGCGGAGTATACGGAGCGCTGTATTGATGTTCAATTCCTTTCTGAAGACAGAAGATTTCCATTTCAAAGTTCTTGAACTCTGTTCCATTGTCACTTCTGATGTATTTAACTGATTTACTCATGACGTTCTCAACTTTTGTAATTAGATTCTTCACCATTTGAGCCGTCTCATCTTTCGATTTCAGAAAATATACCCACGAATATCGCGAGTAGTCATCAGTGATCACCATGCAGTAAGAAGTACCTCCTAGACTTTTTACATTCACGGGACCGAAGAGATCCATGTGAAGTAGTTCTAGAGTACCGGCAATAGAGTTGACCTTCTTGGTGAGATGGGATTTCTTGAGTTGCTTTCCCTTCTTGCATGCTATACATTTGTCTTCAAAGTTAAAACTTTTTAAGGGAACGCCCATCACAAGCCCATTCTTGACAATGAAGTTCATCTTCCGAAGATGAATGTGCCCCATTCTCCTGTGCCACAATTCAGATTCTGATTCGTTTGCCTTCGTCATTAAACACGATTCTCCCGTGGCCATTTCAGTATACCTCATATCCATCACATATGTATTTGTTTCACGTGGAGCTTTCATTACTATCCACTCGTCTGGTATCTGGAAACCAGGCTTCAACACGATCGCTTCATTCTTCGTAAAATGGACAGTGTAATCTTTATCACAAATCTGCGACACACTCAGCAGATTGTGCTTCAATTCCTCCACAAAGTTCACATTCTCAAGTGTCATCCTTCCATTTGACACTGTACCTCTACCAGTAATTCTTCCTCCGCTTTCACCAGCAAAACTAACTCTGGCTCCCTGAACAGGTTTTAAGTCGTGCAACAAGTATTTGTTGCCCGTCATGTGCCGGGAACAGCCGCTATCTACAATCCAAAGACTGTGGGCAGCCCTGTTCAACTGTTCCTGCACAATAAAACAGAGAATTAGAATCTTGGGACCCAAGACCAATTGGTCTTGGATCGATACGTCCCGTACCCTGGCTTTCCAAAGTTAGCATCAGGATAATTCCTGTAAGTCCTGTTAGGAAATCTCCTTGAAGATTGAGTGTGATGCCTTCCAAACCTATGTGAATTGAAAGTGTTATATCTTGTGGTTTGGTTGAAAAACTGAGGTTTGTTTTTATGAAAACTTGAATTAGTTACATTTTGGCATTTTGAAAAGTTTTCATTTTTAGCAGTATCAAACTGATGCTTATGCTCAGTTTTATTTGGCCTCACACCTCTGTATCTCGGCGACAGAGGGCAATCTGCAACAAGATGTCCTAATTTATTACATCTAAAGCAACACCTACTTTCCATTTTCTTTTCAAATGTTGGTTTGGATGTAGAGGCAGTGTTACCAGCCGTTCGTCTCACATAAGGTGGGACATACGGGTTGAGTGGAGTACTCTTTTTAGAAGATTTATTTTTATCTCCACCAGTGGGTAACACTACCTTCTCTTTCGTCTTACCTGATTCGGACAACTTATCCGAATTCGATGAGACTGGACTCATAACAGAAATATTTACACTAGAAACAGGCGAACTCGTTTCGCCATTACTAACAGTTGGTTCTTTACATGTAACCTTGATTGGAACTGTCTGAGGAACTTCAAAATCCACAGATTTCTGAATACTAGGGTTGAAAGTGTAGTTGTGGTTATAAGGTGGTGGCACCTCGTGATAACCAATTCCTCCCCTCTTTGCAGAGGTACCTTGATCACTAACGAGGTGATCTAGAATAGCTGAGGAATTTCGGAACTGCTCGAGTTTTCGGTTCAGTTCCACCACTTTCACCTGGTGGTCAGCAATCTGCTTTTCTCGTTCAGCAATAAGTTTAGTCTTTTCTTCTAAAACCTCATAACTTAGGTCAATTACATCAATTTTTTCAGCAAGTTTAGTTTTTAAGCTTTTGACATCTTTTTCACATGCTTTTATTTTAACTTTGTAACTGTTTTCTCTTGCCTTAGTAAAATGATGATCTTCTTTAAGAGTTTTAAATTCAGCATCTAAACGAACATACTGATCAGTTATGGTAGCAAGTTGCTCAGACAAATTCTCACATTTTGTACAAACAGGTTTAGAACTTACCTCGGAGGGTTGACCATCGTTATCTGCCATGAAAGCTTTCTCCACTCCAGTCATCTTCTCACAATCTTCATTTTCTACCTTAGCCATATTCGCCTGCTCACCAGTTTCATTCGCATGCAAGTTCCAGTTGTATTCACCGGCTTCTCTAGACAACATGGCATTGACTTCTCTACTAATCCCAGTAGGCTGTGCAGACCGGCCTTGACCCCGTTCAACTCTCTCGTTTCTGCATTCTTTAGCAAAGTGCCCATACTGTTGACAGTTATAGCACCTCACTTTAGTCTTGTCGAATCCGGGCCTACCACCAACAAACTTTCTCCCCGTCTTATTCATGAAACGCTTGACTCGCCTCACTATCATGGCCATTTGCCATTGCAAATCCATCTCCTCCAGATCATCAGCATCGATCTGGTCATAATCCTCATCCAAAACAGCAGGGTCCACAATCTTCCCTTGTATGTAGTTCTCATATGAAGCAATAAAAGATGCATAGACTGCAAACTGCTCTTCAGCAGATTTGACACTCATTGGCATCTTGGAATAGTTATTGCTTGAGACACTTGGAGAGAAACTACTGTTGGATGTTTGAGGTTTCGAAGCACTTGAACCTCCAGCAGCAAAGCAAACATCACCGTTCATGTTTTCTGAAACGTTTACTTTATGAGAAGAGTTAGAACCTGACTCTCCTTTGGAGTAGTAAGCAGCAGATTCAGGCTTCGAACTTGAGCCTGAGTTAAGTTTGGCACCATACATACCAGGGTCTTGAATCTGATCTGTTGGTGTCTCTTTACGAACCATATTAAGCTCAAAGGTTCTGAGCTTGTTCACTGCTGTCTCCAAATCACAATTAGGAAAGTCTCTGTCTTCCCTCATCAGAACTGTGTACATTTCCCACTTCGGTGGGAGAGCATCGAGAAGCTTTTCAACTATCTCCTCTTCTCTGTAAGCAATCGAATAGTTGTTTAGCTCTGTCATTAGATGATAATATCGAGTGATAATATCATCCAGAGATTCGTTCTTCAAATATTTGAAGACAGAGAACTGAGTCTTCAACAGTTTAATCTTCGAGGCACGAATACCCACGTTCCCTTCGAATCTATTTTCAAGAGCATCCCAAAGCTCTCGAGCCGATGTATACTTTCTGAAAGTATGAAGGATCTCCTGTGGAAGAGCCATAGTGATGGCTGCGTGAGCCTTGCTTTCAGCTTCGTACATCTTCTTCTCCTCTTCCTCCATCTTGCTGTACTTCTTAACCACATCACGACCTTCGTACACCATTGTCGGTGGGATATATCCATCCTGGATGCACACCCACATCTTTGCATCCTGGTATTTAATATACTGAATAAATCTATCCTTCCATGCCACAAAGTCAGTTCCTTTTAACAGCCTTGGGGCCTTAGTGGCTGACCCCGCTTCGACTTCCATTTTCACCAATTCAGAGATGTTAATTTGCGACATCTTCTCAAAACCCGAAAAATTCAAAAATTTGTCCAAACAGTACTAAAGGCGAAGTTAAGAATAACTTCGCTTAAGTGTTAACTTCGCTGGAAAAATTCTTAAATTCGTGTGACTCGGCGAAGTTGAGAATAACTTCGCTTAAGGTAAGCGAACTTATCAGGTAAGCGAAGTTGAGGATAACTTCGCTAAGGCGAACTTATGAGGCAGGCGAAGTTGTGAATAACTTCGCTGAACCTTATATCTTCGCCGAAACCCTACTTTCAGTGACGGCAACTTCGCCTGCAGAACAGTAACTTCGCCCGATGAACACTGAAAATATTCAGATATGTTTTCGACGAATCTACAGTTTCCGGTCGTTGTAAAGGCTTGAAAATGACTGTATATAGTGATTAGAACTCAATACGAACAAAAACTCGTCCCGTGAATAGGTCAAACGAGACGTTTTCTACACCCGCGTGAAATCCCGAACCTCACAATCGAGCCGATGGCTCTGATACCAATTGTAGGTTCCTGGACGGATCGTACACGGGATGTCTCTATCTGCGCAGGTGCGGAATCCCTGCGTAGGTAGATACGAGCGTAGAATACGTATATAACAAACACACGAGCAATAACCGAAACACGTTATATTGATAACCCGAACACGAGACACGAGATCACTATTACAGACTCTGACTTGTAGACACGTAACACTCACTGAAACGAAAACCTAACCAAACTCGCTATTTTTCTCAACTGTTACGGTGAACAGTTTATATAAACACGACAACTTCGCCTCAGGCGAAGTTGTCCATAACTTCGCTTGTTCAACAAGTTCGCCTGAGCGAACTTGTTAACAACTTCGCTTGTTCAACAAGTTCGCCTGAGCGAACTTGTTGACAACTTCGCTCGTTACATAAACATAAACATAATCAAAAACATAATTACATTACAGACTCGATTACAATCGTTAGACTATGAACTACTGACAAACATGTACCAACAGACTCCCCCTTGGCAGTAGCTTCATATCTTGATCTTCAAAGCTTGAGTCTTGTAATCTTGTACCTTTACGCGTGCGCTCCTTCTCTAACACATACCGACACCACCATTTGATATTTCCTTGCTTGATCCTTCCAAGCAGAAATGTAGAAGATCTTCTTTTCGTTGAGCATATTCAGATCAGCTTGCGATAGATTAACTAGATGCATCGGGTCGTAAACCCTAAGCACTTCTTGTTCATCCTCATCTTCCATTACCGCCTCCGCTGTTTCACAATCCACGAACCACCATTTTAGGTCTTTGAGCACGTCCTTGGGCATAAGCTTCATCGGTACTTCTTTAAGGCACCGGATCGGTTTATATTTCATAACCATCCAAGGCTTTCCATCAGCTCTCAAACCTCTATCCTTGTCTTCGACAAGTTTCCCCTTTTGTGGTTTCAGCAGCTCAAACTTCTTCTCCTTAATGCTCTCTTTCCATACGATCTTTCCGATGACTCTAGCCATGTTATTGTCACTTCGATTTATCAACCCCAATCTGGCTAAGTCTTTAACCTCACATTCAGGCAGTGTGTTTAACGATCTCAAAGTTCTCCTGAAGTACTGAATCCCGTCATATCTTTTGATCACGAAGAGCCGCAGCTGCTCATCATATATCCAGCAGATAATACCTTTCTTTGCTTCAGCGTATCCCTTAATATTGTAACTCTTTTTGAACATTTTAGGGACCGCCGGTTTCTTCGTCTTTACGAACCATTGAGCACAACCTTCCTTCCAATTCGGCTGCTCTTCCCATTCAGTATCTTCCACCACTGTCTCATCACCCATATCGGGCATCTCAACCTCTGGAATCTCGTGTTCAATATCTTCATCTACTATCTCCCCTTCTTCTATCACACTTTCAACATTAATTTGCTCACCGATCTTCTCAATCTCATCACTCGGCAACACATCTTCTTCAAGCATAAAATCATCATCATCATCTAGCTCTTTCAACGCGTCGATTACATCATCAACATCATCATCATCACCAGCTGCGCTTGTAGACTCCCCCTCAGCTGTGGAAGCCCCAAGAGCTTGAGATGTTCTTGGCAGCTCACCACCTGCACCTTCCGTTGCATTGGGATCATCGTCTCGGTCTTCTCGACGCTTGGTCCTCAACTCATCTCCTCTACAGCTCATCTCCCCCTGAGATGCCAAGAACCTTTCAAGACATCTATAACTTTCCCTTTAAGAAATAAACGACATGATAAATTCGAAGTAACGGGATACCAATTGTAGGGTCCTGTACGGATCGTACACGGGATGTCGCTATCTGCGCAGGTGCGGAATCCCTGCGTAGGTAGATACGAGCGTAGAATACGTATATAACAAACACACGAGCAATAACCGAAACACGTTATATTGATAACCCGAACACGTGACAAGAGGTCACTATTACAGACTCTGACACGTAACTCTCACTGAAACGAAAACCTAACCAAAACTCGCGAACTTCTCAACTGTTACGGCGAACAGTTTATATAAACACGACAACTTCGCCTCAGGCGAAGTTGTCTATAACTTCGCTTGTTCAACAAGTTCGCCTGAGCGAACTTGTTAACAACTTCGTTTGTTCAACAAGTTCGCCTGAGCGAACTTGTTGACAACTTCGCTCGTTACATAAACATAAACATAATCAAAAACATAATTACATTACAGACTCGATTACAATCGTTAGACTATGAACTACTGACAAACATGTACCAACACTCCTGTTACCAAAGAACATGAAGAAAAGGTAAAGGACATGAAGTACGTTAAACAAGACAAATGTGATGGAGTTAATTCTGTGAATGAAAGTCCGTCTACGTCAAAAGTGAACGATTCTAACATGTTTACTTCATGTGCTATAAAAATTAATTGTGAAGGAATGGACTGATGAGGATGACGACCCTTGTTTTGAATTTAATAATGATGTTTCTGATGTTTCTTTAAAACCCCCTGTTTTGAATTCTGTTATTCCGACTGTTTGTGTGGGCTCTGTTTTAAAGAGCAAGGATTCTTGTGTGTTTGATTATGTTGAAACTTTGAATTTTGATAATGTGGTTTCCAATAAGATTAAAAATTCAAAAAATTCCAACAAATACTTACCACTTAAATTTGTTAAAGAGGGATGCTCTAATGACAAATAAGGTGATAAGTTCAATAATGTGAAAAATGGTCCTCGAAATTTTAAGCAAACTGGTCCACACAACCAGTCCAGACGAGGAGTTGCCCAAAATGATTTTTACATAAAACGTCAAACTTGTTTTAATTGTGGCACTCCTGGCCACATTGCCAGAAATTGTCCACATCGTCCATATGCTCCCTATTATGGATTTTAACAGAGAAATATGCCCTATGTGCATCATAATTCGTACAGGTAAAGATTCAGGCATAGTCAGGCTAATTTCTCTGACTGGAACCGAAAAAAATCTGGCAGGTTTAGTTCTCATCAGACCATGCCTGACATGTTTCGTAATAGGGTTAGAAAAGATGTTTCGGTTTCAAAAGGGAACGCACATTCCAAACCGAAACAGGTTGAGAAGACAAATTCTTGTCCTTCCAACCCAAAATCACTAGAGATGAAGTCAACCATTCGTACTTATAATGTCAAATCTTACAATGGTAGACATAAATGGTTGCCTAAGTCTCCGGTAAAAGAGTCTACAAGTCAAACGTTTGATGATCGAAAGGATATGTCTTGGCAACCCGTAACAACTTTAGATGAATCAGGGTCACCCAGTGTAAATATGGACTGGGTACCAAAATCTAACTAATCCCGCGCTTTGTGCACGGACAGCTATGGAGGAATAACATCATACCTTGGTATGTTGATAGTGGCTGTTCCAGGCACATGACAGGGGATATTACCCAATTACACGACATTCAAACATTTAATGACGGGTATGTGTCCTTTGCGGGAGGAGAGAAAGGAAAGATCACACAGAAGGGTACTGTAAGTAATAGTGTTCTAAAATTTGAAAATGTTAATTTTGTTCCAGAACTGAAGCACAGTCTTTTGAGCGTGTCACAAATTTGTGACTAAGAGTTTTCAACTCATTTTACTAAGAAAGAGTGTCTGATTTTGAAACCTGGTATAATCATACTAGATGACTGGATTCTTGTTCGATCACAACGAAAAGATAATGCTTATGTGATCGACATGAACAAAAATGTTCCTGGTGAAATAACATGTTTGTTTTCAAAGGAGTCAGAACATAATGCCATGCTATGGCATCGTCGTCTTGGTCATGCTAATTCCAATAACCTGAATCGTCTTGCTAAAAATGGTTTGGTACGTGGTCTACCCATTAAAGATTTTGTGACTATTGAAAAGTGTGTGGCTTGTGCCTTTGGTAAACACCATCGAAAAACTCATAAGACAAATTCGATCAATACTATTTCATCCGTCTTTCAATTGCTACACATGGATCTTTTTGGACCAGTCCATGTCTTGAGTCTTCTCGTAGCTCTTATTGTCTTGTTATTACTGACGATTAATCACGTTTCACTTGGGTGTTTTTCTTGTCAAATAAGAGTGAAACTGCATATTTGATCAAGAGGTTTGTAGTGCTCATGGAGAATCAACTTAATTTGAAGCTGAAGGGAATACGTTGTGACAATGGCAAGGAATTCAAGAATGCATCATTTAATATTTTTTGTTCAGAAAGGGGGGGTGCTCCGTCAATACAGCGCAGTACGGACACCACAACAAAATGGTGTGGCAGAAAGGAGAAATAGAACTCTTATCGAAGCGACAAGGACTATGTTGTGTGATTCTAAGATGCCATTGTTCTTCTGGGCAAAGCTATTAATACGACCTGTTATGTTCAGAATTGGGTGATAATTAACAAATCAAAGATGAAAACCCCATATGAGATTGTATAAGGTCATAAACCCATTATTGCACATTTCAGAGCATTTGGTTGTCCTTACACACTACTGAATCTCGATTTTACTCCAAAATTTGGGGCCACAGTTGATGAGTGTTATTTTGTTGGTTATGTGGGCAATACAGCTTACAGGGTCTACAATAAGTCAACCAAGCAGATTCTAGAGTCCTCTGAGGTTCGTTGGTTGGAAGAAAATGAGACTGATGCTCGTGTTGGTCCAGACTGGTTATTTGATTATAATGAACTCTTCAAACCATTCATTGTGTTTCCAGTCGTCAACACAGAACCTTCAGGTGGTCCTACAGTGGAAGCTGCAAAAGATGACCCACATGCAGTATCTCACATCTCTCCATTTCTGGATGATGATACCACTGAATCAATTAATGACACACCCGAATCCGACGCTCAGTCAAAAGAAACTCCAGAAACTGAATGTTCACCTAACTCGTCTGAAGATGCTGCTATAGCTGAAGAGGAGAGTTCCATTCGTTAGATCTTCGGGAGCACACTGTTTCCCGATGCCATTCCAAATGAATATGTCGCCAGCACTTCGTACTCTCACAGTACGGCGACCTATGGATGGAAGAATCCTCTTGCTGATGTTAATGAGAACTTGTCAAACCTGCAACTTAACGGTGATGTTTCCGATCAATTAATTCCATCAAGAATTCAGATAAATCATCCAATTGAGAATGTCATAGGTCCCCCTGAAACGGGCATGTCCACCAGAAGTCAGACAGGACACATAAACAGGTGCTTGTTCTCTTGTTTCATTTCACAAATTGAGCCAAAGACGGTAGAAATGGCACTTCAGGAACCTATTTGGGTTGATGCTTTGCACGAAGAGTTGAATCAGTTTGATAAGTTGAAGGTTTGGAGATTGGTTGAGTTACCGGAAGGAAAGAAATCTCTTGATACAAGATGGGTTTTCCAAAACAAGCAAGACGACACCGGGGTTATTGTTCGAAAGAAGGCACGGTTGGTAGTTCGTGGTTTTCGTCAGGTTGAGGGACTAGATTACATTGAAGTCTATGCCCAGTGGCTAGACTTGAGGCCATTAGAATTTTTCTGGCCTACGCATCATTCATGGGGTTCACAGTGTATCAGATGGATGTCAACACCGTTTTTCTGTACGGTGAAGTCAAAGAAGAGATTTATGTGGATCAGCCACCGGGTTTTGTTGATTCTAAGAAACCAAGTCACGTCTACAAGCTAGACAAGGCGTTATACTGGTTACATCAGGATCCTCAGGCGTGGTATGCTACATTAAGCGCACATCTTCTAGATCATGGCTACAAGCGAGGAACCATTTATCAAACCTTGTTCCGGAAAACTGTTGGAAAAGCTTTGATTCTAGTCGAGATCTACGTAGATGACATTGTGCATAGAATTTGAAAGTGTAATGAAGAAAAGATTTGAAATGAGCTCGTTGAGTGAAATGACAACATTTATAGGGTTACAGGTTCGCCAAAGCTCGGCATGAATTTTATTGCATCAAGGAAAGTATGTTGATGACATGCTGGCAACGTTTGAACTTCAAGATTCCAAGAGTGCTAACACTCCCATGGCAGAAAGGCCTCTACTGTCATATGATCCTAAAGGGAGTCCCGTAGATCAAACGTACCATCGATCAATGATTGGGTCTTTGATGTACCTCACAGCCAGTCGTCCTGACATCATTTTTGTAGTCTGCCAATGTGCTCGTTTACAGGCTAATCCTAAACTCTCTCATTTAATTGATGTTAAACGTATTTTTAGATATCTGAAGGGACAAACGAAGTTAGGTCTTTGGTATCCCAAACAATCAGAATTTGATCTTTATACTTTTGCTGATAGCAATTATGGTGGAGATAACATTGACAGGAAATCCCCATCTGTCGGATGCTAGTTCTTAGGAGATTGTCTCATTTCATGGCAGTGTAAGAAACAATAGACGTTGTCTACCTCGACCGCCGAAGCGGAGTATGTTGCCGCATCAGCTTGCTGTTCTCAGGTTATCTGGATGCAAAACCAACTTCTGGATTACCGTTTGGAATTTCTTGATACTCCCATCTTTTGTGATAATGATGCTGCCATTGCAATTGTTAAGAATCCAATTCAACATTCCAAAACCAAGCACATCGATATTGAAATTCATTTATTTCGTGATTGTTACGACAGAAAATTAAATCACCTTGAGCAATTCCACACTGATAACAATGTGGCGGACTTATTTACAAAACCGGTCGGAACAGCCAAATTTAATGTTCTTGTGAGTTTTCTTAAAATGTTTCGTTTCGAGGATTGAGTCTTTTTGGGAATAAATTTGTACATATTTTATTAATTTGCACAAATTTAGGGGGGGAAATTCAAAAAGTAAAAAATAGTGTGTGTGCATTGATTATTCTATTATTAAAAATTCAAAAAGTCAAAAATAGTGTGTGCGCGTTGTTTATTCTATTATTAAAAAAACTCACTCTCGCTTAAAAGTATGTCGGTTGCTCAAGTTTGAAGGACATGTACTTGTATATGTTTGGTCCGGTGTTCTACTCTTAGATTCACAGGACAACTATTTACCTGAAGACTGAAAGTGTCCGGGGCGATTGTGATGTGTATTTGTGTTTTGAACTTTTTCACTTAAAATTATGTCGGTAACTTTGAGCTGGAAGGACATGTATCTTCATACATGTTTGGTCCGGTTAACCACTTGTGGTCATACATGATAGCCATTTACCTGAAAGCTTAAAGTGACCGGGGTGACTGAATTCTTAACATGTATGTCTTCTGTAACTCCTTGGGAAATGATATTACTATTCAGTTAACAATTTTTTAGAAGATTTAAAATTTTCAAATGAAAATTGATCCAACCTTTGGAAAATGATAGGTAAACTGTTTTCGTGTGCCTAACGGGTGAAGTTATTAAGCTTAAAAGGCTTTAGAACAGTCATTGATTTGTATGGTAGCTTCCATGATGCGTAAAAGTTGAAGTGATATAAACTAAATATGCTAAACTTACTGTGGAGAGTCATTTTGAAGAAATGTGCATGTCTCCATATAAATCTCTCTGAATGATAGGCAGAAAAGTAATTACCCAGTCATACACGAGCCCGTTAGTGTCTTGATCACCAAAAATATTGTGTTATTAAGTTAAAAAAAATTTACAAAAGAGTTTATGTTATCTTGTTAAAGTTTATGTTTTTAAAAGCTTAGAGGGTCAAACTAGAACTACAAAGATGGGGGCACACAAGTAAGTCCTGTCATTTCTCGAATGAAAGGTCTGTAAGTCCGGACGGCTTGTAAGTCCAACGTTCAACCTTAAAGCTCAAAATTCTTGTCTGTTTATTTACAAAAATCTTTTGATCAAACACTAGGGGGTTGGAGTAAAATTGGGATGATTTGGAGAAAGCCAAATACACTTTGAGAAGAGATAGGAGGCAATCACAGGTCCATGAGTGATGTCCATCTAAGCTTTATGCCAAACTGAACCTAAATCATATCACTGATGCAATGAAAGTGATGCTAAGTATGTTATACCTGCTATCAACCTGTCTCTTTATATCATAATAACGCTGAACATGAATCCTAGTGACAGCCTCTTAAACAATATGATTCCATGTTCGGATCTTCCCATAAAACGGCGGCGTTTTTAAACAAACTGAAATTTGATCCCAAATTGACAAAATTCAAAGGGGTTCTTTTATGTGTAAATCTTATTTGTATTTCTTTCATTTAGTTTATTTTATTTCGTTTTGTTTGTTTATATCGAAACTACTCTCCTCAAAACGTGTGATTTAACTGGGTTACTTTCAATATATTTTAAGTTGATTTGGGCTGCTTGTCATGTATGGGTTAACACACTTCTGGGTTGACAAAATCGTTTTGGGCCTGTTTAGGGTTCTCGACCCATGTGAGTTAGGGTATAAGTAAACCCAAACCTTCATTATTGTTCTTCATTCATTCAAAACTCTCTCAAACCACTCTTTCAACCGAGAACCATCTCTTGCATAATCCAATCCCATTATGCTGCGATCTTTATTCGTGTTTGTTGTTTCACAGGTAAATGAGCAAAGGCTCAAGCTAATCTTTCTTGTTTGAAATTTGTGTTCTTGAAGGAATTGACAGATGAATAGCCGGATATCATGGACTAAGAGGAGTCATGGATCATTAGGATCAATGATTAAGGATTTAGATTGGATGTTTAGAGTTATCTGTTGGAAATTATACTGGACTTGTTGCAGTTTTAATGGAGATCTC
Organism: Bidens hawaiensis; assembly: GCF_021521415.1. Classification (NCBI taxonomy): domain Eukaryota; kingdom Viridiplantae; phylum Streptophyta; class Magnoliopsida; order Asterales; family Asteraceae; genus Bidens; species Bidens hawaiensis. The sequence continues at coordinate 584,357 of NW_027491627.1, read as the reverse complement.
GGTGATTTGGAGAAGACGACACACATGCCAAGAAGAAACCCAAAGGGTTCTCTGTCCACAGCTGTCAAGGAGTTCTCGGTTGACTTTTGTTGACTGAGATCCCCTAGCCTTGACCGAGAACTCTTGTTCTCGGTTAGAAATTGACCGAGAACTCTTGTTATTGGTTGACTTTAGATATTGAAAGAGAGCACGTATTACACCAAGATCTCCCATGTGGACATGAAACTCACTGTTGGGCCTGATCTACCCGCAATATTGTTATTTTGATCTTATGGGCCAAATAATGAGTTATTGGGCCTGATCTTTGTTCTTATGGCCCAATCAACAGGACTTTATGTTTTAAAATCAATTAATTTGACTAACTTACTCTAAAAATATAACTATAGTCAAGTTTACATTTACTAACTTGATTCGTTTGGAGTAGTAATGGCTGATCAGACTCCGTTAAAGTTTGTGGATACACATAATATTGTTGGATACTTATTTGATCCACCACTGGCTCACAAAGAATTCAAGTCAATTATTTTCGGCCTCAACACTTGCAGAATTTCTCACGCCTTGCGAGAAAATCCAGTCATTTGCAAGAAGATGATCACTGAGTTTTGGAACAATGCCTCAATCAACCAACGAGGGCCAGATGGAGTTGTGTCGATAGACTCCAACGTACAGAAGAAACCAGTCATTATCACAGAGGCTATTATAAGGGAGGTGCTTCTGTTTGGTGATCAACCTGATTACCCTACATAATACTCTACTACAGCCGTCTCTGAGATTCTCACCAGGATGGGTTATGAGGGTACTTATCCTCCAGCAATCAAGAAGTTATTTCACCCATACTGGAGGTTTTTGATACACACGTTCTTCACATGTGTGTCGGGAAGAAGGGGGGGGGGGTTTCTGACGACATAAGTCATACTCAGATGTCTGCTGTCACTGCTCTGATCATGGATTGGAATTACAACTATTCCAAGTTTGTCTTCAATGAGATGATGAGAAATTTGAAAGGAAAGAAGAAAGAAATGTTCCACATGTATCCAAGATTTCTGCAAATGATCTTCGATTCACACTACACCGACCTTGTCAGATATGTCGATACTTTAGATATGAAATAAATGGGATCCAACTCCTGTGGGTTAACGAAACAGTCCAGGAAAGGTTCCAAGGTTGTCTATCAGGGCCTTCATGCCTTGGAAAAATTTGGCAGATTTTCTGAAACTGAAGCTGTACAAGTTACTGCTCAAATTGCCGACGAACATGCGACACTGACTCAAAGGCGTTATGCTGCCTTTGAGATTAGTTCAGATGAAGAAGATGAGGCAGAACACCGTGAGACATATACTGCTTCGAATTCTGAGAAATTAAGTGATCTTGAAGTTATTAAAGAACTATTACAATCAACTACTCTGAACCCTCCTCAAGCATTTGATGTAAATGAAGAAGATGATGTTCTCGAGGAACCAGCCAATGACCTCATTCCACAAAAACGCAGAAAGAAAGATCCTAGATTGGACGTGCTGGTTCCTGAAACTGAAACAACAACCACAACACCAACAACAACCGCAACCACTAGCCCACAACAACAAACTCACCAACCTTAGTCACATGCTCAAGAGACTCAAGTTTAACCAAGTTCATCCACTGTAGAGCCACTGATTCAAGATCGGGTGTTAGATGACATTGCTCATGATTTTGATTTTGAGTCAGATATTCCACACGCTGATGAGGCAGATATATCATTCACTACTGCTCGCTCCGGCTCATCAGGCCCAGAAAATCAAGGTCAGTCAAGTTCTGGCGTTCCTGATAAGGTTGCTCAAATTCTTGCTATGCAAGAAAAATTTCTACAGAACAAAGGCAAGGGTATTGTACTTGAAGATTCTCAAGTTGATGTACAAGCTCTTCAACGTCGAGTCTTTGAACTCGAACAAGATTCTGTCGTTAAAGATGTACAAATTCAAGAATTGAAATCTAGCAACACTGATAAAGATTCCAAGATTAAGGAACTTCAATCTAGCATGGGAGAACTAACTGCTATATATCTAGATCTCCAACAAAAACTTGTTTAGAAATTTGGAGATGAATTCAAGAGCAGTGCTGATATAACTTCAAAGATGCCCAACGTTGATCAAGGTAGTGGCTCCACTATTCGTCCAACTGACAACATATATGAATATGAGACGTTGAAGCAATACATGTCTCCACCACCAATCACCAAAGAAATATCATATAGAATTTAGAGAAAGCTGCTGGTGATGAAAAACTCAAATCAGAATGTCGAATCATCAGATCATCCAGACAGGTTCGTTGTTACTTTTCAGAAGGGTTTTTCAGATAAATATGGTGATCGTTTGGGAGTTGTGTCATGGGCTTTCGATGCTGAAAAGAACATGTGGTGGGTTAAGAGGGAGTCCAGGACCACTGAGTATTACAAGAAGATGAAAGACTTTGGTTCTTGGACTAAGTGGATCTCAGTGATTTGATAAACTCTTCATTCCACAACCCATCCAATGACAAACGCGGTAGGGAATTCTGGAACTTTCTGAGAAATCAAGTTGATTGAGGCTTTCTGACAATGACAACTGTTGAGTCTTTCTTGAAGAAAACAAAGGGGGTCGTGGATCTAAAGACAGGAAAGACAATGGTCAACGTTATGTGGCCGCCTACAAAGAAGGCCACTCACATCCCTGTACCTGACACGATTCCAGATGGCACATTGGACAATATGAGGTTCTGGATGTATGACAGTGTAACTTCCACTGTTGTTGTCAAATTACAAAAGGGCAATACAGATTTATTGATCCAAGGGATATGTTAAAGTTTGGAGAAAAGGATATTAAGACTCTCAGCACGTCCATATAATAGCTGATCCGATCTTTGAAGCGTCCGCAAAAGAATACACAAGCATGGTGGCTTCTATTATCGGGTGCAAGTTTTGGGCTAGTGCATTGAAGGATGCTGACATTGACTACATGGAGCATGATTGAAGACCAAGCTACAAACCAAGTAGGAGATTGTTGGGCCTAGATTAGAGTGGTTTGTACTTAGTCCATACATGTGATTGGGCTACGTATGTATACCGAGATCCCTTGGGATCTCGGTGGGCTTTTGGTTGTTATTGGGCTTGTTTTTTGGTTCCCTATATATAGAATGCATTGTATAGGGTTTAGAATTGTTCATCGAGTTGTTTGTTTTGGCCGTCTAAGTGCATTACTAGACGTGTTTGTAATCATCGTGCTTAAGCACCCGACGTATAATAATACGTGTGTTTTGAAGCAACTATTGTGTTACTTGTTTGTGTTCCTTTTGTGTTCTTGAATCACCTAGTTTGTTGATATCATAATTGTAGTCATCCAGATTCGGGACTTACAGGTCTGTTCCCTAAATTCGCACAACCATGCCTCCATATTATCATTCATACATACTATATACACAATTACATATTCTAACACTTACCTTCCTTGGCGATACGTGCACTTTCCGAAGATCGTTCACGTACCGACAAGCATTCATTAATAACCTCTCATAAATCATATATGTCATACACTTACCACTTAAAGTAAGTGTATTAGTTATCACATCGAGTATGCACACAACCCCGAAAACATAACAAGGAAATGAGGCTAGAAACTCACCTGTAAGCGATTCCTTTCAGAGTTAATGGTAACTCGTTTCCTTAATTGGGTGTGGCTAAGGGGCTGCTTGTTTACATCTGAATGGAACCATTCAGATGTAAACATGTGATTCATTCAGACTTCAGACTGTTTGGTTCCAAACATAAAAAACATCTGAATGGTTAAAATTAGGTCTGAATCATTCAGACTTATTGTTGTGGCTGAATGGGACAGAGGCTCATTCAGATCTGACTCATTCATATCTAAATGAACCAATCAGCCCCTAAGTCTATAACAATTACATGTATCAATTATCTAGCCCTATCCATATCATATTTCTAGGTTATGAAACGTGGGTCCAGGGGCAACGCCCCTAGCAGCGGGGTTCTAGGGGCAGCAGCCCCTAGCAAGGTCCAAGGGGCAGAGCCCCTGGCTGGGGTCGAGCTTCATTATTTAATCAACTCGAATATTCATTATAAACGTTGTTTTTATTATTAATTCCTTACTTATTCTTATCTTAATCATCATATAAGTCCATATATATCGTTTACGTATGTATACACCGTTTATCATTCGTTTATTTTGTAAATTCAATCTAGCGCATAAGTCCCGCTGGGCCAATAAGTTAATCCCGCGTATAATTTGACCCAACGTATAAGTTATACAAACACGTCCTTTAATATACGGCACACAAGAATACATACACGCCATATACATATGCGGGCATACATACACGTCACTACATATACATATACGCCATACACATATACGGGCACACATACACGTTGTTACATATACATATACGCTATATACATATACGGTCACTCATAAACGTTGTTACATATACATATACGCCATATACATACATGTGGCTATACATATGCGCTGCTATTCATATACGGATATACATACACGCTTGTATACATATGTGTGGGTATACATACACGATGCTATACATATACGGCGCATATACTTATACGCCGTATAAGTCCTGTTCCGTTCTTATATACGTGTTTTTGGGGTTTTTCTTCGATTCCGGCACCGTCAGCCATCGTTGACCACCATGGTTAATCGGGGTTAGATCGTTTATGACTTAGGTTGATTAGGGGTGTCCAGATCTGAGCTGAGGTTGTCTTAAGCACGTTTTTGGTTAATTAAACACCCGAATAAAGCTACATCTAGATCCGAACGGCTCGTACGACATCACGGGGCTGCGGTGTCGGGTTCTACTATGTTGGTACAATTGAGATAAATAATTTCTTTCCATATGTTGGTTTCAGATCGTTGAAAGGATTAGTGTAGAGAGTGTTTCGCTTAAGTGTGTGTTTTTGAAGGTGTAGGCTATGGTGTAGAGATGGATGGAAATGAAAAGGATTAGGATTTTAGGTATCGGTTTCGAATGTGTAGACAACTTTCATGCGTTTATCAAATAATTTGTCATTTGGTATCCTTATTTTCAACAAAGATTAGATGCAAGAGATAGACCGCAAAAATGTACAGTTGCTATTCGTCAACTAGCTTGTGGAATTTCGTCAAACCCAATGAATGAATACCTAGAATTATCTAAAAAGGTTTCGCGAGACTCACTTCATTTTTCCTGTCAAGGTATACATATATACATATATGTTTCGTTTTGTTATATTTATATATTGTTTGAGGGTTTACTTGACAATGTTTATACATAGAGATCATATCGATTCACTGAAGGAGATATTTGCGCAAACCAATTTTGTGTGATATCCAACTCATATACGAGGTGCACGGTGAGAAACATGGTTTTCCCCGGAATGCTCGGTAGCATTGACTATACGCATGCTGGATGGGATATGTGTCCTACGGTCCGGCAAGGTCAGTTCCACTGAGGGTATCACCCCGGCCCCAGTATTATACTAGAGGCAGTGTCCTCCCATGATATTTGGTTCTGGCATTCGTTATTTGGTGTTTTCGGGTCAAATAACGACATAAATGTTATCGAATAGTCACAGATATTCGATGACATAATTGACGAGGTTGAGCCAACTCAAAATTTTATGAAAATGGGGTTCAGTTAAAGCATGACTACTACCTAGTTGATAGAATTTACAAGGAATGGTCGACGCTTGTTCAATCTTATGCATCTCCAGTTGTCAAACGGAGGTACTTTTAGAATAAGCAAGAATCGGCATGAAAGGATATTGAAATGATGTTTAGAGTTCTAAAGAAAAACTTTCATTTGATTTCATGGCTGCTATGGATTTGGTGAATGGAGAAAATAATAGATGTGGTATACACTTGTATAATTCTTCATAACATGATTCTTGATGACCAAGGTATGGCTATTTGTTAAAACTACCAATGTGACATTCCACGACCTAAACCGGAAATCACTAGTGATGAAAAACTCAAAATGTCGTATATCTCAAGAACCGCGAGGTGTATGGAAACCTTCTTCATGAGTTGGTCAAGCATTTGTGGGCTAGACATCCCGATGATCTTGCACAAGACTAGTATTATTTGTTAATATTTTGATTTGAATGCAATATTAGTTTATTTTCAAATTTAGAAGAAAATTTTAAATAAATAAATAAATAAATCCGATAATTCGCTGAAGCCACCATTCGCTTAAACCACAACATGCTCAGGAGGCTTCAGTAGTTGCTTCAACGAGTGTCCAGTCAGCATTGCATGGCATAAAATTATTGGATGAATTCAGAGCCCAGCTTCAACAACACATTCTTAATGATATCCACATGTTTGAAAATTAATTATTGGCTAACTTCTCTAGAACTTTAAGTTCGGCTGTAATGAAGTCACCAATGCAAGTTCCCTTACAATATCTTCTATAATAATTTCACTTCCTATATAATAAATTCGACACCATTAAAAACTTCCAATTAACAAATTAGTGTTCTTGACAGCTGTGAATATGGGAAATTAGTAACGAAGAACAATCTGTGGATTATTTCCAAGTAATTTTGAATGAAAATACTTGGCAATGAACTCGTGTAATACTCATAAATCAATCTCGAACCACATAATTAAGAGAAAATGCTCTGATACCAATTGTAGGTCCTTAGCCGGATCTTGACGAGATTGAATCGATCTATAAAGGGTGCGGAATCCCCTTGATTAACGACGAGTAAATATAACGATTATAATAAGAACATCGAATCACTTTTAATACTTCTCTTATATTGATTATAACGACTATTAGAATCAATACTAGAACACCAATCACGAACACACTTTTGTCGTCTATGGAAAAACACGCGCTAAAATCTCTTACGGAGAACTTGGTGGTAGTAATATTGGCTATCCGAAAACCCTAGATAATATGTCATATATACATGACATGTTCGCAGGGCTTGGGCATTGGCTTTACAAACCAATAAGCTGGTGCGTTTACACAAGCTATAGGGTTTACTGTTAGATGAAACCCTGAGAGTGATTAGGGATCCGTTAGGTTTTCTAGGGTGTCATATCAATTAGATACTAAGTAAAAATTTCCCGTAACCAATAAAATCCCGAGTTGTTACGATTCAGATTCTTTGGCTAGGTGACCATTTCACATAATTGAATATTCTAAAGTCTTCTATTCGATAATCTAGTTTTCTAGTTTAATTTTGTTTATTTAAATATTAGTTTTAATTAAAATATATAAAAATCCAAAAACAATCTTTTTCTCAATCAATTTAATTAGCTTTTACATCTAGTTTTACTTGCTTGTTGTTAGTAGTTTGTTTAGGGTATTCTAAGTTTTTATTACTCGTTGTGATTGGTTATTTATTGTTTAATTTTTATATACCATCTTGTGCACATCAAAGTCCAATTGGGTTAGAATCCTAACTTAGTTTATGATCTTCCAGAATTGAAACTAACCCCATTGGCTTCGTCAAACTCAAGATATGTGGTCGGGAGTCTAGACCATAATACAAGTTCCTGATACAGCCTAGATTTTTTATCTTGTTAAATCATAAAACTGTCAAGCCTAAGTCGAAAATTTTCAATTATTAGTTTTATGAAAACATGATCCAAATTACTAACTCATAGAATCAAGAATCGTCCAAAACTACTAAGTTAACATCAATTTTCATCCATGCAATGAAGCAACAACAAATCTATTACATCAAGAACTCATGTATATCATGTTTAAGATACACCTATGGTGATATTTCATCAAATATAATCCAAGCTATCACACCCCAACCTACAACAGAACATGTCGGGGCACAATTAAGATTGCTCATAGCTCAAACACACTAATAAATAAAGTGTCAATAACTAATTAGTTTATTCGATATCAAAGTACACAAGATATTCAAATGAAAGAAATAATTCAAAAAGGTAATTACATCAAATATTTGTCTCGCTTGATGGGGCACTTGTCCTACGGACATGGAATGTTGCACACCCTAAGAAATGTTTAATTTTCTTTTCTTATTTAATCGGGGACTATGCACCACTTTTTGTTCGAATATATTTGATGTTCTATTTTATGCATTTATAATGTTTTAACGCGACAAAAAAATGATGGAACTACTTCATATATACACGAAAATAGGTGAAGTGACCCATTACAGATAAAGTAAACGAAAAGAGAACAGTCAAAAGCATAACACATTAGCTAGTTTATGGAGTGGGGGGATCTTGATTTTCTCCAAGGCTTTAAGGATGAGTGGAGTCCTCGGCGTCTTCGTCACGATCGATGCAGAAAACTTCTTGTAAACGGAGGACCCCATTCGCTTGTTTGGCAAACTTGATAACTACCTCAAGAACTTCAATGTTCAGCTAGAAGAAGACCTGTTGTGTAAGGCCCTAGTCCCGGTGCCCTACTTTAGCATAGGATTTACTCATAAACACAATTTAAATATCAGAGTTAAATTAAACTTTGGCGGAATAAATAAAACTTCAAACATTCATTACAAAACATTCATAACTTGTCTTTAAAACATAGCTTAAAATATTGTATTTAAACATCATGACAAATCTTCACTGCCATGTGTCTCCCTCAAGCTAGCTTCTTCAGTCTATTTACCTGCGTGCATACTAAAAGTCAGCTACGCTGAGTGAGTTCTAGTTAATCAGGCAACATACAATACATTCACATACTTACACATATACGTATCCGAAGATACATATAACATACTTTGATTGTTACCTTTCTTACAAACTTTCATACTTTCATTCTTTCTTTCATACATACATTCATATATATTTTAAGAGTATTTCGCCCTATAACATTCGCAGATATTATTAGGGTCTGTTCCCTACATTCTCATATATTATTAGGGTCTGTTCCCTTCATTAGTAGATATTACTAGGGTATGTTCCCTACATTCGCATATATTATTAGAGTATGTTCCCTACATTCGCACAACCATACCTCCATATTATCATTCATACGATTTCATACATACCCTTCTTTATCATTCATACATACTTTATACACAATTACATATTCTAACACTTACCTTCCTTGGCGATACATGCACTTTCCGAAGATCGTTCACGTACCGACAAGCATTCATTCATAACCTCACATAAATCATATATGTCATACACTTACCACTTAAAGTAAGTGTATTAACTATCACATCGAGTATGCACATAACACCGAAAACGTAACAAGGAAATGAGGCTAGAAACTCACCTGTAAGCGATTCCTTTTAGAGTTAATGGTAATTCGTTTCCTTAATCGGGTGCGGCTAAGGGGCTGCTTGTTTACATCTGAATGGAACCATTCGGATGTAAACATGTGATTCATTCAGACTTCAGACTGTTTGGTTCCAAAAAAGAAAAACATCAGAATGGTTAAAATTAGGTTTGAATCATTCAGACTTGTTGTTGTTGCTGAATGGGACAGAGGCTCATTCAGATATGAATGAATCAAACAGCCCCTAAGTCTATTATAACAATTACATGTATCAATTAACTAGCCATATCCATATCATATTTCTAGGTTATTGTAACCCCTGGCAACGTCGGTCCGGGGGCAGCGCCCTTGGCAGCTGGGTTCTAGGGGCGGCAGCCCCTAGTGGGGTCCAAGGGGCAGAGCCCCTGGCTGGGGTCGAGCTGAAGTTCCATTATTTAATCAACTCGAATCTTCATTATAAACTTTATTTTTATTATTAATTCCTTACTTATTCTTATCTTAATCATCATATAAGTCCATGTCTATCGTTTCGTATGTATACACCGTTTATCTTTCGTTTATTTTGTAAATTCAATGTAGCTCATAAGTCCTACTAGGCCTATAAGTTAATCCCGCCTATAAGTTGACCCAGCGTATAAGTTATAAATATATGTCCATATATATACGACACACATGATTACATACACGCCATATACATATGCGGGCATACATACACGTCACTACATATACATATACGCCATACACATATACGGGCATACATACACGTTGTTACATATACATATACGCTATATACATATACGGGCACAAATACATGTTGTTACATATACATATACGCCATATACATACATGCGGCTTAACATTTGCGCTGATATACATATACGGATATACATACAGGCTGCTATACATATGCGCGGGTATACATACATGATGCTATACATATACGACGCATATACGTATACGCCGTATAAGTCCTGTTCATCTCTTATACACACGTTTTTGGGGTTTTTCTTCGATTCCGGCGCTGTCAGCCGTCGTTGACCACCATGGTTAATCGGGGTTTGACCGTTTACGACTTAGGTTGATTAGGGGTGTCCAGATTTGAGCTGAGGTTGTCCTTAAGCTCGTTTTTGGTTGATTAAACACCCGAACAAAGCTACATCTAGATCCAAATGGCTCGTACGACATCACGGGGCTACGGTGTCAGGTTCTACTATGTTGGTACAATTGAGATAAATCATTTCTTATCATTGGTTGGTCTTGAATCGTTGAAAGGATTAGTGTGGAGAGTGTTTGGCTTGTGTGGTTTTTTGAAGGTGTAGGCTATGATGTAGAGATAGATGGAAATGAAAAAGATTAGGATTTAAGGGGTATTATACTCACTTAAGTCCATGGACCTTAGGCCCATATTTTCTTTTTGGTCCATATTTAATTCCATCTAATTAGCCTACTTAACCTTCCATTTTTGTTATTTTATTATTATTTGTCTACTAACTCAAGTAAATTTTTCCATCATAAATAAATATATTAAACATTATTCTTAGAAAATTTGGGATGTTCATGTTGTTTGGCTTGATATTCAGCTTCGCGGTCCTGACCATGAAGCTCAAACTCATCTAATGGTTGTTTTTCCTCCACAAAATTTAAAGCCTCATTAAAGCATTCCTGGCGCCCTCCTTGTGAGGAGGCAAGAAGAAGTTCGCCACACAAGCACCCAATTCGGGTCTATCCTTGATATATTCAATGATCTTCTAGTAAAAATAATGTTCAGGGGAAATCTACATTATAAGATGAAAGTGGTTCAAATGAAAACATAATTTACCAAAAGGATGCCAAGAGACATAAGCCAGTTCGTCTCATTTCTTACTTGCTCAGCTTCCGCCTTGACCTCATCATATTCACCAACCACTCGGATGTTGTCGGCGAAAAGGCTAGCGATGAACTTCTCTCTCTCCCCCTCTGAGGCCTCGACCCTCATTCTACTTCATATATATACGAAAAGAGGTGAAGTTACCCATTACAGATAAAGTAAACGAAAAGGGAACAACCAAAAGCATAACACATTAGCTAACTTATGGACAGGGGGGATTTTGCTTTTCGCCAAGGCTTTAAGGATGAGTGGAGTCCTCAGGGTCTTCGTCACGACCGATGTAGAAAACTTGCAAACGGAGGACCGTTCGCTTGTTTGGCAAACTTGAGAACTACATCAAGAACTTCAATGTTCAGCTCGACGAAGGCCTGTTGTTCGGTTTGATATTCAGCCTCGGGTTCCTGACCATTAAGCTCAAACTCCTCTAATGGCCGTTTTTCCACCACAAAATTTAAAGCCTCATTAAAGCATGCCTGGCGCCCTCTTTGTGAGGAGGCATGAAGAAGTTCGCCACACAAGCACCCAATTCGGGTTCATCCTTGATATTTTCAATGATCTGCTAGTAAAAATAATGTTAAGGGGAAATATACATTATAAGATGATAGTGGGTCAAATGAAAATATAATTTACCAAAGGGATGCCAAGAGGCATAAGCCAGTTCGTCTCGTTTTTTACTTTCTCAGCTTCCGCCTTGACCTCATCATGTTCACCAATGACTTGGATGTTGTCGGCGGAAAGGCTAGAGATGAGCTTCTCTCTCTCTCTCTCCAAGGCCTCGACCCTCATACGTTCCAGTTCGGAGTAACGACTAGCAATCAGCTCCCCTTACGCAACAATTTGTTGTTCCAAGGCAACATTGGCCTCCAAAGATTTGTCTAGGTCATCCTGTTTCTATTAGGTTTACTCTCAGGCGGATTCGAGATTAGCTTTCTATTGGTCAAAGGCCACCTTCCAAGCCTTGGCGGCCACAAATTGTTTTTTTAGCATTTTGGAGAGCCTTTTTAGCATCGGCAAACTTCCATATGGCAGCGTTAGCTTCTTATCGTTATTTTTCGTTCTCTTCTTTGAGGGTCTTCATGGAATTCTCTGCAAATCCCCATTCTTCACCCATAGACATACATTCTCGATAAATTTCTTGACTTGAGGAGACAACGTTCTCAATATTATAAGTGAAGCCATCAGCAAGATCAAGACTAGGTCGCCCCCACTGAAAGGAGCGCTCAGCTGGTGGCAAGCATGCGGTAAAAAATTCATGAAAGGCGTCCATGTCGGTGAACCGTGAACTTTGGTTTAAATTCCACCATGGATTTTGAATTAGTGAGACTTCTAGCGGGTTTGGACGACCATAGTAATCGGTCTCTGTTGCCCGCTAAGACCCCCCTCACCTTTTGGAGCAATGGGGAGGAATAAGGTAGTTCTTTGTCTTGAAAATTTGAATTAAAATGGGAGATATGCTCATCCTCTGCCACTAAAGGATCCTACGTAACAGACTTTCCCATTCCAGAAAGAGAAGGGTTCGTGGCATCGACTTGGGTAGAGGAGAGGATTCTCAGAGGACGGTTGTTTTGGATCCACCCCCACCAGTCTTCGTATTAAGACCTATCACACAAATAAGTGTAAACGTAAAAAAATCAAAAAGGGGAATATTTAAGTATCAAACATGAATCATACATGTGTAAGCTATCGCCACTGTTTGAGTTTGATCACTGAACCTTCTTAGGTTTCGTCTCAGACATACCGGTCACCACTGGTTCCTTCCCTTGCGGTTCAGTTTCATTCTTCACATGCACTTCATCATCTAGATTAATGGTTTCTAGTTTTTTTCTCCACAATCAGTACTGGAACTTCCAACATTACTATGATTCCCACGTACAACACCACTAGGCTTGAAACGATGCTTCCTTTTACGACTCAAATATGCAATTGCGTGTAGAATACCCGCAAAATTAGAAGCATGAAATAGGGGTAGTCCCCCGCGGGGTGATGATTACTCACTAACGGAGAGAAGTACGATCGCGCCATCGGAGGCAATGGCGGTTACTGACGAGGATTTAAACAAACTCACATGTGGGAGCCCTAGCCTCAACCACTTCTTGTTCCGCGCAAAGAGCTTGTAGAAAAAGGAAATTGTCTCGAGATCTATGAAGCATTGGCAATGCTTTCGGATCATGCGGGCGGAGTTTCCTGCCACTTGGAACAACATCAACAAGAGTATAAAACAAAGTCCCCTCAACTGAATAATAACTAATAAAAGTTAGGAGGATATTTAAAGAGATTACAACAAACAATTTTAAATACATTTACTTCCATCCACCTTGCAGTAATAAGGCTCAGATTCTGGATAAGGCCAAAGACGACTCATTCCCACACGCACTAAAGCAGACTCCAACATGAGGCGCATGGGAGTTGGCATACATGTTAAGGCAATAAACCATGGTTGATCTAGGTAGGACACAATGTGTAATTTAGGAAGTTTATCTGATAATGGGCGGGTAACCATTTGGATAGGAACAACATCCTGGCGGATCCAAAAGAATTTTGTTCACCATTCATGAGAACTACGCGGTGGCTCGGTTCTATAACACCCTTACCAGTGGTTGTGCAATTGTACCAACCGGTACACCCATGCATTTTATAAAAAAAACAAAAATTTTCAACTGTAGGAATGATACCTTGAGATCTACAATGGAATCAAAATCTCAAATCCTCATTAAACCAAAAGGGTATATTTGTGACAAATGGATCCCATTCACATTAAGGAGATTCCCCAAAAATTTGGTAACGGCAGTCGAAGGTTGCCATTAGAGAAGTATTCGGCATGAAGAGCCATTTTCCCCGTCGGAGGGTCGTCAACAGTATAATCGGCAGCCAGGAACTCACGCTCCCATTTTGGTGCAAGACCATACCCGTCGACAGTGTCTTGAAAATCCTAAATTGGCAGTCGATCAACGGTAGTAGACAGATTCTTATTTATACCACCAGCCATTACTAAATCAAAGAGGGGTTTATCACACTGAGTTATGGTGGCGGAATTAAAGAAGATATGAGAACACAGTAAAATCCAGTGAGTAGAGTGAAAATTGTAGAAGGAAAAGTATGAAAAAAACATGGGTTACCTCCTATATATACCCATCGCAGTTAATGCGATGGGAGTATGCACAGAAGAAAGAGAAAGTAGTGGCCCAGTCAGTGCTCACCAAGTCAGTGCTCACCACGTCAGGAATGAAAAAACAAAAAAGGGAAGTGGAACAGTTCTCGAGTAGCTGTCACGCACATGCAAAACATAAAAATAAACGCCTGACACTTAGTTTCATTAGAACAGACTCGTCACGTCAATCCTCGTGCCCATCCTAATCTTTCATTTTTAAATAATAAATAAATATTATGCAAAGAATTGTGAGTTGAACTTCAGCGGGAGGAAATATATAACACAACATTAAGAAGCGACTTAACTCCCAAAATGTTTTAAGTCCAAAATTTCATCCGCATAAAAATAACGCGGAAGAAACAATGGACCGAAGGGGGGGGGATTATAAAGGTAGGTTCATACATAGAGAGATAGGCCTAGAACTCTTTGCCCATTAGATTCTCCTGCAGGTCACACTTACCAAGAATAGTACCCGCGGAAGGCATCCGCCAGACTAGACAAACCTTCTAGAGGTCTGCAGGAAACATCCGAGGAAGTCATCCGCCAGAATAGATAAACCTATAGATAAACCTTCTAGAGGCCTGCGGAAGACACTTGCAGGCAGAGGAACAAACAAGCTCTGATGATCCTTTTAGAAGCTTGCGGGAGACACCTGCAGGCAGAAGAAGAATGAGTTCACGTCAATAGGGAATAATAACTAGAAGATCCTTTGATAGCGACATATACCTTCACAAAAGAGAGCACGTGGGGATGTAGCCAATAAGGGAAAGACAGTTGGACATTCCCCAAACGACATGACACATGGCCAACAGTTGAAACCTATCAAAATTGGCAACGCATTAACCCATGCAAAGGAATACATATTTTGGACAATGATAGCCCAACCAATCATTCTCTTTCACCACTGGCTATAAATACCCTCATAAAATCATCAAGACGTATTGATTCACAAATACTCAAACACACTACTTGTACAATACTTGGTACATTCTCTCTCTAGAACGATTACTGATTCTCACGCCAGATGGTGGTTATGAGAAGGACACTCTCCATCTTGCACTTATTGTAACAAGCTCAAGATGATTTGTTTTGTAGGATCTAGAGTTGTTCCAAACTCGTTTGACCTAACCACATCCTAAAATCCACAGCTGGTGGAAGTGTAGATCTAATTGTACTTACGGTTTGGATCCATGCTTCTTCACTATATCAAATACCAAAACCAGATTTGCATAGAATATTGAAAGCCTTCCCTTTAAGCTCATACTGAAACCAGGTTTTAGTGTTCTTCCATCAAGTTGGTAATTTCACACCCTATCAATAAAACAAACCTTGTTCTTGGCAACCATGCCACATGATTGTGTGATTGAGAAACTCCAAGAACACATGAAGCTGTCTATTGAACAAAGTATACATCCGAATAAACAACAAACTTAAGGAGAAATTTATACATCTACAACAATACCATTTGATCATGCTATTGATAGGGTCATCCAGATGACTCACATTCCAAGAACATAGATTAATGATCATTATCTGATTACAAAGTAAAGACAGATTGCTACCAGATCGTGGTAGCCATGGTCCACAGCTCACAATGTACTATCATGCAATGTAAATATAACAATATCTAATTATGATTTATTAAATCCAAAATTTCATCCAAGTACACAAGTTCAAAGAAAATTACAATTTAATCCCAAATCAACACAATAGTCTTGTTTTTTTTTTTATTTTACCTTAAGGCATCTCCAAATGTTTCTTCACCTTAGCGTCAAACCAAATGAAAACCTACAAATGCGTATAAAGTAATATTATTTGTCAACACGAGCTTGAGTTAGAAAGAGCAAAACTGATATTGTGAGTTTAATTCAATCAAACCATGGGCAAATAGTTGGTGTCAGTTGACCATTGCCTAGCGAATCTGGCTTTGGTTACTATGACAAAAATAAATGCAAACAAGGGTGTTGGTTGACCATTGCCTAGAGAATCAGGCTTTGGCCACTTAGACGACGTATAATCATACTTTATGTGATTATGATGGACCTCTCCGAATGCGGTACAAACAAATAAGTAAACAAGTAGAAGTTAGCCATTTAATTGATACACACACAATGTTCACAGTTTGCTAGTGATTAAATGATATAATATGTAAATAATTTTAAGTGCGCATAAGAACCCAAAACATTTAAAAATCAGTAAAATATGGGGAATGACTGCTCACCTTATTACTTAGGCAAGATTAGATAATAAGAATAAGAACAAACGAGAAACCGAACTTTCAATGAGCTGACTGAGATAATCTGAACGACCTGAAACTTAGAGATATCAAACTAGAATTAAAACCGAGAACAACACAACTTGATTCAAGTTAATTAGATATGTATAACTCAAGTATGAGGTTTTCAATAAATAAACGAGCCGATACTGTTCAGAATTCGAACTCTGAGTCGAGAGTCGGGTTCTGACCAGTACACTTAAAATTTAAAGACGAGTCAAAAAGTCTTCTAGACCGAAAGCTAGTTCTGACCAGAAGTTGTAGAAATGTATCAGTCAAAGTTGTTGACCAAATTGCCCTTAAATGAGTCGGAGTCCATTTGATACGTTTAATCCCCTCAGTCACATAATTTGGTTAATTAGATATGTATAACTCAATTTATGAGGTTTACAATAAATAAACGTGTTGATACTGTTGAGAATCCGAACTCCGAGTCGAGAGTCGGGTTCTGACAAGTACACTTAAAATTTAAAGATGAATAAAAAAGTCTTCTAGACAGAAAGCTAGTTCCGACCAGAAGTGGTAGAAATTGATTAGTCAAAGTTGTGACCAAATTGCCCTTAAACGAGTCGAAGTCCATTTGATACGTTTAATCCCCTCAGTCACATAAATTAATTGAGGTTTATTGTTTAGTAAATTATTATAAATGTATTTACAGAAGACAACTTACCCGGTAAACATTTAGAATGATGTGAGAAATAATAAGTCAAAGCTCGGGCAATACCAAAGTCTACTTACTGCTTGCTTTTGAAGATGAAAACCCTAGAACCGAAGGGTGGAGGCTAAGGGAAAATGGTGAAAGTATGATTCCAGTAACATTCTAGAGTTTGGAGGTGTGGTTCGTTTAAGCCAGAGGTTCAGCTTGTTGGACAAGAAAACAACTCGTTAAGGTAAACGAATATTGCAATGATGACGAAATCGAGTCTTTTGATTAACATAATATCAATGAAACGGTGGAAATGAACCTATACACTATTTAACATCATATTACTTTTCTTGGAGCTCAGTTTTCGTGATTTAGGATCGATTAGGTAAAGATTTAACATTAAACGAGAATCGGAAACAAATATGGCTGAAACTACGTTACTTTGCACGGCGCTAAGGAACATAGGGTTGTTCTTCGCGCGGTGCTAAGGAGCACTTTTACCAAATTTTGATTTTTGACAGTTTTAGTCCATGTAGTTCCAAAATCGCATTACTAGCCATTTTAAGCTATTTTAAGAATTTGTATGGGCTATTTGACATAATTGAAAATAATGAAAATATAAACTAAGTCAAACACAATTAATTATTAATAAATGCATGATTTATTGATACGAAAGATCTGAATTATATTCCCGAACCGGGTAAATAAATACGAATACATTAAGCATTAGCCTTTCTTTTGGCCGGATGGTTCTGCTGTTAATTGTAAAGTCACTGACCGAATTTGAACTAGGGTTCAAGTCTCTGTATGGCTGAATTTCAGCTTTTGTTTAATGTTCTTTTTAGATGGGCACAGATCTGCGTTGAGTTGTTTTTTTTTTTATTTTGACACGTGGATGACAGATGGTTTATTGTGTCTTTGTAGTTTGCTTTTTGGTTACACGTGTTCCTTTTTGCAAACACTTCTCTACATTAATCATATCTATATCTCACTGACGCTAGCCGTTGCATCTCGACAAGGGTTTGAACGTGAAACCAACGACAGTCAACAAGGATTTTCGGGTCAGATTGGAAGATGCTTGTCCCGTTTTGGGAAGATCGAGACGGCTAAGGTAAACAATCAATTTTTTCAACCATTTAAATTCACGATAACGACCCATTTGTGGTCATGTGGTTGTTTTCAAGAAACGAAAACCTCGGCAGCGGGATTTCGGCCGGTCATCGGCGCCGCAAACTTGGATTTCAACTTTGATCGAAGATGCACGTTCTGTTTCAGGCAGATTACGACGGTACGGTAAATCTCCAAATTCTAATTGAATTTTTGACCGTTTAAGTTCCTGGTAACGGCCAATATTTTCTGTTGTGGTAATTTTCAAGCAAGGATAACCTCCGGCGTTTCGAACAACAAAATAGACGATAGCATTGGGTACCTTGGCGGCAGTTGGGTCTAGAGAGGTGCTGGAGCAAGTATTTTAAGGCGGAGAGGTGGTATTGGACTGTGGTCTCACTAAAAAGTTTCCTATATTTACATTTTGTTATGAATCACCACCGACAATATTTTGCCGACAATATTTTGTGTGACACCAAATTTCAAATGCCAATTATATAACCTTGTCTACCAATTATATAATCTTGTCTCCTAAATAGTATAGTCGTTGTAATATATATAGTACGTAAGTGTAAGGGTAAATAACATCCAATATACATTCTCATATTTTCTATTATCATCTTTCCTTCTTTAATCATATTCAATCTTCTTATAATTGTGGTAATATTATAACACGTTATCAGCACGAGCCGCTTATATCCTAATCAAGAAAGGTAATAGACACAAAGGTATCAACATAAGCATCATAAACACTTCTTTAATTATGTACATTGAAAAAATATATATGCATATACATATACTAAGTAACAGCAGTAATGTGTATAAACATTGTTATTAAAATTTGATAACTATTTTAACTTTTATTTATATATGCACACTAATCTTTCATTTAAAAGTTAGATTTATTTACACTAACAACCGTATTCTAATTATTATACATAATTATTATATATTTTATAAAATAAACTTAATTTAATATCTTATTTATTATCTTACTTTAAAATAATTAATATTATATATATACACAGACACACATACAAAGGGTAATGTTACCGTTATAAAACGGTAATATAACCGTTGTAAAATGGTTATAAATTTACACTATAATTAACCAATTATCAACTCCATTTTATTAACAACAAACATTCTTCTTCTTAAGTTTATCCAAAATAAAGCTTTCAAGATGATTCATCAGTTTTAATGTTAACTACCATAATGCTGATAATCTTATTGTTCTTAATTTGTAATCTCCCACCTAGAGAGTTTAATCTATTATTTTTTCTTTATCTATTAATAGCTTTACGTTTGTATTTTCATTCAATTTTAATAAATATGTAATCCTAATATTTATCTTATTTGTGTTTACTAATAAAATGGCAAACATCTCAAAACTTGAATTTCCAGCTCTGAATATCACCGGAGATAATTATATGTCATGGACGGCACATGTCAAACGACATCTCAAATCAATGGGCGTTTTGAATATGATAACAGTGGGAAATAATTTTGTGGATCAAGATAAGACAAAATCCAATGTCTTCCTCCACAAACACATTATTGATGAGATGTTACAATTTGAGTATTCAAATTGTGAGGATCCATGCATTTTGTGGGAAGATTTAAAAAGCAGATTTTATCATCAAAGGGAAGTTCTACTTCCCACTGCTAGAGATGAACGGAACAATCTCAGGTTCCAAGATTTTAAAAAAGTAAATGAGTAAACCTCTGCTTTGTTCAGAATATGCTCAACGCTCCGATTTTGTGGGCAAACTGTTAACGAAGAAGATATGTTGGAGAAAACTTTCTCCACATTTCATGCATCAAATATAACCTTGCAAATGCATTATCGATTGCAGAATTTTAGGAAATACTCTGATCTAAATGCATTTCTCCTTGTAGCAGAAAAAAATAATGAATTATTGATGAAAAATCATCAATCTCGTCCCACAGGTTCATTAGCAATACCAGAAGCAAATGTTGCTCACAAAAATTCTCATAAAAATTCTGGGAATAAATAGGAACAAGGTCGTGGACGAGGCCATGGACGTGGTCGTGGTCATTTTGACAAAAAGGCATTTTAATGATCGTAAGCATTCATTCAAATGGAACACTAATTCTTACGGTCGTAGTCGTGGCCGTGGTCGTAACCAGAGAGCCAATAATTATCATGTCCCACAGAATACCAATTCTAACCACCACAATAAATGGAATGAAGCTGGTAGGTCCGAAAACAATGGCACACCCTGTTTTAGATGTGGAAGTACAAACCACTGGGCGAAGGCTTGTCGCATAGCTCCACATCTGTGTGAACTGTACCAAGCCTCTATCAAAGGAAAAGAGAAAGAAGTGAACCATGTTGATAACTTTGATGATCTCAATGCTGATCTGAGCATTGCAGACTTTGATGTGGATCTCTGAAATAAATATTGCTTGACGAGAATAATTATATGCAATAATTAAGTGTGTTTCTCATTATCTTTAGTTATGTAGTTTCCTTCATGTACTGTTTGTTTTTCAATTAAATAAAGTTCTTATTAAAATATCATAATGTCTTTGTTATACACTTTTTATTTTTCTTAATACTTTCAAGATTTAAAATGAAAATCACTGGAGCACAAGATCAAACAAATGAAGAATATATATGTATTGCGGATAGTGGAGCCACGCATACTATACTTAGATCTAAAAATATTTTTATAAACTGAAACCAACAAAAGGGATCATCAATACAATATCAGGTCCTACAAACTTGATAGAAGGAGTGGGAAAAGCTAATTTAGCATTACCAAATGGTACAAAGCTCAAAATAGAAAATGCTTTATTTTTCCCAAAATCAACAAGAAATTTGTTGAGTTTCAAAAACATATATCATAATGGATATGATACTCAGTCAAGGACTGTTAATAATGAAAAATATTTTCATATCATAAGCAAAGATCAGATATTGGAAAAATTGCCAATGCTCTATTCTGGTTTGCATTTTACATATATAAATGTGCCTCAAGCACATATGGCAGTCAAAGAAAATTGTTGCGATTCTAGTATCATAAACTTATGGCATGACAGATTAGGCCATACAGGATCCACAATGATGAAAATGATCATTGAAAATACACATGGGCATCCACTAAAAGGTCAAAAGATCCACAAAATAGATAAAATGTATCAATGTACATCTTGTTCTCTTGAAATATTAATTACAAGGCCTTCGCCATTAAAAGTCGATAAAGAAACACCAATGTTTCTTGAAAGAATTCAAGGTGACATATGTGGACCAATTCATCCACAATGCGGACCATTTAGATACTTCATGGTCTTAATAGACGCATAAAACAGATGGTCTAATATCTCTTTATTATCGACTCGTAATTTTGCTTTTGCAAAATTTCTTGCTCAAATTATCAAATTACGTGCATATTTTCCCGATTATAATATTAAGAGAGTAAGGCTTGATAATGCGGGAGAATTTACATCACATGCTTTTGATGATTATTGCATGTCTGTGGGGATTGTTGTAGAACACCCTGTTGCTCATGTACACACACAAAATGGCTTAGCCGAGTCGTTGATCAAACTCCTACAGCTAATAGCTAGACCATTAATAATGAGGACAAAACTCCCTGTTTCTATTTGGGGTCAGGCAATTATGCATATTGGGTCATTAATTCGTGTGAGACCAAGTGCAAATCATAAATACTCTCCCACACAACTTGTTTCCGGAAATGAGCCAAATATCTCTCACCTTAGAATTTTTGGGTGTGTTGTGTATGTTCCTATTGCACCACCACAACGCACAAAAATGGGTCCCCAAAGAAGGTTGGGAATATATGTTGGATATGAAACGTATTCCATCATAAGATACCTTGAACCTTTAACAGGTGATGTATTTACAGCACGTTTTGCTGATTGCCATTTTAACGAGACAATATTCCCGGCATTAGGGGGAGAAATGAAAAAGCAAGAAAGTGATGTATCATGGTGTGTGCCATCATTGTTACACCTAGACCCAAGATCAAAACAAAGTGAGACAGAGGTTCAAAAATAATACATCTACAAGAAATTGCTAATCAGTTACCTGATGCATTTACTGATATAAACAGGGTCACTAAATCTCATATACCAGCTACTAATGCTTCAGCTCGAGTTGAGATTCCAAGCAAGCAAAATAATAATAATGCACCTCATGAATCCCAAAAACGTTTAAAACATGGAAGGCCAATCGGTTCAAAGGATAAAAATCCTCGAAAAAGAAAGGGCTCTGAAAAGGATACTGACCCTAAGGATGGAATGATTGACAGAACCTTCCATCAGGAAAGAATAAATAATATAACATTCCCCAAGGAAGAAATAAATGATTCCAATAAGGAATTGTCAATCAACTATGGTCAATCACATATAATGTGGGATCGAGATGAAATGGAAAATATTGATGATATATTTTCTTATTCTGTGGCAAGTGATATCATGGAAGAAAAGGATGACCCTGAACCAAAATCTGTAGATGATTGTAAAAAAGCGACAAGATTGGAACAAATGGAAAGATGCTATGCAAGCTAAATTAAACTCACTAAACAATCGAAAGGTTTTTGGACCTATTGTCATTACACCAAAGTCAATGAAACCTGTAGGATATAAATGGGTTTTTGTGAGAAAACCAAATGAGAAAAATGAAGTTACAAGATATAAAGTAAGACTTGTAGCTCAAGGTTTTTCTCAAAGGCCAGGAATTGACTATGAAGAAACGTATTCTCCTGTTATGGATGCTATTACGTTTAGATATTTAATCAGCTTAGCAGTCTCTAAAAATTTAGAGATGCGTCTTATGGATGTTGTCACAGCTTACTTGTATGGATCACTAGACAATGACATCTATATGAAAATTCCCGAAGGATTTAAACTCCCCGAAGCATTAAGCTCAAAGCCTAAGGAAATGTATTCCATTAAGTTACAAGATCCTTGTATGGACTGAAACAATCTGGAAGGATGTGGTACAATCGTTTGAGTGATTATTTGATAAGCAAAGGATACACAAATAATCTTATTTGTCCACACGTATTCATCAAGAAGACAACATCAGGATATGTGATCATAGCTGTGTATGTTGATGATCTCAATTTAATTGGGACACAAAAAGAAATTAATGAAGCGATTGCTCTTTTAAAGAAAGAATTTGAAATGAAAGACCTTGGAAAAACCAAATATTGTCTTGGTTTAAAAATTGAGCATATGCATAATGGGATACTTGTGCATCAGTCAACTTATAATGAGAAACTCTTAAAGCGTTTAAATATGGACAAAGCGAATCCTTTAAGCACACCAATGGTTGTTAGATCACTCAATGTTGATAATGATCCATTTCGTCCTTGCGAAGATAATGAAAAGATTCTTGGTCCCGAAGTACCATACCTCAGTGCAATTGGAGCACTTATGTATCTTACTAATTGTACAAGACCTAACATTTCTTTTACAGTTAATTTATTGGCAAGATTCAGTCATCCCCTTCTAAAAGACATTGGAATGGCATTAAACATATTTTTCTGTATTTAAAAGGAACTGCTGATTTAGGTTTATTTTATCCTAACGATTCAAAAGAAGGGTTAGTTGGTTATGCAGATGCAGGTTATTTATCTGACCCCCATAAAGCAAAATCTCAAACTGGATACGTATTTAAGAATGGAGGAACTGCGATTTCATGGCGTTCTCAGAAACAAACGCTCATTGCAACATCTTCAAATCATGCTGAAGTCATTACATTGCATGAAGCTTCAAGAGAATGTGTATGGTTAAGATATATGTCACGACACATATTGATTTCTTGTGGACTAGAGAAAGTTCGAATCCCAACTCCTATCTATGAAGATAATGCAGCTTGTGTCTCGCAAATGAAGGAAGGGTATATCAAAAGTGACAGAACAAAGCATATACCACCAAGATACTTTGAGTATACCCGGGACCTTATTAAAGACAATCAGGTTGAGATGAGATATGTCCAATCCAACAACAAATTAGCTGATCTTTTCACAAAAGCACTTCCCACAGCAACATTCAGAAAACATGTCCATGATATTGGCATGCGCCATGTACGGACGATGTAAGGACCTGCAACTTGAGAGGGAGCTATATACTGCACTCTTTTTCCCTTAGCTAAAGCTTTTTCCCATTGGGTTTTTCTTTACCAAGGTTTTTAATGAGGCAGTACTTCAAGACCCCGAAGTTTTGAAATGGTGTCATCCAAGGGGGAGTGTTATGAATCACCACCGACAATCTTTTGCCGACAATATTTTGTATGACACCAAATTTCAAATGCCAATTATATAACCTTGTCTACCAATTATATAATCTTGTCTCCTAAATAGTATAGTTGTTGTAATATATATAGTACGTAAGTGTAAGGGTAAAGAACATCCAATATACATTCTCATATTTGCTATCATCATCTTTCCTTCTTTAGTCATATTCAATCTTCTTATAATTGTGATAATATTATAACACATTTTAATTAATTGATTTCATATAATTAGAACTTTCACTTTCATCTTTTAGTTTTGTTAGTGGGTTTTTCTTTCTTTCTTTTTTTTTCATCTTTGGGCTGGTAGATGTGTAGACTCTCTGTATGTTTAATTTTATTATGGTGGTTAATTGGTGGCCGTAAATGGATCATATATGTTTTAGTTTTGTTATATTTAATTTTGTTCTTATACCATTTTAACTAGGTAAATACGAGTTGCCCATACTAGTTAATAAATAAATGAGTGGTCCACTTTTTTGTATTTTTCACAATAATTTTATTTCTGGACAGATCCATCGCGCACACATATACGCCATTGAAGGATAAGGAAACAAAAACCAGGCCCACTTTCCTCATCCAAAGCCGTTAATCAGCGAGGGCGTTCCATCCATGGGTGTTAGTTTTCGACCGTAACCTCACCACATGCCACTCTACATCATCTCAAGGACTTTTTACGGTCATTATGTTACAGATGGTTTTAATAACCAACTTATTCAGTAAAATAAACTATATATTTATAATTTTGTATAACTTAATATAAATATATAATAATATATTTTTATATACGAGAGACAATTCTAATTTTAAAACTAAAACAAAAGAAAACTTAATGTATAGAAATGTAGCAATTACTAATAATATTATGTTGTATTTCATAAAGATAAAGCGGAACTAAAACTGGTAAAACGCAAGGCTGTAAACAAAAGGAGCAAATGAATAATAGAAGGGACGATGCACATAATGTTTAAGGAAAGTACATATATATATACATGGGCAAATTTTGGTTCAGCTAAATCCGTACAAATTTCATTTTAATCTATCTATAATATATATAAACGAAAACATAGAAATCATATATGTCACAATGTGGTCGCTTCCTCTTTTTTTGAAGTTACCAGATTTGCTTGATTTTTAAATGGAGGTTTCTCATGCATTTAACCCAAATTCACGGGTGTGGGTCTTATTAAACCCAAATATTTGTAAAACGTGTTATAACATCTCATTAAATTAAAAACTAATCTCACCAAATATTTGATATAAAAATCCTATAAAGTAGGAATATATTAAAAATTAATATCTGATTTATTTAAAAAAAGATATATATTATTTATAATTAAAAAACCAATTTTATAGTAAAAAAAATAAATGGGTTTTGGGTCTTATCAAACCCATATAGCTTTTAAACTGGGTTATAACATCTCATTTATTTTTGAATGAATAATAGAATTGACGATGCACATAATGTTAAAAGGAAAGTACATATATATACAGGGGCAAATTTTGGTTCAGCTAAACCCGTACAAATTTCATTTTAATCTATCTATAATATATATAAACGAAAACATAAATATCATATGTGTCGCAATGTGGTCGCTTCATCTTTTTTTGGAGTCACCAGATTTGCTTGATTTTTAAATGGAGGTTTCTCATGCATTTGACCCGAATTCACGGGTGTGGGTCTTATTAAACCCAAATATTTGTTAAACTTGTTATAACATCTCATTAAATTAAAAACTAATCTCAACAAATATTTGATATAAAAATCCTATAAAGTAGGAATATACTAAAAATTAATATATGATTTATTTAAAAAAAGATATATTACTTATAATTAAAAAACCAATTTTATAGTAAAAAACTAAACGGGTTTTGGCTCTTATAAAACCCATATAGCTTTTAAACTGAGTTATAACATCTCATTTATTTTTGAAACAATTTATCATCAAACCATTAGTAAAAAAAATAAATGGGTTTTGGGTCTCATCAAACCCATATGGCTTTTAAACCGGGTTATAACATCTCATTTATTTTTTAAACAATTTATCATCAAACCATAAGTATATTATTAACTTTCATATAATAAAAAAAATAAAATACAAAAAATAAATAAATATTAGAAACAAATAATATAAAACAACCCCCGTAATACGAGGGATTAAAACTAGTGTTATATATTCATGTATTTTGACATTGTATATGTAAAAAGTTTGATATCTAACCCGTAGAATACCCAAACTTAAGTGATAGACCATCGGTCATCTATATGAAAAAATATTTGGTTGAACCACTGTATATATATATATATATATATATATATATATATAATATATATATATAACTATGATCATGTGAGAACTATTTTGAAATTTAAAATTTTAAGAACTATTTTAGACCACAAAAAAAACTCTTCTTACAAAAAAATAAAAAAATTATAAAATAAAAAAACAAAAAAATATTATCTTTCATCCCGATTTTATTAAAAAAAGTAAAAGAAATTGAAAAAAAAATATCGGTTTAACAAAAGTATACACATATATATAACACTTATTTTTTAATTTTATACATGTTTTATATACACATATGTGCAATTTAAGGTAATATACATATGTGTACATTATATAATTAGATTAAATGAAATTATACACATGTGTATAATACGAAAGTTTTTTTTTATGAAACCGGAATGAAATATAAGAATTTTCCTTTTTTACTTATTAATTTATTTTGTTTTTTTTTGTTTTATGATTTTTTTAAATATTTTTTAGAGCTTTTTTAATGGTCCAAAATGGTTCACAAAGTTCTCAATATTCAAATGGTTATCTTAGGATCCTTACCATATATATATATATATATATATATAATTAATAATTAAATATTTTTAATATTTTTTTCATCCTTCTTATATGTTGTTATTATTCATCACAAAAAATATAAAAATAAAAAAAACAAAAAAAACCTGTTGTAATGCATATATGCAATACATCGAATATTTTTATAATGTATATGTGCAATAGTGTGTATTTTGATATTTGAAATAATGTTGAATAGCATATATATAGTTGTTTGTGTTGTATATTTGCAATATTGTTATATTATATACAAAAATTAAAAAAATTGATATAGTGCATATGTGCATTAGTGTTGTATTACATATATTAAATAATGTGTTTTACATACAATTATTAGTGTCGTATTTACATATATTCAATAGTGTGTATTAGATAATGTATTTGTGTTATATTATATGCAATAAACAATTTTATATATACAATACACATTAATGCACATACGCATTACATCGACGGTTTTTTTTAAGAACAATATCATCTTATTAGAAAGAGGAAAAAAAATCACAAAATATTTTTTTAAAAATAGTTAAAAATAATTTTTTAATATTTCTCTAGTTCTCTATTTAAGAGGAGTTCTCTCTAGATCACACCCATATATATATATATATGTATGTATTGGATCATTTCAGAAGTTTTTTTATAGCGAGAAGTGCGAGAAGTGAAGGTGTAACTCCATTAATCCCTAATTTCACTCACTTTCTTATGTGTAGGTGCATATGTATGTGTGTAGGTACGTATGTTTGTATATGTGTACGTATGTTTGTATATGTGTATGTATGTTTGAATGTGTGTAGGTACATAGGTTTGAATGTGGCTGTTTTGAGAACTTGATGAGTTGTAAGAACTTTAAGAACTCAATTTTGGACCACACATTTAATTAAATGAGTTAGAATATGTAGTTGAGATTAAATTTTATTAAAAAGTGAATAAGGAGAGAGAATAAATATTTTCGTTGATTACACAAGTTTAAACTTTAGTTACACATGTGTAAAAAGTCGATTCGGTGTGTAAAAATTTACGGTAATTTTTTGTACATTACTTACACTTACGTATTACACATGTGTAAAAAAAATTCAAAAAAAAAGTTGTTACGTTGAGTTCTTTCGAGTTCTTAAAACTCAGAGTGGTTCTCAAAAGAAATCAATTAAACACACACACACACACACACACACACACATATATATATATATAGGGAAATGATCAAGAGAGAACACCTCCTTAGATAGAGAACTAGAGAGCTAATAATAAAGTATTTTTAATTTTTTTTCTTTCATCCTTCTTATATGTTGTTATTTTTCACCACAAAAAAATATAGAAATTGAAATAAATAAAAAAACTCGTTGTAATGCATATATGCAATAAATCGACTTTTTTTTAATACATATGTGCAATAGTGTGTATTTTGATATTTGAAATAGTGTTGAATATCATATATATATACAGTTGTTTGTATTGTATATTTGCAATAGTATTATATTATACAAAAAAAAATTGATATAGTGCATATGTACATTAGTGTTGTATTACATATATGCGATAGTGTATTTTGCATACAATTATTAGTGTTGTATTTGCATATAATCAATAGTGTGTATTATATAATTAATTCGTGTTGTATTATATGCAATAAAAAACTATTTTTTTAATGCAATAAACATTAATGCACATATGCATTACATCGAGAGTTTTTTTGTATTATTTTTAGGGACAATATCATCTTATTAGAAGGAGGAAATAAACCAATAAAGTTTATTTTTCATCCCGGTTTTATAAAAATAAAACACTTAATTATACACATATGTTTTTTTGGATTTAATCTCGATTTACATAATGTACATATATGTAGATTATTATTTATCTTAATTATACATATGTGTATAAAGAATAACATATATAAAATTAATAATATGTGTATAATTTTGCTAAACCAATTTTGTTTTTCAAATTTTGTATGAAACAGGAATGAAAAATAAAAATTTTTGTTTTTTTTTTACTTTTTTTATTTTCACGTTTTTTTTCGTTTTAAAATTTTTTATTTTTTTAAAAAGAGCTTTTTTGTTGTAAAAAATGGTTCTTAATTTCAAAATAGTTATCATATAATCATATATATATATACTAGTTTTTAACCCCCGTATTACGGGGTTTTTTTTATATTGTTTGTTCTAATATTTATTTATTTTTTAATTTATATTTTTTTTTATTGTATGAAAGTTAATAATATACTTATGGTTTGATGATAAATTGTTTCACAAATAAATGAGATGTTATAACCCGGTTTAAAAGCTATATGGTTTTGATGAGACCCAAGACCCGTTTATTTTTTTTACAATAAAATTGGTTTTTTTAATTATAAATAATATTTATGAAAGTTAATAATATACTTATGGTTTGATGAGACCCAAGACCCGTTTATTTTTTTTACTATAAAATTGTTTTTTTAGTTTAAATAATATATATATCTTTTTTAAAATAAATAAGATATTAATTTTAAGTATATCATATTTTATATGATTTTTACATCAATAATTTGGTGAGAATAATTTTTTATTTAATGAGATGTTATAACCCGTTTAAGGAATATCTGGGTTTGGTAAGACCCATACCCATGAATTCGGGTCAAATGCATGAGAAGCCTCCATTTAAAAACCAAGCAAATCTGGTGACTCCAAAAAAAGGGGGAGCGACCACATAGCGACACGTAAGATTTTTATGTCTTCGTTTATATATATATATATATATATATATATATATATATGGGTGTGATCTAGAGAGAACCCATTTCTAAAAAAAAAACAAGAGAACTACTAAATAATTATTTTTATTTTTTTTTAAAAGTAATATTTTAAAAACCTTCAGAACTTGTCTTCCCCATTAAATGAGTTCGAATTCCCTTACAGTGTTGCTGCCCATATTTTAAAGCATGCACATGAGCCGAGAATCGAACTTGAGATTTTCCAGAAGGAAACTCTAAGAAAAACCTTCAGAACACTCCACCAAAAAATGAATTTAATATAGTTTTAATAACATATTGGGTTAGAACCGTGTGATACACGAGTGGTTACAAAAATATAACAAAAAGAATGAATTTAATATAATTTTAATAATTATAATCACCAATTTAATGTCATATTTTATATAAATATGTCGGAATGAAAAAATGATAACTAATAAAAAAGAGTTTAATAACACAAATGACCATGAAGGACTGTGAAGAAGTACAAACGATGATTGTAGATTTTCCGATGAAGGGAACATAAGATTAAAGAAGGCGGCGGTAATGGTTTTTTTTTTAAAAATAGGAGTTTGGTCTGAAATTGGTGTGAAGTATACGTGGAATCGATCGAATTGACGAGGGTGATTATTTTAATTTAATTTTGATTTATTATGTTAAGGAAAAATTCTGGAAGTTGAATGCGTTTTATTAGTAATAAATTATGAAAATATATGTTATTATAAGAAAGAAATGTTGTTATAATAGTGTAGTTGATGATTGGATTTTTGGTAAATGCCCGTGTTCTCAAAATAGAAATCTGTCCTATTCCTTTGCTCCTTTTGTTTACGTCCTTGCATTATTATTGCTTTAGTTTCGCTTTATCCTTTTCATAAAACCGTGAACAAAGGCTGATATTTTCATGCATGTTCGCCAGCCTAAGTTGTCTGTTCATCCACGGGGTGTATGAAAAACGTGCTTCTAGTAGTGGTTTTGGAGTTTTGGAGGTTGTTTGTAAGTGTAGTTGGAATCCTTCACCATTTGATATATATTGTTTGTAAGAACGTGTCAATCAAATGTCTTAATCAAATGAGTCAGTTGGCACTACTAGCACGAACAATGTTTATCAATCATCAACAAAAGCCAAGAAACTAAAGAATCCTAACCCTAATGAAACTAAAACTACAAAATTTAAACTTGGAAACAATATAAACATAAAATTTAGAAGCTATAGACAAAATAAGAGAGAAGAGAAAAATCTCTTCCACCGCCTCGGCCTATGTTCTTGATCTTTCGTCCCACCATTCCGATCTATCTTCTAACTCATGATTCTCCATTCTTCACTCGGCCAACATTCAGCTTTATTGAATACAACCTGTTCTTTAACCTAATGCATGTATCATATGCACCACGTACATGGGTTAAATACAACGTAAGTAGTTTAGTATAAAAAACAAGTTACCGGATCGACCATGAAAAATTAATGTAAATTGTCTTGTATGCAAGAACGTTTGTAGGATTGAATAGAAAATTGACTTTTTGAAATATGAGTGAAAGTTGATTTATGAAGTCAAGTTGTCATGCTTATCAGATATTTTAGACCTTTGGATTGGACATGGTTATTGGTTTTAGAGGGTGTTTTCATTATTAGATATCCTTCTCCATTAAAAATATTTATATATAGATATTTATAATTAAACTTTGTATAATTTCAAACTTTAAGGTCCCTTCCCCAAGCTAAATACATGTTTATTGTTGTTTTGATAAAAAATTACCGAAGCAATAATTGAACAAATTAGTCAAGTGAGGTAGGGTGTTTCTTTAACAATGAGCTACGTGATATAGTAAGAAAATGCGGCAAAAGTAAAATGAATACAACGATATAACGAGGAAAAGCCTAGGATCCTGGTAAGGATCTTCCGAAAAATCCTCGGGAGGGGAAAATAATCCCCAACTTCAATATATTAATAACGAAAATGGTGATTACAACTCGAGACCTCTTTGTGAACGAAGACTAGAGTACAAGTATAGTGCAGAGAGTGAGTGAGAAGTGTCCTACAACGTTCACCATGGTCTCATTATATAGAAAAAATAAATAACAATATTTCTTAAAAACCCGGGAACCCTAGCCGCCATGAATTAATAACGACCCAGTCTTGATCCCATGTGTAATTAATTCGGTTATTTCTCTGAGCTTTTAGGTAGAATAAGTCATCTAGCAGTTGAAAATCGTTTGAGTCTTGCGTAACCTACAAGCATAACATAAATATAACAAACATAATTAGTTAGTTAGTTCAGGATCCCGCCCCGAGCTAGGAATCTCAGATGCCAGGGTAACGGTCAGGATCATGTTAGGGATAAAATGACCCATAACAATTGTCCCAAAAAATGTTATAGCTGTAAACCATTAATACCCAGCTGTCACATTTTTCCCACTTGATAATAATTTCAAATTTTGTCGGCTTAAAGTAACTTGATAAGACTCGAGCGTAACTTCCGAGGCTAATTAACCGCCTTACGTTTTATCCCGAGATAAGCCCTATAATTACTCTTAGATCATTTCAAATACTCATTCATCTCCCTTTACCAGGTAATCTTCCTATCTATCTCTTTACGATCTCTTATTTTTCCTTCTTCCTGCCGATCATGACCAGAAAATGGTCTCGTGAGTCCGCTTCTAGTAGTGCAAACATACCTCCTGACTTTGAATGTCAATATATCCTTGCTAAACATGATTTTGAAATATGTTTTTTCTCCGATCCTGATCTTTTGTATCTCAGGTCCGGTAATGCTTTCCACGCCGAAGCTAAATTCCATCCTTTTGACCAAACCATACTTTTCGACTATATATCAAAGAAATGGGTCGAATTTCTTGCTTACCCCTTCACCATTGGCTTAACCTTCCTGTTCTCGAATTCATCGACCGTTTCTTTAAAGTCACCGGTATTAGCTACATTTAAGTTGTACCAATGTCGTGGAGGGTCTTGTACACGATCAACAAGCTCATCACAAGTCGCAACAGCGAATTGCAAGTTTCTGATTTGGCCGCTATTTATAATCTTAGGACCCATGGCTCTAGCCGTTTCATGCTTCAAGTGAAATCTGATCAAGTTCCCCTGATCCTAGAAACAAAGAAATACGATGGGCAATGGTATAGGAGATTCTTCTTCGTCTAAAGGGACTCTATTCCCGGAGGCGGATCTCCCCTACCAGTGGGTTAAGAAGGGTAGGAAGTAAATTTAGGGTTTTTAAGAAAATTAGGACTTAATTGATACTTATCTCTATTTTTTGTCTAATTTTCAGTGAAGTTCTCCGATCTCGTGACTCCATCATCTGCTGCTCTAAGGAGGAATCCAACCATTTGGGGATTCCCAAAGTAGATCGTTCATTCCAGCTTGAAGTCTTAATTTCTTCAGAATTCAAGCAATCCTCAAACAGAACCATGTCAGGTAAGATTATTATCTTCATTTGATTGCTTAAGATATTGTTGTCTTTAGGATCTTAATCTTGTGTCGTAGCAGGCCAAGGATTAGGTTTGGATGATCTTGACAACTTTATCTCCAAGAGGGAACCTGTCATTGTAAACGCTACCGAGACGCTTCCCTAGCTTCATGCACAAGAGATTTTAACTCCAAGAAGGGGAAGGCCATCGAGGCACTAGGAGCCACTTCTGATTCTCTTAACTTTGATAACGCCGAGCCACTTCTTATCTAGGTAAGGATCTTGTAATTTTCGTTAGTTGTAGGAAATTATAATACTAATCATACCTTTTTGCTACCGTAGGGCCTCCAACATTTGACCAAGATTTATCGGGATACCCTTCACGAGGTCGAAGTGCAGAAGCTGAAAGTGGCTTATCTCAGCAGCGTGGCTGAGGCTAAGTCCCTTCATGTTGAGAAGATGTCCATCGAGCTTGATCACTTGAAGAAAGAGGAGGCTAATCTTAAGGCTACCCATGCTAAGGAGTTGAATGACTTCAAGACTCAACTCAGGAAGCATGTTGCCCATTCCATTTGTTGTGCTAGGATCAAACTGATGGATGAGACCAGGATGCCCGACTTTAATGCATTTTCTTGGGACCTCGAAGGGCTAAAAGTGAGGGACGCAGATATCAGGGCTGAATTGGGCTTGGCTTCTGAGGAGGATTCCGTAGAGTCAAGTAAGGCTGTTAAGGAGAAGGCTGAAGATGCAGGGGTGAAAGATGGAGAAGGAGATAAGGTGGTGCAGACTGGGATAGTAGCCCGCTTCTCAGAGGGGCAGTGAAGGATAATGAAGATAAGGCCCGAGGCCCTCTTTATTTGATGATTTTGATATGGTTGTACCCTTAAACAATTTACTTTCCTATCATGTGGTGGTGATCTTTTGAACAAATTACTTTTCATGCTTTTAAGACAATGAATAGTTTAGGTGGAGGAATCCTGAGTTCCAGGACAAAGCCTTAACTATTCCTAGCTTGTTTAGGAAAACTTTTTAACATATATGATGGAGGGATCTTGTGTTTCAGGACAAAATCAGAGACATTAACCTTGTTAATATAATGGTAGCCTTTTGCTTTTACTTATGTCTAATTCATTTTACTTATCATAAGATTATCAGCAAAAACATTGGCTGAAAAAATACTTAGAAGAATAACCCTTTACCACATAACTAGAAAAGTAAATGAATGATCAAACCTGGTAGGGGTAGGATAAGGTTTAGATTTGCAGGTATTAGGGATCACCAAATTTGAACCGATTACCATAATTCTCTACTTAGGTTGATCTTTGAAATCCTGCAATATAAGTTTAGACAATAAATAAGATGGTTAGGTGATCCTGAGGATCCTGGGGAAAATCCCAAAAGTAGTTTCGATCTTGAGTTAACACCTAAGTGTTAAATACTTGAGACAAGCCAATCGTAAGTGACATGAATATGCCAAAACCTTGAGTAAATACTTGGGACAAGCCATGGTTGTATAACATGTTCATGTTATTCCACTGATAATATACTTGAGGATCCATTATGTAACCAACAACAACGAAATTGTCAACCACCATTAAGATGAAATGGTCCCGCCATCTTGAATTACATGTGGATACGTGCACTCCTGGCGAGGTGTTTAAACCCAATTGATAGATTGGTGAAAAAGTTTAAACCTTTGAAGGGATTTTATACCTTTAAATTAGAGAGGTGGCCAAACCCCTAGGAATGCATTCACTTCTAAGTTGGGAAACCAAATCTAGAAAACACTTGAACCTTTGTGAGGGTGGGTGTCAGCTCGGCTAGTCGTATCGATCAAGGCGAAACTTGAGTAGTAATGGATTTCAAAAAATAAAAGTAATTGGAATAGTAAAGTTAGAATACATACCATACCAAGTTAGAAATAAAATTCCAACTTACACGAAGTAGATTTTAAGTTGAACATCATTCCAGGATCTTCGCAGGATCTTGCCATACATTACAGATAGTTAATATGCTTATTTCCCTGCCTCAGCTTCGATCTTGTATGGACCTTCCCACCTGGGTGCTAATTACTCATCCTTAGGATCCGTTGTATTCTGAAATGCCTTCCTTAGTACTAGATCTCACACTTGAAATCTTCTTATCCTGATGTTCTTGTTGTATGATTTTGTGATCCTTTGCTGATAAGTTGCCACGCGGATTCTTGCAGAGTTCCTGAGTTCATCTATCATGTCAAGATCATTGGCAAGATCCTGATTGTTGTTTCAGGATTTTGGAGGCAGGATGTTGCACTAGGGATCACCATCTCGGTTGGAATCATTGCTTCGGTCCCAAACATTAAAGAGAGAGGATTTTCCCCATTGCGTTCTTTGATGTAGTTTGATCTGCCCATAACTCAAAAGGTAGCTCTTCAGCCCATTTTCCTTTCTTTGTCCCTAGCTTCTTCTTGAAATTGTTGGCGATTATCTTGTTTGAAGACTCTGCTTGTCCATTGGCTTGAGGATTTACTGGTGTGGAAGTAGTCATCTTTATTCCCTATGCGACACAAAATTCAATGGTTCTCTTGCCAATGAATTGAGACCCGTTGTCACAGTTGATCTCGGCTGGGATTATGAAACGTGTCAGGATATTTCTCTTGACGAAGTAAATTACTTCTTGGTGTCTAACTTGGACAAACGCCTCTGCTTCAATCCATTTGGAAAAGTAATATGTCATTGCTAACATGAAAACCTTTCCTCCTGTAGCCTTTGGTAGTTTTCCCACAATATCCATTCCCCACTTCATGAAAGGACAGGGAGATACGATCGGGTGAATCGGTTCAGGCGGTTGATGAAGAATGTTTGTATGTCTTTGACAGGCACCACATTTTTTAGCATAGACCATTGTATCCTTCCTCATGGTTGGCCAATAGTAACCAATCTTAAGGATTTTGGAGAACAATGATCGACCCCCAATGTGATTCCCACAATCACCTTCATGGATGTCTTTTAAAACTTCCTGTATTTCAGGATCCTCCAAACATCTCAAGTATGGACCTACAAGAGATTTTATATAGAAAATATTTTTTATGTTTACGAATCTGAATACTTTCATACGAAAAGCTTTAGGATTCTCATCCTTAGGGATCTCGTTGTGTTGCAAATATTTCATTATAGGTTGAACCAAGGATTCCTGATTACCTTGACGATTCTGATAAGCTGTATCTTTAGAATACGCTATTTCATTGACTGGGAATCCTGCTTGGAATCCTCTTTTATTGTTTCCTTTTTATCAAGTGAAGACATCTTTGTAGCTGGATTCAATATATTTAAGATCGGAATTTTTATTTCCATCGGAATCCGTAAGGCAGATCCAAGATATGCCAAGGCGTCTGCTTCAACATTTTCCTCCCTAGGAACCTGTTCAATAGAAAAAGAATCGAATTTCTTTGCCAGATTTTTAACTATCTAGAAGATATTTCATCAATTTTCAATCTTTTTAACCTATACCATTACCAATGGCCTCTCAATAAACCTATGCTTCAACTACTATAACTTCATCACTTTCTCTCACATCAAAAGCTTTATTGCCAATGCCTCCTCCACACGCGGGAGTACAAAGGACCAACGCTGCTTGGAACAAGATGCAAACCCCAGCCTTCCAAAGCTCAAAGTCCTCTGCTACCACTTCTGTGGTAACTTCTAACAATGATGTTTTTGCTATGTTTTCATAGGTTAAGGGGACATGGAGTAGCAGAACAAAACCAACAAGAGAATCCTACGCGAAATTGAAGATCTCAAGAAGACAAAGAGGCCACGGGAGGATCAAAATCCCTTGACGCCTAGGGTGCTGGATTTCACCACTCCAGGATCCATGGCTCAACATGCTCAAGGATCCTACATGCTTCAACAAGGATCATCTTTCTTCCAACCAGGTTCCTCTATCCTTCAACCAGGATCCATGGGTCAGCACACTCAAGAATCCTCGATCTTTCAACAAGGATCATCTATCCTTCAACCAGGATCCATGGGTCATCACACTCAAGGATCCTCGATCTTTCAACAAGGATCATCTATCCTTCAACTAGGATCAATGGGTCAGCATGCTCAAGGATGCTCGATCTTCTATCAAGGATCCATGGGTCAGCACAATCAAAGATCCTAGATCTTTCAACAAGGATCATCCATCATTCAGCCAGAATCCTTAAGATTGTTTCATCAAGGATCCTTCAACCCTCAGCCTCAAGGATCCTTCATGAAGAGTCAAGGATCCTCGGGACTTTAACATCAAAGGACCTCGGTGGTTCATGAGGAAGACTTTATCTCTATGCAGGCCATTGCTTCTGGTGGACCAACTGTCATAGCTGATGCATCCTATCCTGGATACTCTTTTGGGATACCATCCTTTAATCAATAAAGAGGTAACCTTTATAATCTTATATCCTTAGACACTAACCCTGGTTCTACGTAGGATACATGTATCAATCAAGGCATGGACAAGGAACTACAAAAACTAAAGGATATGATATCTAGCGTTTCAGGGGTGGTTCGACCCATTCCTGAAATTCCGGAAGGATGTCATAAGCTATCAAGGTTTGCTCCATCGATATGTGATGCTGAAATCCCAAAGCGCTTTCAAACCCCCAACATGAAGGTTTATGATGGCACAACCGATCCGGAGGAGCATGTGGCTCAATATAGGGAAAGAATATAAATCAATCCCATTCCAGAAAGACTTAAAGAAGCCTGATTGTGCAAAGGTTTTGGATCCTGATGAGTGTATAATGAAGCTCTCACAACTAAGCTTTAAATTTATTAAACGAAAATCCTAAAGAAACCACACAAAACCGGCAAGTGTACCGATCACTAATAGTATAGCACTAAGGAAGTCCGAGTATCGAACACAAGGACACTTGAAAACGTACTTAATACTTAACCCTAAATAAGAATCACCTAAGAATAATATATTTTAAATGATTTTTAATTATTAACTACTTAACCTAATTTAAATTAACTTGAAAGACTTGAATTAAGAAAATTAGACGAAACTTTGAAAATAAGTCTGATCAATGGGAAAAAACGTCTACCTAGGTAAGAATCCTATTGAAGGTATAATAAGCTAATGGATTGTAGAATCTCACGACACCGGTTCCTAAGGATGACACAACTAAGGTTTACTCAAGAAAGCTAGATCACCTCTCGGTCTCACTAACAAACCCTAACCTACACTTAGTTGATTTTAAGAACTAACCGGGTGACGAATTGTTAACGTGCTCTAATGCCGACTCTCCTCTCGGTCTCACCGACACACTACCCTAATGGAGACGAATACTACGCAACCAAGGATAGAGGAACAATTTATTTCAACTTAAACTAGGTCAACTAAACGCTTACAAACCCAAACCTGACAAGAATCCGAACCCGCTCTCGCGCGATCCTAATCCTAGCAAGCCCGCCTTGGTGTTATTCTTCTTCTCCAGCCGTCACTATAGCCACCAACTCAGCCGCCACACTTTTTTATCTTTCTTTCTTCCTTGCTGGCCGATCGCAAGTTTGGGCAGATTTTGGGGCTGCTGAATACGGGATTTTTGGGCTGTTAGGGTTCTTTTTTCTTTTGTTTAATTAATATATTATGCATGTAAGGCTTCTAACTTGTGGGTTTGGGTCGGGCCTTGAGTTGTTGTCTTCAAAGTTGCTCAAATAAGCCCATAGAGTCTTCAAACTTGCCACTTTTATTCATTATAACTCATAACCTACAAGTAAACATCCATCTTTGTAAAATTAAGAAAAAACAAGCTAAACCTCTTAATAATTAAACTAAAAAGCAATTAAATCATGATAAAACGATAAGGAAAGTAAGTGTGTTTTACAACACATCAAACATCCCCACACTTAAGTCTTTTTCGTCCCTGAAAAAGTCTAATGCAGTTGGATCAGAATCGGAAAATACAGTCTTTCAAACATATAGGTTAATTTTTAAAGCTCAGAAAAATGCAAATACCGCGATCACCAATATTGTTGTCCACTTAAACCCATGCCTTAATCTTTACCGGGACAAATAAGATTCGATAATGATATTACTCAGTGGTTTACACAATTAAGACCCGCTTATTTTCAGCTTTTACCGGACCAGACCTCCCCAACTTGACTTAAACCTCAAAGTTAGCAGATTTAAAACTTTTGTTGCTCTATTTTTTCATGAATATTTAAGACGATCAAGGGTATTGTTTATCCACCTAAGCTTAAGCATCAAAGTCTACCAAGCAGCCATTAGATACGATTAAGGTTCAATTTATTAATAGCTAGTGTTCCCTAAAACATGACATACCCCCGTTATCAAGCAATACCCCGAAACCATCACCATAGGTGAGTATGCAAAATTTCATTTATAGGGGTTACATGTAGCGTGTCCCTTGTGGTCCGTTTCTTAATGGTAATGAGACGCGAGCAAGGGGACCCCACATGGCTAACAACGTGGATGATCAAGTCTGTAGTGTATTTGTATTTTTGTACTGTTGTGATCATGTTTATAGACTTATAAGGGTTTGCTCTTTGGCTTTATTTTAAATATCCACAACCCCACTTATGAATTGTGAATACCCAGATGAATAGATTACATACAGACCCATGGTCTCCGGACCCGAAGCATCCCATCAATACAGGATTTAAGGTTATAAAACCATACGCCAATGAGGTGTAAAACACTAAACTAGCAGTTTAAGATTTATATCACAGGCTACACGGCATACTCTAACGTTAAACCTACCCAAGCATCATATGATAACGTATTCAAATTTTTAAAACTCACGATACTTCCACTTTTTCATACCAAAATTTGAGGCTTGAGTATGGCCCGACCTTTCATTGCTTATTTTCCACGGACAAAACGCTTTACCCACAAAAGATTTCCGTTTTAACCGTTTTATCAAATTTGCCCTTTCATTTTTAAGGTTGAGCCTACCGACACATCCCAAGTTAAGTGCGTTTTCTTTTATTTATCTTTTATTATTAGTAGTTTGAAAAACCGATTTCCGATAAATATCATCATCTCCCACTTTAACGCAAAAGACACTAAAAACAAGGGACATTTTTTATTTATTTTTTTAACACAAACATCGTACGAAAACGAAAAACAAGTGAAAACTTCTTATTATTTTTAATTTTTTTTTACAACTAAGTAAAATAAATTCCCATCCCCACACTTAGAACGAAATC
Source organism: Bidens hawaiensis (assembly GCF_021521415.1). Classification (NCBI taxonomy): domain Eukaryota; kingdom Viridiplantae; phylum Streptophyta; class Magnoliopsida; order Asterales; family Asteraceae; genus Bidens; species Bidens hawaiensis. The sequence continues at coordinate 543,589 of NW_027491627.1, read as the reverse complement.
GTCCTCGATGAGAACAAAAAAAAGAAATAAAATAAAATAAAAACTGAAAAATAAAATTAAAACTTAAAGCAAAAAGTAAAACAGAGAATGGGTTATTCCCCTGGTTTAAATGCAGATTCTTCATCAGCTGTGTATGAATCGAACGACCGTATAGCATTTCATTCGTGGTCGCAACCTCGGGTGAACCAGTTCAAAAATGCCATCAGAGCTACCATGCGCATAATAATACCTGCAATAACTCAAACTCGCTCGCATGTAGTGGCGTACAAAACAGAAAACAAAACATAAGAAATAAACATATTTTTGTGTTTTTGTATTTTTTTAAATTTTTTTTATTTTGATTTTTATGATTTTTTAAATTTTTAATTAACAAAAATAAAAGAAGCAAAACTCTAAATCTCGGGCTGTCTCTAGAGAGCGCTCAGTTTAAAGGGTCCTTAGCCTGACCCTAAATCTCAATTTGAATCAGGTGGCTTCTCCTTTATCTGTTTCCCACTCGACCCGTTTCGTTTTATTTGTTTACTATTAGTTGGGAAAAACTCACCAGAAAAATTTAAAGAGATATTGAAAAACTGAAACGGGTCGGAACACCAAGACTTATACTTACCCGGACCAAAATTTATACGAGTCGTGTAATGAAGGAGGATGTCATCTTTGCTGTGTGTCAACATTTTATGTTGTTTCATATGTCTAATCCTCACCTTCAAGTTCGTTTGATCCAAGTATACACGTTCCCTCTTCTGTGGTGTGTCTCGGAAAATTAATCTTTCTATTCCTTCAATGTCACCTCCCGGGTCAAATTGCGTATCATCTACTTCCATAGAGGTATCATCCACAAGCTCATCATGACAACCCTCAATATCCAAGACAACCACATTCGTCTCTTTAATCAATTCAGACTTCTGATGTTCTCCTTCTAAATCCTCAATCATATCATTCTCACAAGACAAGTGTGATGCATCAAATGGATCTGTTTCATGGCCGGGTGGATTCTCACCTTCTTCATCCAATGAGGACAAATGCTCCTCCTCTATCTCTTCCCCAACTCTTGAATCCTCAATCTCACTTAGGCGTTCGATAAGCGTTTGACTCGGAGGTGGAACATATACCGAGTCATTCACAATAGCATGCAGTACATCGTCCATTATTTCCTCCAATTCTGGGGTGGGCTCTAATTTATTTCCCAATAAATCCCTATACCCTAAGAAGTTCCCCATCAGATCATATGTGAAACGGTATGGAGGTTCAACCCACAGTGATTCGAAGTTAGCCTTTTGTGCCTCGGTTTCTATCCTCCTTCACTCATAAGCGTCATGTACCCAGTGATCTCCGCCACACACTATGCACCATGGCGTTCCAAGGTGTCGTCCAAACATATTTCCTTTAAAGAACACTCAAAAGAAAAGGATCACGGGCACCAGATAAAAATAGAATAAAATACTTAAAATAAAATTAAACTAAAACTAAACTAATTAAAATAACTAATCTAATCTAAATATACGAAAAAACAATAGGCAAATCCTAACTCGGGTCGTTCTCAATACGACTCAAACCGTGTCCCCGGCAACGGCGCCAAAAACTTGATGTGTGTATAATGATGCTCTCACAACTAAGCTTTAAATTTATTAAACGAAAATCCTAAAGAAACCACACAAAACCGGCAAGTGTACCGATCACTAATAGTATAGCACTAAGGAAGTCCGAGTATCGAACACAAAGACACTTGAAAACGTACTTAATACTTAACCCTAAATAAGAATCACCTAAGAATAATATATTTTAAATGATTTTTAATTATTAACTACTTAACCTAATTTAAATTAACTTGAAAGACTCGAATTAAGAAAACTAGACGAAACATTGAAAATAAGTCTGATCAATGGGAAAAACGTCTACCTAGGTAAGAATCCTATTGAAGGTATAATAAGCTAATGGATTGTAGAATCTCACGACACCGGTTCCTAAGGATGACACAACTAAGGTTTACTCAAGAAAGCTAGATCACCTCTCGGTCTCACTAACAAACCCTAACCTACACTTAGTTGATTTTAAGAACTAACCGGGTGACGAATTGTTAACGTGCTCTAATGCCGACTCTCCTCTCGGTCTCACCGACACACTACCCTAATGGAGACGAATACTACGCAACCAAGGATAGAGGAACAATTTATTTCAACTTAAACTAGGTCAACTAATCGTTTACAAACCCAAACCTGACAAGAATCCGAACCCGCTCTCGCGCGATCCTAATCCTAACAAGTAAAAGCTATGAGACGACCCTACTTCCTATCACCTCTCGGTCTCTAAGAAGGTGTCTACCCTCTGATTATATTCAAGTAATACACTCACTTAAACCCTACGGTTGTACACCCCACAAACAAACCCTAAACACTAAGTAAAGAGTCCTAACAAGCAACAATCAGTCAAAACTCATTCAATTAATCAAAGCAAGAGGTAATTGAGTGTAATTAACAAATTCACAGCCACTAAACACAACCTAATTCAATGTTAAAACAAACTTTACATTAACAATTCAAGTCATGATCATCAACAATCCAAACTACTTACTAAAACCCAACAATAATCATCTAACCTAGGTAGAACTAACTACTTTAGCCTAACATTGATTTTGGACAGCAGCTAATATTCAAATTAAACATCATAAACATCAACATAAACATAAGTAAACTCATTCAATAATCAAGAACAATCAAACAAAAGTCAAACTTCAAATTACTTGCAAAACTATCCAACAAAAAGATCAAGTTTAACTAGTTAGGGTTCTTGAACAAAAACACAAAGTTTATGGATGAATACTTATGATTATATGGCTGAGATTATGATGATTATAGCCCTTAGCTGCTGTAGCAAGCCTTCCTTGGTGTTATTCTTCTTCTCCAGCCGTCACTATAGCCACCAACTCAGCCGCCACACTTTTTTTTTTCTTTCTTCCTCGCTGGCCGATCGCAAGTTTGGGCTGATTTTGGGGATGCTGAATTCGGGATTTTTGGGCTGTTAGGGTTCTTTTTTCTTTTGTTTAATTAATATATTATGCATGTAAGGCTTCTAACTTGTGGGCTTGGGTCGGGCCTTGAGTTGTAGTCTTCAAAGTTGCTCAAATAAGCCCCTAGAGTCTTCAAACTTGCCACTTTTATTCATTATAATTCATAACCTACAAGTAAACATCCATCTTTGTAAAATTAAGCAAAAACAAGCTAAACCTCTTAATAATTAAACTAAAAAAGCAATTAAATCATGATAAAACGATAAGAAAAGTAAGTGTGTTTTACAACACATCAGATCCACATTGTTAGTCCCGTTGGAGGATCTTTTAATGTGATATCACCTTAACTCGTTGTTAGGAGGAATCTAACATGAGTGGATTCAATGAAACACAAGCTAACACAATAAGAAAGTAATGAAACTGCTTCAAAACACACGTATATTCATGTCTGGTGCTTAAGCACAATAGGTTACAAAAGAAACTAATGTTACTCTCTCTCGTCTCTCTTCCGTCTCCCCTGTTAACCTAGTTACAATGTTTATATAGACTACACACAATCCCAACAATACCCAAAATCTACCGAGATCCATGTGATCTCGGTTTACAATGTAAGCCCAAAACCAAATACAAACCATATTAATAATAGCCCAACAATCTCCCCTTTGGTTTGTATCTTCAACATCAATCATGCTCAAGTATATTTGCATACGCTTCTTTGTATGCACCACCCCAAAGACCTGTATGAATAATTGACCCAACCATGCCTGTATACTCCTTAGCAGCAGGCTCGTACAACGGTTCAGCCAAAATTTAAAAATTTCTAAGAGTTTTGATATCCTTTTCACCAAACTTCAGCAAGTCACTTGGATCAACGAATCGAAATTGCCCCTTTCTTAGACAAATAACGACCATTGTTGTCACACCATCAAACGTCTAGAATTTTATTTCATCCAATGCACCATCGGGATTCCTAGTAGAGAGCAGAATGTGATTTGCTTTCTTCGTTGCTTGCCACATGACATTGACCATGGTTTTCCTAGTCTTTGGATCTCGGACCCCTTTGGCTTTCTTCAAAAATGAGTTGGCTGTGGTCATATTTGGGAATCCTCGATCAACATGATCCCTTAGAAAGTTCCAGAAGTAGGTAGCCTTCTTGTCGTTGTTGGGGTTGTGAAAAGAAGCGTTGACCAAGTCACTTAGATCAACTTTTGTCCATGACCCAAAGTCTTTCATCTTCTTGTAGTATTCAGTATTGCCAGACCTCCTTTCACCCACCACATAGCTTTATCAATATCAAATCCCCATGACACGGCTCCTGATCGATCACCCTACTTGTCAGAGAATCCGTTTTTGAATTCAATAATGAAATTATTAGGGTGATTGAAAGATTCCACATTCTGATTCAAATTCTTCATTGACAGTTGGATCCTTTCAGCTTTTTCGGCGGTCTTTGGAGGAGCAGCAAGATATTTTTCCAGTGGCTAAGAGGCATCAATATTGGAAGTCGGACGCACACTGGACCACTGCCTGGATTTTCACCAGTTGTCTTTGCACCACAATCATTTCCACTCTTAAATTCGTCTCCAAATTTCTGAATAAGCTTTTGTTGGAGATCTAAGTACATTGCAGTGAGGCCACCCACGCTTGACTGAAGTTCTTTGATCTTCGAATCTTTTTCGGAGTTACTTGCTTCAAGCTCTTGGATTCGTACATCCTTCAACACCGAGTCTTGTTCAAGTTCAAAGATTCGTCATTGTAAGGACTGTACATCAACAGGTTCCGCCTAAAGGGAGATCCCTTTGCCTTTATCTTGCAAAAATCTATCTTGCATTGCTAAAATGTGTGCAATCTTGTCAGAAGCACTTGAACTTTTTTGTCCAATCGGGTCAGATGATCCCGATGGTTGATCTGTGGACTGAATGTGCGCTTCAAACTCGAACTCATGAGTTATGTTATCGAAGATATGTTCTTGAGTTTGTTAATCAGTAGTAGATGGACCTTGATAAACTTGAGCTTCAATTGTTTCAGGCTCAGATTATTTAGGTTGGCTTGTTGGTGTGGCCTCAGTAACCAGCACCCCCGGTCTCGGATCTTTCTTTCGCCTTTTCCTTGGAATGAGATCGGTGGCCGGTTCTTCTTCAATATCATTATCTTGTGTCGTAGTGACTGATTGAGGAGGCTTCAATGCAGTCGACTGGTGCTTTTCTTTAAATACCTCACATTCTTTCAATTGAGCATCAGTAGGTACAGATTTTTTTTCATGATGATCAATCTCCATGAGTTGTGATGGAGAAATATCAGGCTCATCATCATCAGAAGCGTCTCATTACCAGTTGTGAACCTTGGAGCAGGTGTCACATGCTCATCAGCAATTGAGGCACTAGCACTAGCATTGACAGCCCCAGTTTCAGCAAATCTTCCAAATTTGAGCATATTGTGAAGTCCTTTGTATACCACTTTTACCCCCTTTCGTGATTGCTTCATCAATCCAAACATATTAGGACCCATGGCTTTCAGATCAAGAGTCTCTACAGATTTGACGAGGTCAGGATAATGAGAGTCAAATATCATCTGTAAAAACATGGAGCACTTCAGGAACATCTCTTTCTTCTAGCCCTTGAGGTTGCTTATCATTTCATCGAACACAAACTTGGTATAACTGTAGTTCCAGTCAATGATCAAAGTAACCACAACCGACATCTGAATGTGGCTTTTTTCATTAGAACCCCCCCATTCGTCTTGAGACACACGTGAAGAATGTGTGAATCAAGAATCTCCAATATGGATGGAATAGCTTCTTGATGGCTGGAGGGTAGGATCCTTCATATCCCATTCTTAGAGCTATTTCAACAACAACATCAGTATAGTACTCTGTTGGATAATCGGGTTGATCACCGAAAAGCAAAACATCATGAATAATAACCTCTGAAATAACAATAGGCTTTTTCTGGATCATTGATTCAATCACCACAGCTCCCCCTGCACCTCTCTGGTTAATGGAAGCATTATTCCAAAATTCGGTCACCAACTTCTTGCAAATGACATGACTTTCTCGTAAAGCATGAGAAATCCTCCATGTGTTAAGCCCCATGATCATTGACTTTAACTCCTTGTGGACAAGAGGTGGATCATATAGACAACCAACAATGTTGTGAGTGTCAACAAGTTTCAAAGGTGCTTGATCAGCCATGACTGCAATAAACGAGTCAAGTTAATAATATATTCACTTAATTGGATAATCACTCATTATTTAGAATATATGGATAATTGTCATCTCGGTTAAAGAACAGGGACCAAAAATACAAATTTAGATAATGTGAGTCCTTATTTGTAAAGTAATGTTAATTTTAAGTGATTAAAGGCAGTTTTCAGTTTAGAAACTAAGTTCTCTGTCAATTAAATGAGTTTTCGGTCCAAGTTAGAGTATTCTGTCCAATATTTTTCATAGGGAAACCTGTACTACCGAGAACATGAGTTATCGGTTAATCGATATTTGTTCTCGATCAAAGTTTGACCGAGAACCCTTGATATTTCAGTTGATCTCAGGGGTTCTCTGTTTGACAAATGGTTTTCGGTCACCCATCCTCGAGAACCCTAGATCCTAAGAACTTTGAAGATCTCGGCCTTGAAACCGTTAAAAAACCCTTAGGTTCCATCATGAAATTCGTGTCGTCTTTCCTAAACGACCAAAAATACCAATGTTGGTGAAACCTGCAACTTCAAAAAAGCTCATAACAAATCAAAGATATAACAATCAATAATGACAAACATTCATCCTAATCAAATATCAAATTTCAATCAATTAACCCAAAACGTTCATTCTGACCAAGGAGGTTTCCACAGTGACCCGAAAATTTTTTTTTCAAAGTTTCATATACCTTTGGTAAGTAACGATTTGGATGATCAACTAAGATTTTTGATGAAGGCAAAGATTTATGAATCAATATCTTAGAGTTTTAGGGTTTGAGAGGATTAGATAATTTCAAATTTAAAACAATGATACCAATAATGCATGCTTATGCCTTTAAACTTCAAAACAATATGTCTGGGCTGAAAATCCTGATGGGCCAAAAGCACAATTTATACTTGGGCCAGACCATCAGTACCAAATTATTTTCATCACAAAGCCTTTTATGGGCCACTCTGATTTGGGCCGAGAACAGATTTTCATAAACTCAAACATGGGTGTGATCTATGTTTTTAAAATGATCTCTTATAGCATTCGTTTCGACAAGAGTAATCATGAGGTAAAAATAAAATCAATAAGAAATAATGATAAAGATAAAAATAAAAGTAGAAATAAGGATACAAAAATTTAATCACTCGGTCTTCTTGTAATTTAGCAAATTTTTGGATCATATTTCAGTTTTGATAAACAAGCAACCTTTTAAGAAAAAATTCGAACATGGAATCATATTGATTAAGATGCTTTCACAATGATTCACTTCAGTATTATTATGACATGGAGAGACAGGTTGATAGCAGGTATAAAGCTACTTAGCATGATTTTAATTGCATCAATGATACGAGTTATGTTCAATTAGGCATAAATCTTAAATGGACATCACTAATGGACCTGTGATGCCTCCTATGTCTTCTCAAAGCGTATTTTCCTTTTCCCCAGATCACCCCAATTTGACTCAAACCCCCTAGTGCTTGATCAAAAGATTTTCTTTAGACAAACAAAAATTTAAGCTTTAAGGTTGAATGTTGGACTTACAAGCCATCCAGACTTACAGGCCTTACATTCAGGGTGTTTAGGACTTATTTGAATGCCCCACCCTTGTAGTTCTAGTTTAACCCTTTAACCTTTTGAAAAACGAACTTTAATAACACAATATTATATATAATGTTTTTCTTAACATAAAAGCACATTATTTTTGGTGATCAAGACACTAACGGGCTCGTGTATGACTGGGTAATTACTTTTCTGCCTATCTTTCGGAGAGATATATCTGGAGACATGCACATATCTTCAAAATGACTCTCCACAGTGAGTTTAGCAGATTTAGTTTATATCACTTCAACTTTTACGCATCATGAAAAGCTACCATACAAATCAATCACAATTCAAAAGCCTTTTAAGCCTAGTAACTTCACACGTTAGGCACCCATAAGTAATATTACTATCATTTTCCAAAGGTTGGATCAATTTTCATTTGAAAAATATTTTAAGCTTCTAAAAAGCTCTTAAACGAATAATCATATCACTTCCCACAAAATGTTGTAGAAGACAATTTTAAACTCAGTCGCCCCAGTCATTTTCAGTTTTCATGTAAATGGGTATCCCGTATGTCTACAGGTAGATAACAGGACCAAACACATATAAAAATACATGTCCCTTGAACCTTAAGTAACATACATAATTTTAAGAGAAAGAATTAAACAAAACACATCACAGTTGCCCAACTACTTTCAGTCTTCAGGTGAATGGCTATCACGTATGTCTACAAGTAGATAACATGACCAAACATATACAAGTATATGTCCCTCAAACTTAAGTAACCGACATAATTTTAAGTGAAAGTGTAATATGTATATTTTTTTATAAGAACACATGCACACTCTTTTTGAATTTTTTTTTAATTTTCTTCCCCTAAATTTGTGCAAAAATTTTACTCGAAAAAAACTTTTATGTACAAATTTATCCTCAAATAGACTCAATCATCGAACCGAAGCATTTTAAGAAACCCTACAACCACATTAAATCTGGATGTTTCGACCAATTTTGTAAATAAGTCCGCCACTTTATTATCAGTGTGAACTTGCGCAATATGAATTAATTTTCAGTTGTAACAGTCACGAATAAAATGAATTTTGATGTCAATGTTCTTGGTTTTAGAATGCTGAACAAGATTTTTAACAATAGCAATACCAACATCATTAACACGAAAGATTAGAGTGTCAAGAAATTCCAAACCGTAGTCCAGCAATTGATGTTGCATCCAGATAACCTGTGAACAGCAGGCAGAAGTGGCAACATACTCGGCTTCAGCAGTGGATATGGACACCGTTTGTTGTTTCTTTCACTACCATGAAATGAGTCGATCACCCAAGAATTAACATCCAGCAGACGTAGATTTCCTGTCAATATCATCTCCACTGTAATTGCTATTAACCAATGCATATATGTCAAAATCTGAGTTTTTGGGATACGAAAGACCTAGCTTCAGTTGCTCTTTTAGATATCTAAACATGTGTTTAACAACAATTAAATGAGAGAGTTTAGGATTAGCCTGTAAACAAGCGCATTGACAGACAATAAACATGATGTCAGGACGACTGGCGGTGAGATACATCAGGGAATCGATCATTGATCGATAGTACGTCTGATCTACGGGATTCCCTTCAGGATCAGATGAAAGAAGAGGTTTTTCCACCATAGGGGTTGCCGCGCTCTTAGTATCTTGAAATTCGAACTTTTCTAGCATGTCTTCGACATATTTTCCTTGATGCTGTGAGTATTCCCGTCGAACTATGACAAACCTGTAATCCCAGAAAAGTCATCATCTCCCCCAACGAACTCATTTCAAATCTCTTCTTCATGACTTCTTCGAATTCAGAACATAGAGAAGTACTGGTAGAATCCAAAATGATATCATCTACACAAATCTGAACCAAGATCAGATATTTCCCAACAATTTTAAAGAACAGAGTCGGATCAATGCTTCCTCTCTTGTACCCATGATCCAGTAAGTGAGACGTCAATGTTGCATACCATGCCCGAGGCGCTTGGTGAAGACCATAGAGAGCTTTGTCTAGCTTGTAAACGTGAGTATGATGCTTTGAGTCAACAAAACCTGGTGGCTGGTCCACATAAATCTCCTATTTGACTTCTCAACACAAGAATGCTGACTTGACATCCATTTGATAAACCGTGAACCCCATATAGGATGCATATGCCAAGAAAATCCGAATGGCATCAAGACAAGCCACATGAGCATAAACTTTAGTGTAATAAAAAACTTTAACCTGAAGAAAACCACAAACCACGAGCCACGTTTTGTTTCGAACAGCAACTCTAGTATCATATTATTTGTTACGGAAGACCCATATTGTATCGAAAGCTTTCTTTCCAACGGGCAGCTCAACCAGTCTCCAAACCTTGAGTTTTTCAAACTGATTCAATTCCTCATGCATTGCGTCCACCCAAATTGGCTCTTTTAAGGCCATTTCAACTGACTAAGGTTCAATATGAGAGATGAAACACGAGAATAAACAACTGTTGATGTGCCCTGTCTGACTTCTGGTTGACACCCCTGTTTCAAGAGGACCTATGATATTGTCGATTGGATGGTCCCGTTGAATTCTTGTCGGAATGGGGTGACTAAGAACGGAACTGGTAGATGGTAGGTTTGTTGAATCTTCAATGATTTTAGAAATAGGGCTTTTCCATCCGGATGTCGCAGTGTTATCCGAGTACGAGGCACTGGCAATATACTCATTTGGTATGACATCTAGAAATAGAGTGCTTCCAAAAATTTGATGAACAATAGTAGTTTCAACAGTGTGTGCCTCACGTACAACAGAAGATTGTTAATGAGACACCGACTCAGTAGCGTTTTCCTGCTGGTTTGCGGATAATGGTTGAGTAGTATCCAATAATTCAGACGGGTCTATACTCAGCACTGGAGACATATGAGAACCAGTAGACGTGCCATCTTCTTCATCAACAACATTTGAAGTACCAACACCTGAGCTCTCTGTATCAAAAACTAGAAACACATTAAATTGCTTAAACAGTTCATTATAATCAAATAACCAGTCAGGACCCACACAAGCTTCAGTCTCATTTTCTTCTAGTCAGCGCATGTCATAAGATTCCACTATTTTCTTCGATGACTTGTTGTAAACCTTGTAGGCGGTACGACCAGTATATCCAACAAAGTAACAATCATCGGCTTTGGCTCCAAATTTTGGAATCATTTTGAGATTTAGAAGAGTACACGGACATCCAAAGGCTCGAAAGTGCGCAACCATGGACTTGTGACCATAAACGATCTCATATGGAGTCTTCATCTGATATTTGCTGATCACCACTCGATTTTGAAAATAATTGGCCGTGTTGACCGCTCCAGCACAAAAGAATAAAGGTAGCTTTGAGTCACACAAAATAGTTCTTGCCGCCTCGATAAGAGTTATGTTTCTTCTCTCAGCAACTCCATTTTGTTGCGGTATGCGAGCTGAGCTGTACTGTCTAAACACTCCTTTCTCAGCACAAACGTAACTCAATGTTGAGTTCTTGAATTCTTTGCCGTTGTCACAGCGAATACTCTTTAGCCTTAGATTGAGTTGATTCTTCATAAGCACCACAAAACGTTTTACCAATTCTACGGTCCCACTCTTATTTGACATGATAAATACCCAAGTGAAACGTGAGTAGTCATTAGTGATAACCAGAAAATAAGAGCTGCAAGAATGACTCAAAACATGAACAGAACCAAACAGGTCCATATGCAACAATTGAAAAACAGATGAAATTGTATTAACCAGTTTGGCTTGTGAGATTTACGATTATGTTTTCCTAAAGCACAAGTCACACATTTATCAATTGTTACAAAATCCTTGACAGGCAAACCACGCACCAAGTCGTTTTTAGCAAGACGGTTTAGATTTTTAATATTTGCATGACCAAGACAACGATGCCAAAGCATGGCATTATGTTCTGAAACTTTTGAAAAGAGACAAGTAATTTCTTCAGAAACATTTTTGTTCATGTCGATCACGTAAGCATTATCTTTTCTTTGTGATCAAACAAGAACCCAGTCTTCTGGTATGATGATACCAGGTTTTAGGATTAAACACTCTTTGCTAGTAAAATGGGTTGAAAAGCCTTTATCACAGATCTGCGAGACGCTGAGCAGACTGCGTTTCAACTCAGGAACAAAATTGACAGTTTCAAATTTCAGAACACCATTACTTGCAGTACCCTTCCGAGTAATCTTCCCCTTTTCTCCTCCCGAAAAGGAAACATATCCACCATTACAAATTTGAATTTCCTGCAGTTGGGAGATGTTTCCTGTCATGTGCATGGAATATCCACTATCAACATACCAAGGTCTGATGATATTCCTCCATAGCTGTTCCTGCACGATGTGCAAGATTAGTTAGTTTTTGGTACCCAGTCCATTGTAGTGTTGGGTATCCCTGACTTATCAATGCGTGTCATGTGTTCCCATGACATGTCTTCCCGATTATCTAGGATCGAACATGATTGCTTGATCACCGGAGATTTAGCCATTTATATCTTGATTTTAAAATTTTGTTATTTGTATGAATGGTTAATTTGTCCTCCAGTTTGCGAGTGGAAACCATGTTTGACTTTGACTTCCAAATTCGTTTAGGACCTGGGCTGATTTGGTTCACGGGACCGAAACCGGGTTTCCATTACGCTTCTGAAACATATTAAGCTTGGTCTGATGAGAGTTTGACCTGTCAGCCTTGTTTCTTTTCCAATCACCATCAGAGGGATGTGCCTCATAATACCTTGATTTATTCAAAGTGTACTTGTAGAAGGTATTTCGAGGCACATTCCTCTAATGATATCCATAATAAGGAACATATAGATGGTGTGGACAATTTCTAGCAATATGACTAGGAACACCATAGTTAAAACATGTTTGGCGTTTAACGTAAAATTCATTGTGGTCTACTCCTAGTCTTGGTCTGTTGTGTGAGCTAGTTTGCTTTGCTTGGTATTTACCACCTGACTTATTGCTTGATTTATCACAATTTTGAACATTTTTTTCCCAATTTTGAACATTTGAACTTCCTTCTTTAACAAACTTAGGTGATGAATATTTATGAGAACTCTTATTTTTATCAAACTTATTCAAAAACACACCACCAGATTTCAATGTTTTAGAAGAATCAACCTCACAATTGTCTTTGCTATTAAAAACAAAACCCACACAAACATTTGAAGTCATAGAATTCAAAACAGGTAAATTTAAAGGAGCATTAAAATTAATGTTTTTATTATTCAAAACAGGTAAATCGTCATCCTCATCAATTACTCAACAATTACTTCATTTACATGTGAAGTAAACACATAAGTATCATTCACCCCTGAGGTTGATTCAGTAACTTTTACTGAGTTAGTTGCACCTTTACTATTTCACTTGGCTTCCCATACTGCATAAACTTTTCCATTTCTTCCTCTTCTTTGGTAAGAGGAAGACCAGTGTAGTTATCATTATAGGGAGGATGAACCACATTGTACCCAATAACCTCACCCTTGGTTTATTTCGATTTTAATTGTTTTTCGATTATGGATTCGACAAATGTACTAGAGACATCGAATTTCTTAAAATTAAACTCAGCATTTTCAAATTTATTAGTCAACTTGGCAATCTCCAACTTAGAAGCTTCTAATTTAGCTGTCAAATCAGCAATTTTCTATTTAGCATCTAAGTGGTGACAACATTTTATGCTAAATTCGGATTGATGTTTTGAAAAATCCTTTTGTTGTGCCTATAGTTTTTCTTTTAAAGCTTTTTCAATTTTTTTAAGAGTAAGGTTCTCACGTTTTATTCCTTCTATTTCTCTAATCAAGTTACTATTGTGAGATTTATATAAATCTACCTTATTAATACAAGATTGAGAACATAATTTGGAACTTACCTCGGATGAGCTGGAAGAAGTGAAAGCCATGAGAGCAAATTGAAGTTCCTTAACTTGTTCCTCAACAACGTTTTCTTCTTCAGCAACCTAAATCCGGGTAAAATTAGCAGCCTGATTACCAATGCTGAGTGCTGCCATCTGATCATTCCTAGAAAACTGTTGAACTACAAAACCCCTCTCACCTTCACCTGAACTAGGTGCAAGTTCTCCTATTGCATTTCCCACTGGAACCAATGCCCTTTCTCTGTTTCCTTCCTTTGCTGGATTAGCGCATTTACGAGCAAAGTGACCGGGCTAGTGATAATTGTAGAACCTCAGATTGTCTTTGTTAAATCCTACCTTCTGGTTAGCTGTCACATTCCAGTTGTTTCTGCCTGTTCTCTTTGTAATTTTTTTCTCACGAAACACTGCCATGGCTATTTGACAAGATATATCCATTTCCTCTACATCGTCAGGATGAATTTGATCCAACTCACCAACTACAAATGGTTGAACCAGATCTCCAGCAAGAAAGACGTTGTAGCAATTCATGAACCCTGCCATCAAGGCGATGTTTTCTTGAGTCTACTTTGAGATAGAAGGAATCTGATTGGGAGACTGACTAGAAGATGCAGTGGAGGGCTGAGGTTTAGAAGAAAAAGCAGATTGTGATTGTTTAGAAGGTTAGGGAAAGAACACGAGAATTGGTTGTGGTGGTGCCTGAGTAAATTGACCTTGAGCAGACTTAAACATAGAGAAATTATTTTGAGACTGATGCGACTTAGTATACCGCCCCTGAGAAGATTTAAACATTGAAAAGTTGTCTTGCGAGATGAGAGCATTGTTAGAAGCAACACTGTAGCCTGCCACATTGTAGGAATTTGCATGGTTTATGGCACGCTGCTTGTCATCCATGTCACAAGCCTTGATGATTTCTAGGACTTCTGACAGATTTAACCTATTGAGATCCTTCGTCTTCTTAATAACTGCTACATTCATATCTCAGCTTTGAGGCAATGAATTGACCAGTTTATTGTTTGTCTCAGCAGCGGCCAAGCTTACGCTAACAGATCTTATTTGAGTCACCAGAGATATAAATCTCTGCAATTGTGTTTCCAAAGATTCTCCCTAATCATGATTGAACATGTTGAACTTTTGTCGTAAGAGATCTTGTTAGATTCTTCTCATGTCCTCATTACCCTTATACACCTCAATAAGGGCTTCCCACGGTGCCTTTGCAGACTGTAATTCTTTAAATCCCAAGGCAATTTTGGGTGAAAGTGCCATAGTTAAAGTAGCAAGAGCCTTTTCGTCCTCTTCAATTGTCTCAAAGTTTGCATCGTCATACAACTCAATAGGCTTCACAACCACCTCTTCAGAGTTTTCCTGTTAATAGGTGATAGCTTGAGGACCCCAAACAATGCTCCTCCAGATCTTTGCATCTTTCATCGTTACATATTTTTCAAATCTAATCTTCCATTCGGCAGACCCCTCATGAGACAATAAACAGGGTACAGGAGTAGCAGTTCCCATGATGGAGTCCAATTCTTGATGTAGGGCAACATTTGTTGAATTATTTGTTACTTGGTCTATTTTAAATGAAAAGCTAATCTACTGGTCCAACTTAGAAGTCCAATTAAATTCAGTTATCCTAAGGCCCAATAGAACAAGCCCAGATGTACAATCACAGCCGAGAACAGTAAGCTTTGACCGAGAACCCAGAAAATCAACCGATAACCCTTAAGATCAACCGAGAACGATCAAAATTGACCGACAACTAAGAAAGTCAACAGAGAACTCCATAAGTTGACCGAGAACCCTAAATTCAATAGAAAACACTTGGAATTTGACCGAGAACTAGCAAAATCCGCCAAGAACCCAGAAATATGGCCGGATACCCTTAGGTGATCCCGAGAACAACCAAGTGATGGCCGAAATCAATCTAAATTGCCCGAAAACATCCAAGAAGCCTAAGGAAGCTTTGACCATATAATATTGGTAACAAACTAAATCCCGAAATCAAAGGATTTGAATTTGAAACAAAAATAAGTCAATCTTTAACCCAAAATCCTCTTTCCTTCTCTGATGAATAGTTCACCGGAAACAAAAACACCACAATGATCAACATATCACAATCCTTGAATCTATGATATCATAACCGAGCCTAGAATATGCCAGTAGGCTCTGATACCAATTGTAAGTCCCGTTGGAGGATCTTACAATGTGATTTCACAATAACTCGTTGTTAGGCAGAATCTAACAATAGTGGATTCAATGAAAAACAAGCAAACACAATAAGAACACAATGAAACTGCTTCAAAACACACATATATTCACGTTTGGTGCTTAAGCACAATAGGTTACAAAAGAAACCAATGTTACTCTCTCTCGCCCGTCTCCCCTGTTAACCTAGTTACAATGTTTATATATAGACTACACACAAGCCAAACAATACCCACAAGCCCACTGAGATCCATGTGATCTCGGTTTACAATGTAAGCCCGAAAACAAAGTACAAACCATATGAGTAATAGCCCAACTCAAATTAACTGGATCTGCTCTCAAGTGGCTGCTAAGTCTTCCTCCTTACTCTATTAATTCATTTTCTCACTTAGTTAATTTATTTAATAGTCAATTTTCTTGAAGTATAAAATTTCAGAAATTAACTACTGATTTATACGGTGTAGTCCAACATCTTGATGAATCCTTAAGGGATTTTGTAACCAATTTTTGAAGGGAGGCCTTGGAAATCCCAAATCTTTACATGGCTACAGCTGTTGAGGCATTCAAGATGGGATTTCAAAAGGGCTCTCCATTTGATGGTGATCTTTTTATGACCCCATGCACGACATTAGACGAAGTCAGGAATAGGGCACTCAGATTTATCAGACTAGGGGATGATAAAAGGATCTAGGAGGGATTGGGTACTTTAGGAAAACAGGAGTCACCCGACAAGAAGCAAGGATCCTCCGATAGAAACAACAATTCCAAGCCTTATTAAAAATTCCACAACCAAAGCATCCATGTGGTCGAAGAAGATGACGATGATGAGGATTATCCAAGTTTATCAGAATATTGATTTTCCGTTGATACTCCTGGCTTAATATGTGCCATGAGGGATCCTGGAGAAAAGGCAAGATGCCCTCAGAAGAATGAGAAGTCAACATCCTTCAAGGATAAATCCAAGTGTTGTGCGTACCATGAAGACTTCGATCACATGACTGATGGTTGTATTGGTCTAAGAAGAGAAATTGGGTATCTTCTAAGCAAGGGTCACTTTAAAGAGCTGATGGGAAGAAAGAAATCAAGGATCCAGGATTCTGAAGAAATCCAACAGAAGGCGACTCCACCACCACCTGATGCGCAGATCATCAATTTTATCTTCGGAGGTTCGGACATCTGTGGAACCTCATTCTCCTCAGCAAAACGACATGCTAAAGAAACCAAATTGGAGAATGGTGAACGACCCATCAGGACGACCACCTTAACCAATCAAAGAGTCATAACATTTGGCGAAGAGGATCGCAAGCACTTCCAGGATCCTCACCATGACGGTTTGATTATTACTTTATTTATTTCTAACCACTATGTTCGCATGATTTTCGTAGATGGCAGGAGTTCAGTGAACATCATTCGGGCCGATGTATTCAGGAAAATGAACATCCCTGAAATAGAAATCACACCAAGATCGTCTGTCCTCGTTGGTTTTAGTGGAGAAATCAAAAATACATTGGGGGACATCAAGATTCCTATTTACATTGAGGGAGTTAATTCTTTCCAAATGTTTTTTTGTTATAGATAACCTGTCATGTTGTAATGTGTGGTAGGCCCTGGATACATGAGATGAAAGCAGTAGCCTCCACCAACCATCAATGTATCAAGCTTCCAACCCCATTGGGAGTAGTGAAGATAGACAGTGACCAAGCGGAGACGAGACACTATTACGCCTCATCTATGAAGCTAATTAAGAAGCAGACCATCGTATATCAATCAAATCACAATTCAAGAGAGGTGCTGGAAGCCAAGGAAAGGAATCTTAAAGAAGTATCCCTGGACCCCAAGGATCCAGACACCAAGGTGTACATACGATCCAGTATCCTCAGCGATATTGAAGAGGATCTGGTATCCTTCCTCAAACAAAGGAAATCTACCTTTGCCTTCAAACACTCTGACATTGCAAGTATATCTAAAGAAACTATTACACATAAGTTAGGGATTGATAAAACTATCACGCCTATCCACCATAAATGGAGGAAATTTTCTCCTAAAAGAAATATCATTATCCAAGAATAAGTCGAAAAACTTCTCAAAACATGTATGATAAGAGAAGTATAGTATCCAAGATGGTTAGCCAATGTAGTGGTAGTTTCTAAGAAAAATGGAAAGTGGAGGTTATGTGTCGATTTTACTGATTTAAGCGAGGCATGTCTCAATGATCCTTTCCCCTTACCACACCTTGACTCCATGGTGGATGCTACGGTAGGACATGAGATGTTCACCTTTATGGATGCTTCCTCTGGATTTCAACAAATTCAGATCGAACCATCTGATCAAGAGGATACAACATTGACGACTCCTACCGGCATATATTGTTATATTGCTATGTCGTTCGGACTAAGAAATGCAGGGGCAACATACCAAAGTTTAGTCAACATGATGTTCAAGGATTAGCTAGGAAAGACCATGAAAGTCTACATAGATGACATGGTAGTGAAGTCAAAGAAAGCTGAGGATCATCTCAAAGATCTTGAAGAAGCATTCAACATACTTGATCAGTATAATATGAAGTTAAACCCATCGAAGTGCCATTTTGGTGTCAAGGCCGGAAAATTCCTAGGATATATGGTGACTAAAAGAGGAATGGAAGCAAGTCCAGAGCAGATTGAAGCCATCATTAATCTAAAATCCCCAGTGAATGCTAAATATTCATCTTCAGATCTACAGAGAAGTGCAAAGACTTCTATGATATCTTGAGGAAGAATAAGAAGTTCAAATGGACTCAGAAGCATGAAGATGCGCTGAAGGCTCTTAAGGATTATCTATCCTCAACACCAGCCCTAATGAAACTAGTGGATGGTGAACCAATATCCTTGTAATTAGCTATATCAGGTAATGCGGTTAGTGCTGTTCTAGCCAAGGATAATGAAGGTCAACAGCATCCGATACACTATGTAAGTAAAAGTCTCTTAGACGCCGAGGTCAGATATTCTCACATTGAGAAATTAATTCTTGCTTTAATTATAGCCTCAACCAAGTTGAGACATTATTTTGAAACACATACTATTATTTTAAGAACTAACTATCCTGTTAAGAATGTGCTTAGAAAGCCAGAATTGTCAGGAAGGATGGCCAACTTGGCTGTGAAGCTAAGCGCATATGATATTCAGTATGAGCCTAGAGGAACATGATTACGCATACTACTAAAATCGCCACAAGGGGACATAATACCCCAGACCATAGCATGTGAATTCCAAGACACCAACAACGAAACAGAATAAGAAGCACTTATTGCAGGTTTACTGTTAGCCAAACAAATGAGATCGCGTATATTTAGGTTTATATAGTTTCTTTACTTATAACTAACCACTTTAATAGTTGTTCAATCTAAAACTAGCCGTCACTATATGGTCCCCAAAGTGTCTGGAAACGACCATGATTGGAAGAAGAAATTCTTCTTTGTGCGTCGTGACTTGATTCCTGATGGAGTAAACTTGCCGGTTAAATGGGTTCATAAGGTTAGGAAATCCTTAGGATAGAATTTCTTTTTGCAAACAGTTTGTATTAATACACTTTCTTTTTTGCAGTTGTGTTTGAGGATTTGGTGAGGTATAGAAAAGATACGAATTGAAGGCTCAAGGCGTTGTTCAAGATTCCGGCACAAGAAAGGGAATTTCGGTTTGAAGAGGAAGTTGGGGAAACTAGCACGACTGCCGTGAAATTTGCTGAAAGTATGTCTTCTAGTAAGTACTTTGGGTATTTCACGAGTTTCTCAGGATTTTGCCTTCATGAAAGTAACTTGATAAATTATTGCACAGAGATGCCAAAACTAAAATCTTCCTTCAGCATGATCGACTTGGATGACTATATTGAAGACAAGACCGTGGTAAAGCAAGAACACTCCAAGACTCCTTCCACAAAGTCGAGTATTCCTACTACTCGCCAAAAGAGTGCCGCTCAAAAGAAAAGGAAAGCCAACACTTTAGCCGAGACCGAACCTTTTACTTGTATGACTACTGCTGAAATTGGGGAGAAATTGCAAGCTCTTGCCAATCTTCTTGGAACAGTAAGTTTCTTTGTATATCCTGAAAATAATATCCTGCAAAAGTTTATGTTAACCTGAGGATAACAGGGAATTGAGAATTACCAACAAAGGCTCTAAGATGATGCTGAATTGGCTCTGAAGGAAGCTGAAAGCAAGATTGTAGAACTCCAACATGCGATAGACACAGGGATCAAGCTTCACAAAAAGAAGGAAAAAGAGATTGTGGATCTTAAAGCTTCTTTTGAGCTGGAGAAGGCCGAACTTACAAATGATGCCAAGAAGTCTGCAGTCACAAGCATCCTGGAGTCAATGCTCAAGATATCAGAGGAGGTAAAGGCGATGGGTTATGTGATGGATTCTTGGAATTCCGTTGCTTGGGAAAAAAGTCTAAAGATGCTGAGGGTTGAGAAGGTTGAAGAGGTTGAAGATGCATGTACTTATGGGGTGATAAAGGAGACAGATGCTGACGAGACGACGGAGGCGTAAAGAAGGAGGGTGATCAGGGTGAAGATGAGAAGGTTTGAACCTGGTGTTCAGGTTGTTTTGATGTATTTCTGATGGCTGTTTGAACAATTTTTATTTTGGTTGTGTAAGGACAATATGACATGCTTAGGATAATAGTTTGGGTGGAGGGATTCTGGTTCAGGACGAAGCCCAAACTAACTTTAATCTCTAGTTTTTGAACAATCTGATGGTTCGGGTGGATAGGCTCTGTTTTGAGTGAAACCTGAATCATCTTTTCCAGCATTATGATATTAGTATAACAACTTTTTATGACTTATATTGGTATTCTTTCCCTGTTTCTGTTATTAAAGAAAAATTTAAGTTTGTTAGAAATAAAATTCTTTAGTAACAGCTTATGTTTTACTCAATAAACCAATATCAAGTCATAAAATTCATCATATAAATAAGATAAGTGATATAGAATATTCATAAACAGGAAATCATACCAGAATCATATAGCAACTAACTTTGATAATGTATAGACCATTCCATCCTTGCAATTAGATTACTTTTCAGAATGTTTCTCCAATCCTAGGGATATATTAATAGATTTGCGGTAATTATCCTGAAAACAATTTTAGAAATTCTGGTGACAAGGCCTAAATAAATTGGCAAAAAGGCCATTAGGGGAGGTGAAAACCCCCTTGATCTGTCAGGTCCATGATTTCAGGTAGATCTTACACTAATCAAGTCATAACTCACACAAATAAATGTGTTGACAAGGGAGTTAATGATGGGTTGCTATATTTAGAAAGATAACCGTTTGTTAAATGCGGAATCAATAACAAACAGGGTAGTTGCTAAACAATAAATCAAAGGTAACTACCACACTCAAGATTCACTCAAAAGATTTCCATTCATATAATGTTCATCATACAAACGATAATCAATTTAGGGTTTCTTTAAGGGAAAGTTATATCCGTATGATTCTAAGACAGCCGTCACACTCAAATATTTTCTCTGAATTAATGAGTCTGTCGGTCTTAGGAGGCGTGCCCTAAATTATTCCTTCTATAGGCGTGACACCCCCTTTACAGCTGTCATTCCTTCTAGAAACCCTAAATGCTAAAACATATTCAAATTACATATTCAAAATTATTCTACGTGTAAAACAAGTCTTCCGGGTAGGCTTTGTAGCGGTATCATCTTTCAAAGTAGGCTATGTGCTCTTCCATCCTTCAGAACTTGGTAACATAGAAGTGTGCCCGTGAACAGTTTCCAGGTAGACTTTACTTAAAGAATATTTCACCAAGTGAAATACTCACCGGGTAGACTTCAATGTTCTTAACTTTATCAGACTTTTCCCGACAAACTCTTACGAGCAACCTTGTTCTTCAATGGTCCCTTCAACTCTTTACTAGAAAATAGCTTATTAGCAAAGTGTGCCATGTGGCATTATTCCTTGCTAGAGTTGATCTCTGCCCGATGTAACTTGAGATATTTCATTATTCATCAAGCCTACTTGGACCAATGTGTTATTAAAGAATACCTTGCCCGGTCTTCCAATCACTTGGCTTCATGAGCTTGGTTAGCCAAAAGCTTACTGGGGAGTAAACGTTACTTGGCTATGAAGAACAGACTTGCTTGATAAAGTGATCCTTGCCCGGGCATGTACAAACTAGTGAACCTTGCTCGGTTAACCACAAATTTGCAAACCCTGCTCGAATATCCACTAAAGAAGAATTCTAGAAGATAACCTTGCCCGATAGACAAATATCTTTCCCGGCTAAGTAAAACCTTTCTCGGAAGTCTAAGGTGTGCTCGGTTCCATACTTAGCGAATTCTGAGGAGGTTGAGAAGATTCCAATCTTCCTTATGATCACCTTAGGTCAAATCTTTGACTCAACAATCTCCCCCTAGATTGGAACACCTCAGCTGACCCAGAACATCTCTATGGTTACATACCCTTAGTCAAAATAGACATCAAATCCAAATCAAAATACATATTCATAACAAAATCATATAATTACGTATTCAAATGCTGTTCGTAGACATTACAAAGCAAAGCCTATACTAAAAATCATTTTCTTCTTCTAGCATTATAGTAGGCTTGCCTTCGATTTGCAATGACACTTCCTGCCCTTTGCTTGAAAATCTCAAGGATTTGGTAGTGAGTGTGACTTTCTGGAATGGCCAAATCCCTAATATATATTAGGTCCTCATAGTGCAGGTAAGTCAAGTTTTCATCTCTTTTGATTACTGCCAAAGTTACTCCATCTGAGTTTCTAAGAACATAATGGCCTGTATTCTCCTTGTATTCAATCTCTGTAATGATGCCATTCTTCTACACAGTGTAATTTGGTCTTGTCATTCTTCTTTCCAATCTGATGCAGGTATTCATATTTGACAGAGGATTTTTATCTTTGATATTCATCGCATATCTCAGTTTAGCACAATCCATTTTCTTCAGTTTAGATGTTCTTCTTGTTTTAGTTTCTTTTCTTTCAAGAAGGCGAATCCCTTGTCAGCTTCATTTCTTAGGAACTTTGAGAGTTCATTTTGCTGTCTTGCTGCCATTTTGCTTGTGTCATGATAGTCATACAGGTCAAGCTTGGCCATTTTCTCCAACTGTTCTGGTGTGAACTCAACAAAGTCTTCTTTCATAATAATGTCTCTTAATTGTTTACTTTTCATTACTACTTTCAGAGACTAAGAGACTGAATCATGGTAGAGTCTTCTGGGTAGATCCACATCAGATTGTGGTCTTGTTGTTCTTTGCAATTCTGCTCCACTTGATTCACCTCTGTGAGTTGTTGGTTGTTGCCTTGATGTAGATGGCCCTGTTTCTATAGACATCATGGGTTGACTAGGCCCCTCCACTTCAAATCTTTTCCTGTACCAACTCATGACCATTTCAGCAGGAAGCTGGACTAGCTCAGTATGGTTTTCTCCTCCTTCACTATATAACCTTGCAATCATTTCTTCAATTGCCTCATCATGTAATAAACCAGCAGGTACAAATCTTCCTCCAATAAAACTTCTTGGATTTGCCCCCTGCAGCAATACCATCTCCCACTTAGCCTTTTGCATATAGAACATTTCTTTCAGTTCATCTTTGTTCAGTGCATTAAAGGCATCTACATCCATTCCCTTCCGTGTAGTCATTACCCCTCTCAAGATATCAATCATTTCGTCATTTTCCCAAGGAACAAAGGTTTCATCAACCGGTTTAGGCTTTACTTCCTCTGGGATTGGGGTATCATGGGTTTTAGCTCTATCAACCTCTTGCTTCTTCCTTAAGGACATTATATTCCTTTTCTTCTTAGGAGGCTCAGTCTTGCTTTCTTTTTCTTCATTCAGAATCCTCCTTTTCAATATTTTGTATTCATATTCAACCACATCTTGGGTCATTAATTCCACATCATTTAAAGTTCTTCCATGTTCAATCAAAAATATGCATTTCCACCATATTTGCTATTGATCTTTTCAATCCTTTCCTTTTCATCTGCAACTTTTTGCTTAGCTTTCTCAAACTCCTTTTCTTTTTCAGCTTCTTTGGTTTTGTAATAGAAATCTTTGAGTTGTTCATAAGTATAGTTTCTCAATTCAGCTTCAGAGTGATTGTGCAACTTTAGATACTCTATTAGTTTTTGTCTTTCCTATTCTTTCTTAGACTCTTTTTCTTTAACACTTGTTGACTCTACATGTAATAACTCCTTTATTTCTTCTTTTCTTTTCATTTTTCTGTAGAGTGTATCAACAGCCTCTTTTTCCAAGCAATCAATCATACCTGGCTTCAATCCTTTCTTCAACAAGTATCCACACTTACCATCATATTTTTCTTTTAAAGCCTCAAGTTTCTCAGCCTCTTCATTTTCTTTGACATATTGTAGAGATCTTGAAGCTTGTCAATCTTGAAGTGAGTTAAATCTTTCTCAGAGTACCCATGATTTCTCAAATATTCTCTATACTTTTGAGCATCTCTATTATTTTGTTCCATTCTTTTATTGATTTCATATCTTTCCTTGTCCAATCTCTTTTGCAACTGATTGTCATCCAAATCAGCCAAAGTTTCAAAACTTATACCAAAGGTTCTCAATTTCATAACCAATGGTGTTTCTTTTTAGCTTCCATCATACTCAGCTCAATGTTTACCCTTTGCTCATCAGTCATTGTGACTTGTGGGGACACAACATTAGCAGCTTCATCATCTTTTCCATCATTGTCACCATTATTATCAGATTCATCAGACTCATTTAGAATGTCAGTTAAGACATATGTTGCCTCATCAGTAAGAACCACATTTTCTTCATTGATTATCATTTCAGTTTCATTTACATTCTCCTTTTCCCTTCTTTCCTCATCACCCTCTTCATCCTCTTCTCTCCATATCACATTCATTACTTCATCATTAACATCATAATTTTGTTCTCCTTTATCTGAAGAATCTGCTTCATAATCAACATCCTCTATTCTCCTCTCTTCACTATCCTCATCATCATCATATGCATTCAGTATACATTTCAAACCATCAATAGTCTTATCATTTGTATCCTTTTGAATCTCCACATTCTCCATAGCATCAATTGGTACATTTACATTCTCCCCCCTGTTTTGGGGCAGCTGAGGTCTTCTCAACCTCCTGCTCCAGGGTTTGAATTCTCATTCTTGCTCGGACCAACTGATCTAACAACATCACATTCTCATTTGTTACTTCTTCATTTCTTATCTTCAGTTTGGAATTCTCTAACATCAAATCAAGGTTTCTTTGAAAAAGATCAGTTTCAGTGTGTGGGGTTGTAGGTGGTGATGTAAAATAGGGTTCATGTTCAGGTTGTTCTTGGTTTATGTTTTGAGTTTGGATAGTGGGTTGGGGTGGTGATTGTGTATGGGGGGCTTGGAATAAATGAATCTGTTTGAATTGGGCTAATGGTTGGTGGTGTTTATGGTGTTGGGGATATATGAGTTGATGTTTCAGTATGGCTTAAGGTTAGGATTTGGGTTGGGGATTGAGTTGTGTGGTCTTGTGGTTGTGGTGATGCATGCGGTGATTGGTTTAAGATGGGTGGTGGTAATTGTATAAGAGGTTGTGAGGCTAAAGGTGTGGATGGTGGAGTTGGTATTGGTTGGTTCTCCCCCTGATCAAGTACATCAACTTCCATGGCTACTCCAGCCCCTCCTTCATTTCCATCATCATTGTCATCATCATCATTATCTCCATTATCAGAATCATCATCATCACCTTTTTCACCATCATCCCCTTCTTCTTCCTTTGAGCTCAACTCAGGTACTGACATAATCTCCAAGTCATGGTTTAATAACCATGACAAAATCTCAAATGGGATGTTTGGACTAAATCTGTTTGCCCTTCCCTGATTTACAATTCTTTTAAATGTGTTGGGATTCTACAGCAAATGAGTAATGCCAATTTTGGGTAAGTCCTGTAACTTCCTGTTGAAGATTATCTGTAGGAATCTGGGATATTGTAGGAACCTATCCACTTCAGCCTTCTTCAAATTTCCTACCATTCCTTCAAATATCATCTTGGAAAAGTTGAATGGTAGATTATATATGATAGCAACATCGACATTTGCTAAGTCACGACTCATCAGAGTCCATGATCCTTTCCTTGGGGCAAACCCCTGAATCACATGATGAATTAAAAATCTTTACAGCATAGGGAACATTCCCTTTTGAAATTGCCCATCATGTACTGTCCCCTGGTATCCCATCGTTTGCTCAAAGATTCTCAGTAGGTGATCAGTGTTGAAATTGATAGGGTTATGGTCGTCATCGTGTAACTGCAAGCATCATCTGATCAATCTTTTCGTTATCTGTATTTCTTGTCTTGCAACTGTCGTTTCTATTCTTCGACCATTTATATCATCAACCAATCTTGCTGAGTGCCAGAAATCTAGTGAATGATTTCTATAAATGACTGGGCACTATGTGAGAGCAAAACTCACATTTGATATTGACATCCATGTAATCATCCTAGACATCTGCCCATTGTCAAGAGTGACTTGCAACAAGGCACACATATTGTGCTTCTGTTCAAAGACATATTTTGGTTGATTTTCTTCTTCTGCCATATCTGAACAACACAATCAAACATATTCAAAGTGAAATTAGCTTAAAAGTTCATTACTTCAAGCAATTTCAAGTTATAAATTTGAAGAAGAAAGAGAGAAATATCATTAAGAACCTGATCTTCGACAAATTAATAACCTAAACATAAAACAGAGTGTTAGTAATCAAATGCATAATCGAAGCCCATAATCATCTAATCGTGGTCGGAAAACAAGTAATTATTGCTTACCAAGTCGGAATTAGTGGGCTGGTAAAATTAGGGTTAGGATTAATGGAATGCGATGAGTCGGTTTGATATTACTTTGGAGTAAACAATGGAAGGAGAGAGAGAGAGGGAAAATAATGCATAAACCGTCTCTCACTCCCTCTTATATACCTTTTGAAAAGTGGGTTTTAAATGCTTTTTGTCGTTTAGTGAATTAATAGATGTCAAACAGTAACATTATCCACTTGATATTTTAAAACATTTGAAAACATCCAAATCTTTAATATTTAAGTTTAGCAAACCTTGCCCGGAAAAGTAAAATTTTTGCAAAGTCTACTCGGTATACTTCCACTTACTCAAAGCTTACCCGATTATAAGTTGGTATAAATTAGAAGTTAAAATGAAGAAAGCTTACTTGAAATACAAGATATCTTGAGAACTAAATCACAAGTAACATTAATCAAGTATAACACATCAAGCATGCAACCTTACTAGGAATCAGTTAAGATGCCCAAATAATTTACATCTAATTTAACTACCTTGCTCATTTAAGACATTTAATCACAAACCTTACTCGGTCAATTACAAGATTAATCAGTCAAGTATACTTTAATACAAAGTATGCTCGATAAAGAATACATTGTGCTAGAGATTTCATAACACAAAGTGTACTCGGATAAACTGTGAAATTACCTAAGTATATTAAGGGAACATTTGAATATTCAAAGTGTGCCCGGAATATAAAGTGTGCCTGGAAAACAAGGTTTTCCCGGAAACACTTGTAATTTCAAAGAAAGAAACATATTCACTTTTAATCAATTAAAAACACAAAGCTTACTTGGTGTGCTAAAACTAAGTTCACAAAGCTTGCTTGGTATATCATTCAGCATATAAGATGCAAAGCTTGCCCGGAATAAGAAATCCTTGTTAAAAGCTAGCTAAAAAACATATTCATCTCAAGACTTCAAGCTTGCTCGGGAAATTAGTACAGTTGTGTACTCTACCCGGAAAGTGTAAACAATTCAAAGCATGCCCGAAAATCATGAACTTAGTCCAAAGTGACTAAGCTTGCCCGGAAAGGTTATAAAAAATCAAACCTTACCCGAAAATACTTATTCAACTGTTGTGTGTTCGGGAAGGTTGAAAAACATTAAACCTTACCCGAAAATACTTATTCAACCTTTTTTGAGATAAAATGCAACTTTGACTTAAACCACTTGTCAAAGTATATTTTTCATTAAAGATCATAGTTTAAGAGCAAATGGTGCATTTAGAGATCAAGTTTCAGTTGTATTTCTCTTCAAAACTGTTTCTTCCATTTTCTGAAAAGATCTCAAGAATGGGATCATATTGACTAAATAGCTTTCTCAATACTTCATTATCAGCATTATTATGACAACATAGATAGGTTAACAGCAGGTCTAGACTTAGCATGAATTTCATCTCTTTGGTGATATGATTAAGGTTCAATTAAGGCATAATGCATTAATGGTCAACACTGTGCTATGATGCCTCATATCTCTTCTCAAAGCTTATTTGGCTTTCCCAGATCACCCCAATTTGACTCCAACCTCCTGTATTTGGTCAAAAATTTGTTTTTATGTGACAAAACTTATTGGATCTTTTGTATTTTTGTTTTTCAAACATATATAGAGGTTGAACGTTGGACTTACTGTTTAGATAACAGGCCTTTCATTCAAGATGAGACAGATTTTGTCAACATCTTCGTAGTTCTAGTTGTAACCCTCTTGTTTGATAAAATATTTAAAACACTTATCAACTTTTGGTTGATTTATTCATTCTTCCCCTTGTTTTTTATATTTTCTCAAATTTTTTTAAGCATGTTCTTTGTCATATTCAAAGATGTTTCATTTTTGGTTGACCATATAACAACAGGCTTGTGTATGTCTGGGTAATCACTTTTCTGCATATCATTTGGAGAGATGTATCTTGAGACATGCAAAGACAACTATGTATCTCCACATAAAGATCAGCATATTCATTATGTTTATATCACTTTGGATTTTACACATCATGGGAAAGCAACCATACATGTTAATGACTATACTAAGTGTCCTTTTAGCCTATTAAATCCATATGATTGGCCAAGTAGTCAATGTACTATCATTTCCAAATAAAAAATACAGTTTAATATTCAATCACCCCAATCTCTCTTAATTGGCAGGTAAATGGCTATCCTGTTTGACCAAAAACGGTCAACAGGACCAAACATACATGTGAATATATGTCCTTTCAAAGTCAGAGTTATTGACATAGTTTTAAGTGAAGGAATAAGAAACAAGTTATAATTGCCCCAAATGCTTTCAATTTTCTGGTCAATGGCTATCCTTTAAATCTATATAGATTATTGGACCAAACATACACAAGTGCATGCCCCCTTTCAATTGGGCAAAAGACATAATTTTCAGCAAGAATAACTATTTGAGACTTTCCATTAAAACCCTCCTTTTAAGCTTCTTTAAATCTTGAACTGAATAGTCTTATCATATCTCTGCACCATTATGTTGAGTCAAAAATTTGACCAAAATGAAGTACATGGAAGATTGGAATCTTCTCAACCTCCTCAGAATTCGCTAAGTATGGATCCAGGCACACCTTAGACTTCCAAGCAAGCCTTTACTTAGCCGGGTACGATATTTTGTCTGTCGGGCAAGGTTTACTTCAAGTAGTCTTCTTTAGTGGATATCCGAGCAGGGTTTGCAAATTAGTGCATTGCCGGGCAAGGTTCACTAGTTTATGTAGATCCGGGCAAGGTTCACTTTGTCAAGCAAGTCTGTTCTTCATAGCCAAGTAGAGTTCACTCCCGAGTAAGCTTTTGGCTAACCAAGTCCATGAAGCCAAGTGATTGGAAGACCGGGCAAGGTATTCTTTAATAATTATGGTCCGAGCAAGCTTGATGTATAAATGGAATATCTCTAAGTAACATTGGGCAAGGTTCAACTCAAGCAAGGAACAGTACTCCCGAGTACACTTTGCTAATAAGTTATATTATAGCAAAGAGTTGAAATGGACCATCGAAGAACAAGGTTGCTCGTAATGGTTTGTCGGGCAAAGTCTAGCAAAGTCAAGAAGACTGAAGTCTACCCGGTGAGTATTTTACTTGGTAAAATACTCTTCAAGTAAAGTTTACCCAGAAACTGATCCCGAGCACACTTCTATGTTACCAAGTCTAAGGCAGGCAGAGCACACAGTCTACTCGGAGAAGTTTACTTATCCAGAGCCTACCCAGAAGACTTGTTTTACACTTAGAATATTTTCTGATTATGTAATTTGAATATGTATTTACGTTTGGGGTTTCTAGAAGGAATGGCATCTGTCCTAGGTTGGCAGGCCTATAAATGGAATGTTTTAGGGCACGCCGCCAAGGGACACACACACAACACATGGACAAAGGCAGACATACACATTTATTAAGATAGAATATTGTGTGTGACAACCATCTTTGTACGGATAAACCCTCCTTCAAGAAACCCTAAATCGATTATCCTATTTGTATGATGAATGTTATATAAATGGAAATCTTTTGAGTGAATCTTGTTTGTGTTGGTTATCATTGAATACTTATTAAGCAACCGTATGTTTGTTATTGATTCCGCCTTTAACAAACGGATATCTTTCTAAATATAGCAACCCGTCATTAACTCCCTTGTCAACACATCAATCTGTGTGAGTTATGACATGATTAAGTAAGATCCAGCTGAAATCAAGGGACCCGACAAGTGATATCAGAGCTTGATTACTGCTATTTTAGAAAGATTGTTGCTGATTGAAGATTTGAAGAAGAATGACGTAAGCAGACCACTGTTCCATTGATTTGTGACGTCAGCAGCTCTGTTCTTCATTTTTTTTCTCTTCCAGATCTACAATCATTTGGTGTTTTCTCTTCCTTGTTCTATTTAAAGTTTTAATCTTTATATTTAAATCTTGTTCTTATCGAATTAGACACCTCAGATCTGAACTATTGGTTTTCAGATCTGAATATTTTTGAAACTCTGTTTTTGACAAAGAAATTACTTTTGTTTTCACAAAATGTCTGGTTATGAAGAACAAGAGGTGTCTACTAACAAGATTCCTAGATTGTATGGACAGGAAAATTTCACTAAATGGAAGGTCTTGTTTGAAGCAGCCATTTGCTACAATGATGTTGATATGTGGAACTCCATCAAGAATGGTCCACAAGCTACTGTTGAGGAAGGTGCAAATCCTGGAGCAACTGCTGGTGTGAGAGAAAGGATGAGAAAGGTTGATGACAAGACTTTTGCAATGTTGAGCTAGGTCTGTCTTGGTAAATACTCACCAAGGTTGCACATCATCCCATGCCAAGGCAATGTATGATGCAATACTTAAGATGTTTGAAGGAAATGTTGAACTCAAGAACATCAAGAAGCAGAGATTGAAGCAGCAGTTAGAAAGATTCAAGTATAAAGAAGGAGAAAAGCTGAAATCAATTCTGGAGAGGTTTCTGGGAATTGTGAATGAGCTCAGAATCACAGACTATGTCATGACTGATTTTGATCTCAACACCAAGCTGCTGAAAGCCAAAGGAATAGTATACTGCCTGCAAGTTCATTCTTACAAAGCAAAACTTTAATGAGCTAAAAGTAGATGATGTAGTGTGTTTTCTTCAACCTGCTGAGATAGTGATGATAGAGAATGAGATGATAAAGGAGGAAAGACCCTGCTTCAGTGTATCAAATGCATTGATTGCACCTATGGGTAATCTGACTACCAAGAATCAGCAGCAGATTCCTATCATTGAAGAACCTGTTGAACTCAATTCTGATACTCCAAAATCATTTGTTGGTGTTAGCACAAGTAATCAAGGAAATCAGCAAAGATTCAATGTGCAGCTGATTGATGACACTGATTCTGTCTCTATGGCAAGTGGGAATGTTCCTCACACTGGTGGTGGACATGGTCAAAGCAGTGATACACAGGCTTTGCTTTCAATGTTCACTGAGTCATATAATGCATTTGTTGCAAATAATTTAATTCACACAAGTGTAGTGCAAGATGATCTTGAACAGGTAGATGATGATGATTTGGAGGACATGGATTTGAAGTGGCAAGCTGCCATGTTAGCTTTGAGAAGTAAGAGGTTGTATAATAGAACTGGTAGATCTCTGGTTTCTGGTCCTAATGAAAGGATTGGTTTTGACAAGTCAAAGACAATTTGCTACAATTGCCAACAGCCAGGACATTTTGCAAGAGAATGCAACATGCCAAGGAACTATCAGATGAATCAATTTCAGAATCAACAACCAAGAAATCAGCAACCTCAGTATCAGCAACAGCCTCAGTGTCAGCAGTGACCAAACAACAACAACTTCAATCCCAACAACAACTAAAATCCCAACTTCAACAACTTTCAGTCTCAAATGAATAATCTTAATCAAAGTATGCAACAGAATCAAGGTTTTCAAACAAACAACAATCAAAACCTTCAAGCAGTTCAAAATGTTCCAAACAACACAGTTCCAGCCAACCAAAATCAACTGAGAAACCAAGGAAATGTGGTAGTGACTACACAACATGAAGGTAACTTTGATTGGAGCAATCATGAAGAGGACATTGCTGATGATATCAAGAGAGCAAATGTGGCATTTATGGCTATAATTGAAAAAGAGACTGGATCATCATCTCAGGAACAGTCCACTCCTCTGAATGACATATGGTACATGGATAGTGGATGTTCTAGGCACATGACTTGTGACAAGAGATCTCTTGTCAATTATGAAGAAAAGTATGAAGGTCCAGTAGCTTTTGGAAGTGATGAGAATGGTGGAAAGATTGTTGGAAAAGGAATCTTAACAAATGGGAATGTCTCATTTGATAATGTATTTCATGTTGAAGGTCTTCAGTACAATCTGCTGAGTATATCACAAATGTGTGATAAGGGATACAAAGTCAGTTTTGATGATTCACATTGTTTCATTCTAAAACTTGAGTTTGTGATTCCACCTGAAATGATTATGATGGTGGCACCGAGAAATGGCAATCTGTATGAATTGAATATGAAAGAAGCTGTTTCAAGAGGTGGTGCATGTTTTGTTTCAAAGCCACTGAAAATGAGTCAAAATTATGGCATAGGAAACTGTGTCATGTGAACTTGAAGAACATGAACAGACTTGTTAAGGGTGAGCATGTCACAGGCTTACCCACAAGAGAATTCAAATTAGAAGATTACTGTAGTTCATGCCAAAAGGGAAAACAACACAAATCTACTCATAAGCCAAAACTCATCAACTCAATTGATCAAGCACTTGAATTACTTCACATGGATCTTTTTGGTCCTGTAAGTGTACCAAGTATAGGGAAGAAAAGATATTGTCTTGTGATCATTGATGACTATTCAAGATACACTTGGGTTTATTTCCTAAGTACCAAGGATGAGACAGCAGAGTTGATCAAAGATTGTGTAACAATGATTGAGAACAATTTGAATAAGAAAGTCAAGATGACTAGAAGTGACAATGGCACTGATTTCAAGAATGGAGTTATGCAAGAATTCTGTGAAGCAAAAGGAATACAACAACAATTCTCAGCTCCTAGAACTCCTGAACAAAATGGTGTAGCAGAAAGAAGAAATAGAACCTTAATTGAAGCTGCAAGAACCATGTTAGCAGATGCTAATCTGCCTGTCACTTTCTGGGCTGAAGCCATAAATACAGCCTGCTATGTTCAGAACAGAGTACTTGTCAAGAAAAGGCATAATAAAACTCCATATGAAATATTTCACAACAGGAAGCCTTACATTAAGTTTTTCAAGCCCTTTGGATGCAAATGTTTTCTACTGAACACAAGAGACTTTTTGAACAAGTTTCAAACAAAGTCCCTGGATTGTTTCTTTGTTGGATGTTCTACACACTCAAAAGCTTACAGAGTATATGTGAAAGACCATTTGAGTGTTATAGAATCATCTGACATCATCTTTAATGAGAATCAATTCAATACAGTTGATGGTGCAACATGACTGTTTGATCATAAAAAGTTAATAAGGTCTTTCAAGATTTATCCTGAAGACTTTGATGAATCTTTCTACAAGACCAGTGAAATTGAAGAGAAAAAGAAGA
Organism: Bidens hawaiensis; assembly: GCF_021521415.1. Lineage (NCBI taxonomy): Eukaryota > Viridiplantae > Streptophyta > Magnoliopsida > Asterales > Asteraceae > Bidens > Bidens hawaiensis. The sequence continues at coordinate 509,888 of NW_027491627.1, read as the reverse complement.
AATCGTTGGACTTGGAAGAATTATGGAAGAAGGTTGCTAGAAAAGAAAAGGAGTATACTTTTGTGAAGAATTCCTCATGTGATATTAGTGAACCTAATCAAGAAAACAATCACAATGTTGAACATGATCATACTGAGAACAATCAAGACAATCAGGATGTACAGAATGATCAAGTTCAGAATGAAGGTGACACAAGCAACCAAGCAAGTGGAGAAGAAGCTGCATCTACAGCAAGATTTCAAGAACTATTTCAAAGATTGAACTTAGAAAACAATGGTGCATCTACTTCAGGACAACATAATGATGAAGCACCAGAATTTCATGATGCATAAACTGATTTGATCATTAAAGAACCAGAGCTCAATGAAACAAATCTTGACACAAATTTGTCTACAAATATGATTATACAAACTCCTTATGTGGAAAAGAATCATCCTTCTGAAAACATCATTGGTGATTTGCATGAAAGATTTACAAGAAGTCATTCTGAAATTGCAAACATCTGTCTTTACTCCTGCTTTCTATCCCAAATAGAGCCAAAGAACATTGCTCAGGCACTGAAAGACAATAGTTGGGTGGAAGCAATGCAAGAGGAACTGGCACAGTTCAGAGACCTACATGTGTGGGATCTTGTAGATAGGCCAATAAACAGATATGCAATATGAACCAAATGAGTTTTTAGAAATAAAAGGGATGAAAGGGGTTTGGTGATTAAGAACAAAGCTAGACTTGTAGCACTGGGATGTCTTCAAGAAGAAGGAATAGACTTTGAGGAAGTCTTTGCTCCTGTTGCAAAACTTGAAGCTATCATGATGTTTCTTGCATATGCTGCCTCAAAGAACATTAAAGTGTTCCAGCTTGATGTTAAGTCTGCATTTCTAAATGGAAATATTGATGAAGAGGTGTATGTAGCTCAACCTCCAGGTTTTGAGGATCCAATGTATCCAAACAGGGTGTATAAGCTAAACAAAGCCCTTTATGGATTGCATCAGGCTCCTAGAGCATGGTATGATGAGCTGTCAAATCATCTTCTTGAAAATGGGTTCAAAAGAGGAGCCATTGACAATACACTCTTCTACAAAAGAAAGGGATCAGACTTGCTTCTGTTACAAGTGTATGTGGATGACATCATCTTTGGATCTACAAATGAACAAATGTGCATGGAGTTTGAAGGGGTAATGAAGTCCAAATACTGCATGAGTTCTATGGGAGAAATGAACTTCTTTCTTGGATTGCAAGTTCAACAGAAAGCTGAAGGGATCTTCATTCACCAAAACAAATATGTGCAGGACATCTTGAACAAGTTCAACTGTCATGAGTACAAGACTGCTTCAACTCCACTGGACACCAAAGAAAAGATGATTGCAGATGAAAAGGGGGAGCCTGTAGATGAACATGAATATAGAGCCAAAATTGGATCTCTGATGTATCTGACTGCAACAAGACCAGATATCATGTTTGCTGTATGTGTGTGTGTAAGATTCCAATCAAGTCCAAAAGTCTCCCACATGAATGCTGTTAAAAGAATATTCAGATATTTGAAGGGAAGACCAGACTTAGGAATTTGGTATCCAAAGAACCAAGCTTTTGATCTGACTGCATATACAGACAGTGACTATGATGGCTGCAACATGAGCAGAAAGTCAACCTCAGGAGGATGCCAATTTTTGGGTGAAAGGCTAGTGTCATGGCAATGCAAGAAGCAGACTACAGTATCAATCTCCACTACTGAAGCTGAATATGTTGCTGCATCTGCCTGCTGTGCACAAGTTCTATGGATTCAAAATCAGATGCTGGACTATGGTTTGAATTTTCTGAACACCCCTATTCTTATTGACAATACTGCTGCATACTTTACTGTTAAAAATCCTGTTCAACATTCTAAAACTAAGCACATTGAAATCAGACATCACTTCATCAGAGATTGCAGTAAAAAAAGGTTTGATTAAAATGCAAATAGTTGATACAAGTGACAATTTGGCTGACCTATTCACCAAACCACTTGATAGAACCAGGTTCAACTTTCTTTTGAAAGCCCTGGGAATGATCAACTCTGATGAAATCTGATTAAGGATGTATGCTTGGTTGTGTACCTCAATGTGCTAAATGAATACTTAATTTAGAGGTTTCACAAATTGAATGTTATGTGAATATGGTTGAGTATGATTCTGATTATGCTACTAAATGTGTTAAATGTTATGTGCCTTAACTGATCAAGTGTGCAAAGTTTTAATATAACTGTTTGGTTGATATGTTTGCATGTTTATCAGTTAATGTGCATTTGTGATGTCAGGATAAGTGTTCTTGTTATGAATTACTTGTTGATGTAAGCTTATCTGATATCATTGCTTAATTGCTTAAATATGTGCTCTATCTGATCTTCTGATGTTATTAAGATAAGTTAGAATTTGATTGTTAGTACTGTCTACTTATCTTGATGATTTCTTGTTTGATTAAGATTTGAATATGTTACAACTGTTTGTGTCAAAATGTGTTTTATGTCAAAATTAAATGATGAAATGAAGATTTTCCAATTAATTTTACATAAATACTCTATTATGATCAAAACATGAGCTTGTTTTTAATGGTATGGAGATATGATAAGATTATTCAGTTCAAGCTTTAAAGGAAGCTTAAAAGAAGGATTTTTAAAGAGAAGTCTCAAGAAGTTGTTTTTGCTGAAAATTATGTCATTTGCCTAGTTGGAAGGACATGCACTTGTGTATGTTTGGTCCATAAATCTCTACAGACTCAAAGGATAGCCATTGACCTGAAAACTGAATGCATTTGGGGTAATTATTACTTGTTTCTTATTCCTTCACTTAAAACTATGTCAATAACTCTGACTTTGAAAGGATATATATTCATATGTATGTTTGGTCCTGTTGACCACTTGTGGTCAAAAGGATAGCCATTTACCTGTCAATGAAGAGAAATTGGGGTGATTGAATATTAAATTGTGGTTATATATGGGAAATGATAGTACATTGACTATTTAGCTACTCATATGGATTTAATAGGCTAAAAAGACCATAGTATAGTCATTAACATGTATGGTTGCTTTCCCATGATGATGTAAAATCTAAGGTGATATAAACATAATGAATATGCTGACAGAACCGAACCCCGGTGCGGAAGCGTGAATAGTCGGTACAAAACAGTGTGTGGAGCTCAGGTCTAGGGTTAGGATCGAATCTCACTCAGATTCACTCTTGAAAGATGTTTGGACGGATGAGGTGTATTGGGAGAGAGCCTGATTTGATTAACAATCAATAATAGGATGAACAATTGCAATCAAAACATAAACAAGATAGAAATGGTAGTATGAAATATTAGCCGAATGATTCTCATTAAGATGAAACACTCATACATACATTCATACATACAATCGATTAAGAAATATCTCAGCCGCCACCAGGAGAGCTCATCCTGGAGGCGGAGACTCTCTCAAAGGGATAAAACCCTAAATCTCACACATACACAATACAGTCACTCATACTAGACAAATGAATAAAAATATCTATTTATACTAGTCTAGCATGACTTGGTCTTCAAGCCATCCACCCTTGTTGAGACCAAATATTATATTTTCACCCACATGTAAATTTGATGTGTCGGTCTAAAACATAAGTTCCAACAATCTCCCCCTTAGACTGATGCCATCGAATTTCTTCCATGATCGCCTCATAACTCGTTGTCTTTCGTTGAAATTCTCCCCCTCACGTTAAGCTTCTCCCATTGTTCATTTCGAATCATCACTCTTATACCACTTCTGGATATAGTTGTATGGGCATATGAACGAGGCTTTGAACTTCAAAGATCAACTTCAAGTAACAAGGTCATCATAAAAAGAAATAAACTCATTGTGATCATCAAATAATCTTCAATTCTTAACTTGAGTCTTTTACTTGATTTGAAGCTAACCACTTGCAATGAAATTCAAAGATTTTTACTCCCCCAATTTCGTTGCAATTGTCTTTAATAATTGTGTCTTCAAATCAAGTGTGGGTGAAACAATCTTGATCATCCTCATCAAGATTGTCAGATAAACATATTCAAAAGTTGGTTGACACTAAAAGTGATTAAATCCTTAAGCTTGGTCAACACTTGTTCTTGTAAAGCTTTTGATGAAGTCGTGAAAATTGATGAGGTTTGAATTCCATAAGCTTGTTGATGATTGGAGAGAAATTAACAAAATACCCCTAGTATATATCTTTCGTAGAGAACATCTTGGTCAAACGGTCAACGACACCAAAAATCTCAAAAGTTTCTTCAAAACTTTGAAATGTTTCACAAACTCTGTTTCCTAGCACACAATGTGCTTGGGATCACTTTCCTAGCACAAAGTGTGCTTGGGAAAACTTTCCTAGCACAAAGCGTACGCGAAAGAACTTTCCTAGCACAAAGTGTACCTGGAAGCACTTTCCTAGCATAAAGTGTACCCGGAAGCACTTTCCTGGCACAAAGTGTACCCGAAAAGCAAAACACTTATGATTTTTCAATTTTTCCACTAGCATAAAGTGTGCCCGGAAGCAAAAGTGTGCTCGGATTACTTAGTGCTCGGAAACAAAAGTGTGCTCGGATTACTTAGTGCTTTTTCATTTTCCACCAAACATGCTCAGGAACAAAAGTGTGCTCAGGAGCAAGGGTGTGCTCAACACAAACTTGAGTTTTCTCTACACAAGCATAATTGTTCAAGACAAAACAAAGTATGCTCGAAAAAAAAGAGTCTGTTCGAATAAATAACAAAGTGTGCTCGAGACTTAAAGAAGATAGATTACTTGAGAAGACAAAGGATATGCTTTGGGTTTCACAAAGTGTGCTCGAATTTGATGTGCTCGATATAAGATGTGCTCGAAATAACCTGTGCTTGAGCCAAACAAAGATGTGCTTGGGCAAAACACCTCCTGTGCTCGAAACAACACTTAATCATTTTCCATACCCGAGTTCAGTCTTATATGATCATAGTACGCTCGAGACACCAAAAATTCATTTCTGCATAATAAATTACTGATTTGCCCTTGCAGAACCTGCTTGAATATTCACTTTTCATCTGCTGCAACAAACCGTAATGATATTGCCTCTAGTACGTGTTCATTTTCGACCTGTACATTCTCCATACCAGTTTGTACCAGTGGCAATGTTTATCTACCAAATCATGTACAATTCGAGCAACACAAATAACATAAACAACAACGAGCACACATAAACCCTAATTTTTCAGATCTGGAAACAAGTATCATAATCTGAAATTAATCGTTGTAGCAATATCCACGCTATCTCGAAATCATATAAACCTATCTTCATATCATAATCAACCTTTTCAGATCTGGAAATCGTCAAATGAACAGTGTTGCTCCAAACCAAGCCAAATAACACTGTTACATCAGATCTGGATCATTCTGACCAAATAAACATGAAATTGATGTTGGATCTCCGAACGAGTCATCAACCCAAACATCAATCCATAAAATTTTCTCCGAATCATCAAATAATTTCAAAACCCCAAAAAATAATTTCAACGAACTTCATCGTTTAACGTCCATGGTGGATTCAAGAGCGAAATGAATCTGTTCAGCGGTTTGTCTGAACGATTCGGTAACCCTGCTCTGATACCAATTGACATAACCGAGCCCCGGTGCGGAAGCGTGAATAGTCGGTACTAAACAGTGTGTGGAGCTCAGGTCTAGGGTTAGGATCGAATCTCACTCAGATTCACTCTTGAAAGATATTTGGACGGATGAGGTGTATTGGGAGAGAGCCTGATTTGATTAACAATCAATAATAGGATGAACAATTGCAATCAAAACACAAACAAGATAGAAATGGTAGTATGAAATATTAGCCGAATGATTCTCATTAAGATGAAACACTCATACATACATTCATACATACAATCGATTTAGAAATATCTCAGCCACCACCAGGAGAGCTCATCCTGGAGGTGGAGACTCTCTCAAAGGGATAAAACCCTAAATCTCACACATACACAATACATTCACTCGTACTAGACAAATGAATAAAAATATCTATTTATACTAGTCTAGCATGACTTGGTTTTCAAGCCATCCACCCTTGGTTGAGACCAAATATTATATTTTTCACCCACATGTAAATTCGATGCGTCGGTCTAAAACATAAGTTCCAACATATGCTAATCTTTATGTGGAGATACATAGTTGTCTTTGCATGTCTCAAGATAAATCTCTCCGAATGATAGGCAGAAAAGTGATTACCCAGTCATAGACGAGCCTGATGTTATTTGGTCAACCAAAAAATGAAGCATCTTTAAATATGACAAAGATCAAAGTTTAAGAAAATTTGAGAAAATATAAAAAACAAGGGGAAGTATGAATAAATCAACCAAAAGTTGATAAGTGTTTTATATATTTTATCAAACAAGAGGGTAACAACAAAGAACTACAAAGATGTTGACATAATCTGTCTCATCTTGAATGAAAGGCATGTTATTATGTGACACCCGGTAATTTCCCAATCCTATAAACTAAGTAATCAACCTAATAATTAGGTGATTGTAAATATTATGCGCGCTATATTAGAATCAGCGCGGGCATTTTGTTGGGTTTTATACAAGATTATCAAAGTTCAAGTTAACCATATTTAACTAGAAAACGCAACGGAAGCTTAGATTTTAAAACTTGTTATGAACATACCATTATGTTAAAACTAAAACCCAAAGAACAAGGATCAATATTACAAGAACAAGATGCTCACAAAAGTAAATTGTACCTTCTTATACCTTATGAGAAGATGTAGGTGGATGAAGAAGATAATGTCTTCAAATGGCAAGGTTGCAAAGGAGAAACCCTCAAGCTTTGTATACCCCAAGCTTTGAATCAACAACACCAATTGATGCTAGGATTTGAACACTTTAATCAAGCTCACAAAAAACCCAAAATGGCCAAAGTGGCCGTGAGTTTTTTTGAGAGAGAGAAAGAGAGGATGTTTTGTTTACTTGAAATTCAAAAATGAGACAAGAACCAAATTGCATGTGTTGTGAATGGAGAAGTATAAAGGAGGTCAACACTAGAAGACAAAACCTTGATTGGACAAACCTTCCACCCACATGGGGTGGCCGGTTTTGTTATTATTTTTATTTTATTATTTTTTTTTTTTTGTGTTTTTTAACCATTTAAAACATCTCCAATTATTTTATAAAACTCATTTTTATAAAATGCACATACATTTATGTAATTATTTAACCAATTAAATAATTAATTTATATAAACAAATTATCCAGATAATTTATTTAAATCCTCAAGTGTGTTTGTTTAGAAAACCAATTTTCTAAACACGTAGTGTTCGGTATTCGTTTAAATGATCAAATCATTAAAAGAATACATTTGGTGTCGTCTAGCTTGTTATTGGGTATGACCCGACTTGGATCAAACACAGTTAGCCACATTAGTTATAAGTATGTGTCTCGGGCATACGTAATTCCAACAATCTCCCACTTGCACGAGATACATAGAAAATTAATGCAAGTGGTGAATACCGCCTAACAACAGTTCACCACCCCTAACGTGTTTGACGAAGTGCCATTCAATAACATCATCCCTTCAAGTTCCTTACTTGATATGATTTAGGTGAATCTATCATTATATCCCTTTGTTACTAGATGTCATGTTGGATCTAAGAGACATAGGCGATCATTCTCTTTACAATTCAACTTTATCAGGCCTTAGACATCTAAACTCTCAACACATAAGAGGAACAAATTCCGTCTTGACTGTATATGCCTCTCACTATCACTTTATACTCCACCCGAGCTCATCCTTATGTACCATCTTTTACGAATAGCGAAGGGGAGAGTCAAAGTGTAATACTCGGTGAAAATCAAGGCCCAGTATACATCTCAGGTCTAAGGATAATATGAAATTCTCCTTTACTCAAAATTACTAATGATCAGGTCCATCGACTCCATGTAGTAATATTGAGAGCGGGTCAGTCCAATATTTGTATCCCGCAAATATCTATGAACCTTGGCAGCAAACCTATGCTCCATATTCATTCCTTATGAATATCCACCAATCCTAGTTCATAATAGTCTTGCTTCATATTTGTTCCCACAAATGTGATCGACTACGGACTTTTAGAATAAGATAACTTATTCATGGATTAAACATGCAAAATTAGAATTTAACTCAAGATTCCATAATCATATAAAAGAGTTAAATTACAAAAGTCTTTTAAACGTAAATACAAAATAGATCAAATCCAATTACTAGAATATCGGAGTCCTAAGCCACTCGCATGACGCTCATGTTTCGGTCTTTCTAGGAGCTTCGTGAATGGATCCGCAAGATTTTGATCAGTTCCAACTTTGCGAATACATATCTTTCCTTTTTCAACTTCATCCCTTATGTAGTTGAATCTCCGCTCTATGTGCCTTGTCTTTTGGTGCGAACGAGGTTCCTTGATTTGAGCAATCGCACCCTCGTTGTCACAAAAGATTTCTAGGGGGTCTTGAATGGTAGAGACCACCCCTAGATCAGTAATGAATTTCTTCAACCATGCAGCTTCCTGAGCTGCCAATGAAGCGGCGATGTATTCTGATTCTGTAGTGGACAATGCTACCACTTCCTGTTTTGAGCTCTTCCAAGAAACAGCTCCTCCATTAAGAGTGAACACATACCCAGACTGTGATCGAGAATCATCTCGATCAGTTTGGAAGCTCGCATCCGTGTAACCTTTTATAGCGAGTTCCTCCTCACCAGATCCATATATCAGAAACATATCCTTAGTTCTCCTAAGGTATTTCAATATGTTCTTAACAGCCATCCAATGACTGTTTCCTGGATTCTGTTGGTATCTGCTTGTCATGCTCAAAGCGCATGACACATCCGGTCTAGTACATATCATCGCATACATGATGGATCCTATAGCAGAAGCATATGGGATTTGTTTCATCATCTCTTGCTCACCCTTTGAGCTTGGACATTGAGCTGAACTCAATATGGTCCCTCTTTGAATAGGTACAAAACCTTTCTTGGAGTTTTCCATCTTGAACCTTTTCAAGATCTTATCAATGTATGTACTTTGGTTCAAACCTATCAAGCGCCTTGACCTATCCCTATAGATCTTTATTCCCAAAATATAGGCAGCTTCACCAAGATCCTTGATGGAAAATCTACTTCCAAGCCAAGCCTTAACGCTTTCCATGGTTGGAATGTCATTTCCAAATAGTAGAATGTCATCGACATACAATACTAAGAAGGTAATTATACTCCCACTAGCTTTCTTATACACACAAGCCTCATCAGCGTTTTTGATGAACCCAAAACTTTTGATTTCTTCATCAAAACGATGATTCCAAGTTCTAGATGCTTGTTTCAATCCATAGATTGATTTCTTTAACTTGCATACTTTATTAGGATGTTTCGGATCGACAAAACCTTCAGGCTGAACCATATAGACATCTTCCTCAAGATATCCATTTAGGAAAGCGGTCTTGACATCCATTTGCCAAATTTCATAATCATAATGTGCAGCTATGGCAAATAATATCCTAATAGACTTTAGCATTGCCACAGGCGAAAAAGTTTCATCATAATCAACCCCTTGAGTTTGAGTGAAACCCTTAGCTACAAGTCTTGCTTTATAAGTATCCAAGTTTCCATGCATATCAGTTTTTCTTTTGAAAACCCACTTACTTCCAACAGCTTTGGAGTTGAGTGGTGGTTCAACCAATTCCCAAACTTGGTTGTCATACATGGATTGCATCTCAACGTTCATGGCTTCAAGCCATTTGTCACAATCATTCTTGGACATTGCATCACGGTATGTGGTTGGTTCATCCGAATCTACCACGTAGCAACCTTCTACAAAAAATCCATATCTTTCAGGTGGATTGCTAACTCTACCAGATCTGCGAACGTTTCGTGTGTTTTGATCAACCACTTGATCACTTTCAACAACCTCTTGTTGAGTGCTAGTATCAACCAATTCTGTATCATCTTGTGGTTCTTGATCCTCATCAAATTTCATTGTTCTATTATTAGTTCCTTCCTTAAGGAACTTAGTTTCCAAGAACTTACCCTTTCGAGCAATAATAACATTTTGCTCACTAGGATCATAAAAGTAATATCCTAAATCATCTTTAGGATAACCTATAAAGATACACTTAGTGGATCGGACTTCTAATTTGTTTGGGGTGTATTGCTTTACATAAGCTTCACAACCCCAAACTCTTAAGAATGATAGCGATGGAGCCTTTCCATGCCATACTTCAAAAGGTGTCTTCTCCACTTTCTTGGTTGGAGCCATATTCAATATGCGAACAGCGGAAAGTAAAGCATAGCCCCAAAATGATAGAGGTAAAGTGCTTCTAGCCATCATCGATCGAACCATATCTAATAGGGTACGATTTCTCCTTTCAGACACACCATTATGTTGTGGTGTTCCGGGTGGAGTAAGTTGTGAAATAATTCCACAACTCTTAAGATGATCTTGAAAAACACCACTTAGGTATTCACCTCCTCTATCACTACGAAGTACTTTGATTGTGGTCTTGAGTTGTCTTTCTACTTCAGTTTTGAAGTCTTTGAACATTTCAAAAGCTTCATCTTTGTGTTTCATTAAGTACACATAACCATATCGACTATAATCGTCAATAAAGGTAATGAAGTATCTTTCACCATTCCTAGTCATTGGTCTAAAAGGACCACATACATCCGAATGTATGATACCCAATAATTCTTTTGACCTTTCAAAAGTTTTATTAAAGGGTTGCTTTGTCATTTTGCCTTGTAAACAAGATTCACATACATCAAATGAATCATACTCATTTGTTTCTAGAATACCACTCTTGCGAAGAGTTTGCATGCGATTCTTGCTTATATGTCCAAGGCGACAATGCCAAAGATAGGAATCACCCAAGTCCTTCTTGAGTTTCTTGGTGCTGACATTGTACATTGAACTACTATGTGACATACCACTTTGATCTATTTCATATATACCATTCATGGGTATAGCTTTAAAATAAAACATGCCATTCATCAAAACATGAATATCATAATCTATAAATTTAAGATCAAAGCCACATTGTTTTAAAAGAGACACGGAAATAATGTTTCTCCTTAACTTAGGAGCATACAAAACATTCTTCAAAATTACTTCCAAACCACTTGGAAGCTTTAACAAGTAGTCTCCTTGGGCTTGGACTTCAACTCTTGCTCCATTGCCCATAAAGAGACTAATGTCCCCTTTGTTGAGTTGTTTACTTCTTTTGAACCCCTGCAACAAATTGCAAATGTGAGTTCCACATCCGGTATCAAGTACCCATGTATTTGAAGAAATAACATTTAGTTCAATATGTATAGTAAAGATAATACCTGAGGTATGCCCCGCATCCCTCTTATCTTTTAACGCATTGAGATAGGTCGGACAATTCCTTTTCCAATGACCTATCTCTCCACACTCAAAGCATGGATCTTGCGCCGCAACCTTTTGCTTCTTTTCCTTCGGTTTGGTGGGCGTGATGGCTTTCCTCTTTCCCTTTCCTTGGACGTGGCCCTTGCCCTTAGCAACACTTGCTTTGGGGTTGGAGTTATGTCCCCTTTTTCCTTCATTGATTGTTAGAACGGGTAAAACCTTTTTACCCATTCCCGCTTCGGCCGTTCTTAGCATTGCGTGAAGCTCACCAATGCTTTTGTCCCATCCATTCATGTTATAATTCATGACAAAGGTTTCAAACCTTTTGGTCAAAGAGTTGAGGATCAAATCCGTAGCCAACTCATTAGATACGGGACAATTCAACCTACGAAGCTTTTCGATGTAGCTTTTCATCTTTAGGACATAAGATGAGACGCTTTGGGTTTCCTCCATACGACATGCATGAAACGCTCGAACCGTTTCGAAACGCTCCGCTCTAGCTTGTTGAAGGAACATTTCCTTCAATTGAGTTATCATGTCGTATGCCCCATGATGCTCGAAATCCTTTTGGATTTCGGGAATCATAGTCCCTAACATGAGGCAAGAGGCTTGCACCGAATCTTTGGTGTACTTGACCCAATCGTTATAAGCCTCCTCATTTTCCACGTCAGGCTCGTCGGGAATGGGATCGTCTAAGACATATGATATCTCTTCTTGCTTGAGAACTATTCTCAAGTTGCGATACCAATCCATAAAGTTATTATGGTTTAGACGATCCTTTTCAAGGATGGTTCTTAAGGATAGGTTACGGGTGTTATGGGTAGAGGTGTTTGCATTGTTAGCGGCCATCTACAAAATTTAACAAAGTTCTATTTAGTATTATAATTAATTTAATTATTAATACCCTTTTATTCCAGATTTTAAAATAATAATTAAATTCTAGAATCCAACGATAAATCAAATTTCGGTTAGGTGACCTTTATCCCGTTATTTGATTTAACAAGGTAGTCAACCTTGACAATTGCAACCCTTTGCAACTTCTAGAGGTATGGGACCATTCGAAATCCTTATTTCGTGTTGGCATGTTTATCCCATCAACACCATTGGATCCCATGCTTAGGTGACCTTTATCACATGGTTTCTAATTCAAGTCGTCCTACTTGTATAAACATGTAAGATTAACATACAAGTGGTTAGGTGACCTTTATCCCACAAATATGTTAATATTACCCTAAGTATATTAGTTTGCTCAAAATGGTTAGGTGACCTTTATCCCATTAAAAGTTTCCTAATACGTTAAGTGTCATACAAAAGGATGGTGTTAGACTTGTTCCTTTGGTAATTATGAAAAAAGGGATTTTAAATTTTTCAAATATTCTAGTTGAAAAACATTATGCCATATCCTAACATGCATTTAGAAATATGGCGATTTTGAAAACCAATTTTCAAGGTTCTAGTTATAATAAAACCAATTTTATTATAGGTGAGTGATCGCTTAGTTTTAATAAACCCATTTAATTAAACTAATTGACGCGATATTACCAAATATATATTAGAACCCGTTTATGCTTGTTGTCGTTCCTATGTGACGGTTTGGATATCCTAATATCTATCAACCACACATTACATTAAGTAAAACAAACAACCAAGCATACACATGCAAAATATAGTCATAACCGAAAACCGCTAAATTTGACCATACTTGTTAGCCGAAACAAGTATAGGTCATAAGTCACACCTAAGGGACAAAACATGACACAAGGATGGAATGTTGACTCCCACTTGACCTTGCATCCAAATGCTTCAAGTATCCTCTCCAAGTTGTTGTGTTCTTGTTGGGCTTGTTAATGGGCTCCAAACTTCCAAAAGTCTTCTTGGGCCCAAGAGTGAAATTTATGGGCCTAATGGGCTTGAATCCCATGATGGGCCGGTGAGGCCCAACAAGCCCAAAATTTCGGTCCAAGGCCCAAATCCACCAATTCTTGCATCTTCAATTTTTTACAAAATGTATCCTAATACATATTTTTCTAAAAAAAGGAAAATGCAACTAATCTATTTATTACATACCAATTTATGAATAAATAAATTACACAAGCCTAAGATTATGAATTATTACAACCATATTGAATAATAAACATAATCAACATACACAAACAACAATCAACACATCCAAGGTCTAGGTTTCGGTTATGACACAATCAAACATACCAAATGTTCTAAGCATGCAACCTAAGCAACCAATGCCCAAAAAAAGAATCGCCCCCCCCCCCCCCAAGAGGCTACGGCCACCCCCAAAATTTTACAATTTTGATATTTCAACATCCAAATGTTAAATGGTTTCCTAAGATCTTTCCATGCATGTCAAGATCTTACAAAACCATGAGGGGTAAAATCCACCAAATTTTCGGACCCCTTTTTCACCCATGAAAAAACCCGAAATTTAGGAACATGTAAGGAGCATAAGTCCTTGTAACCGGCTCTTGATGCCATTGTTGGGTTTTATACAAGATTATCAAAGTTCAAGTTAACCATATTTAACTAGAAAACGCAACGGAAGCTTAGATTTTAAAACTTGTTATGAACATACCATTATGTTAAAACTAAAACCCAAAGAACAAGGATCAATATTACAAGAACAAGATGCTCACAAAAGTAAATTGTACCTTCTTATACCTTATGAGAAGATGTAGGTGGATGAAGAAGATAATGTCTTCAAATGGCAAGGTTGCAAAGGAGAAACCCTCAAGCTTTGTATACCCCAAGCTTTGAATCAACAACACCAATTGATGCTAGGATTTGAACACTTTAATCAAGCTCACAAAAAACCCAAAATGGCCAAAGTGGTCGTGAGTTTTTTTGAGAGAGAGAAAGAGAGGATGTTTTGTTTACTTGAAATTCAAAAATGAGACAAGAACCAAATTGCATGTGTTGTGAATGGAGAAGTATAAAGGAGGTCAACACTAGAAGACAAAACCTTGATTGGACAAACCTTCCACCCACATGGGGTGGCCGGTTTTGTTATTATTTTTATTTATTTATTTTTTTTTTTTTTGTGTTTTTTAACCATTTAAAACATCTCCAATTATTTTATAAAACTCATTTTTATAAAATGCACATACATTTATGTAATTATTTAACCAATTAAATAATTAATTTATATAAACAAATTATCCAGATAATTTATTTAAATCCTCAAGTGTGTTTGTTTAGAAAACCAATTTTCTAAACACGTAGTGTTCGGTATTCGTTTAAATGATCAAATCATTAAAAGAATACATTTGGTGTCGTCTAGCTTGTTATTGGGTATGACCCGACTTGGATCAAACACAGTTAGCCACATTAGTTATAAGTATGTGTCTCGGGCATACGTAATTCCAACACATTTGTTATATACGCCGTACGCGAGCGCGCTATGTTAGAATCAGCGCGGGCATTTGTTATATGCGCCGTGCGTGAGCGCGCCATGTTAGTCAGCGCGGGCATATTATGTGCGCCCTGCGCGAGCGCACCGTGTTAAGAACCAGCGTGGACATATGTTATATGCACCATGCGCGAATGTTTTGGCTTTATGTTTTCATGTAACTTAACGTTATGTTGTCTAATGGGTTGACCATCCCGCATGATGCTAAGGCGGGTGCATCCTAAATCGTTTATGCGCGTGCGGAAGGGAACTAACCTCCCCGCATGGCGGGAACATTGAGAGCTAGTTTGTCTGAAGCTCCAAGATGGAATTGACTTCAACATGACTGACCACTATGTTGAAATACCAAGACCACCTGGAGAATTTACAAATGAAACTCAATGTCCCTAACTGCGAGAAGGTTACGCACCTACCCGTAGCAAAGAAATGTCCTTCACGCAGAAGGCTATGCGCACAAAGTGATACGCACAGAACACTTAGTCTATTCTCCAGATGTAAGGAGATTACTCCCGCCCAAAAGGAAACAGTAGCGTGTTTCAGAGATTTTCCACTTTTTACTGTACACTGACATAAGTACCTGAAAAAGCACACTGTAACATGAAAAGTCAACTGTCAGCCACCCTACTCCCACCAACCACAGACCTGCATGTCCTGACCAAATCAAATCAAAATCTTTTATCCACTACTCCACTTTTAAATAAACAATAATAATTTCCATACTTTATCATCATTACACCTAGATATGAAAAGATTACAATCCCCTAAAGCAAGGGATTGTGTTCCCTTGAGTTTGCCTATAAATATGTAACCTAAATTATCACCCAAACACACTTCAAACTTCTCTCTTAAGAACTGCAAACTTGCACTAATCATCTCCCAAGCATCCATTGTTTTCATTTCCGATCCTGTTACTAGGTAAGCCGAGATTATAACCTTGAGATCTACTTTCCAACCCTTATATTCTCCTATTTCTTGATCTTAATATATATACTTCTTGTTATTTAATCGTATTCTAGACCATCAATTCAAAGGCCAACACCAAGAAAACCCGAATCTCGATTAATCCCTTAACAAGAACCACAGGTGAGTCTCACAGCCCCTATTCTCACTGTTTTCACTATTTTTAAACTGTTTTCGGGGCGAGGGACACGTACTTAAATAATGTTTTATCATGGTATACTTACAAGCTATGCAAGCGATTATGTGTTTAAATTATGTTTCATGATGAGCAATGCAAACGGTTATCTATGATTTACGATGTATGTGCGCCAGAACTCGAGTAAGTGATCACTTTACCATTGGAACTCTAAGGGTAGGGACTGCTGGTTTGATCCGCCCACTCGTAGGGGTCGCACCTCTTACACAGACGAGTGCCTAGTATGGTCATGGGGCAGTACTATGGGATTGAGCCCGCTCGTAGAGGTCGCTCCTCTTACGCAGACGAGCGCCTTGTTTTCCGGCACAACGTCCGCGCGTAACCCGCGGGACGGTATTATAGTATTATTTCGCTCGTAGTGGCAGCGCCACTTACACAGACGAGCACGGCTTTTTAGAAATGTCCACGCGCAACCCGCGGGACGGTATTACTTATTTCGCTCGTAGTGGCAGCGCCACTTACACAGACGAGCACAGTTCCCAGAAATGTTCGCGCGTAACCCGCGGAACGATTTTATCAGAATATGTTGATAGAACTATGTTTTACCAAGCATGTGTCTTAATGATGCTATCAGAATTATGTTTCAGAATGATTTTTATCAAGATTATGATGCAATACGATTTATCAAGTTACTAAAACTTGTGAACTCACTCAGTTTATACTGATTCAAATGTTTTACGTGTCTTTCAGGAGATAACTAGGTAGCGCATGGAGTCACACTTAGAGCACCTCACGCTGAACATCTAAAACTAGCTTTTTGGAAGATTTTAGTTCTATCCCTTCGATGCGCGCGGTTGTTCCCGTCGCGCAAAGGGGATATGGCGTGGAAATCTTCAACAGTTTTTATACTTGGATGTTTTTATGTAATTTTTAAACAATGTAATGTATTTGTATTTAACATTTCACGCGCAATGAAAAAATCTTACTTTGAATGTTTGCAATGGCCCGTGCTTAAGTATCAATCCCCACTCGCGCGCGCCCGGCTGTTTCCGCCGTTCAGGGCCGGGTGTGACAGATTGGTATCAGAGCACTGGTTATAGCGAACTAGAAAAAGAAGTTTTAACCTAGACTATAACCGTTGGGGAATCGCATGAAATATTTTTCAAAGAAAATATTTTCAAAAGAAACTATACACACACTTAGGAACACGGGTCACACAGTGTCTAGTGAATAAAGATAAAGAACATTATGTGCTCAGAGTACATGCGCTAAGTTTAATATATTTTCACTCTTTTAAAGCGAGAATGCCTCCAACTAGAGCCAAGGGAATCACCATGACACCCGAGGAACTCGCGGAAATAATCGCGCAGGCGATCGCGACACATGAGGCCAGCAAGGCCGAATCAAGTCAGGGTCGTCAGAACGAGACCCCAGAACCCGAATCAGGAGCCTTGGACAAAGGATGCTCCTATAAGACATTTATGGCCTGTAGGCCTTGGCCATTCAAGGGTACCGAAGGGGCCATTGGGCTCTACAACTGGATTGACAAGATGGAGACAGTTCTCTCCATTAGCAGATGTAGTGAGAACCAGAAGGTCCTTTACGCGACCTGCATGTTCCAAGAAGCAGCTTCGTCTTGGTGGAAGCTTCAAGTGAAGACTTTGGGGCGAGAAGTTGCTCTTCACAAGACCTGGGAAGAACTGAAGGAAATGATGATGAGAAAGTTCTGCTCTCGCGCAGAAATCCAGAGTCTGCAGCAGGAATTCTGGAACCACACCATGGTAGGAACGGATATCGACGCCTACAACAACCGGTTCAACGAGCTTTGCCAGTTGGTGCCAGACATGGCAAACACGGAGGAAAAGAAGATCGAGAGGTATATTTTTGGGTTACCTCCTGTTGTTAGGGTTCCGCTCAACGCCGCAGCGCCTCCAACCTTTGATGAGGCGGTAGCGCGGGCCATCACCCTTACAAGGGATACGGTCCGTGCGGGTATGTTGACTACGCACGGAAGCGAGCAGCGAACCTCTGACTCCAAGAGGAAATGGAACTCTCACCACCGAGGGTCCGACTCCAAGCAGCCACCGTTCAAGAAGCAGGAGAGCGCAAAGGTTTACGCGATCCAAGCCGCAGAGCCATCAAGGAAAGGATACAGCGGGCCTTACCCATGGTGCAACAAATGCAAGTTTCACCACGAGGGTGAATGCGCGAGCGTCTCGTGCGCCAAATGTAACAGGCCAGGGCACAAGACGGTGAATTGCCGTGCTAAAGAAGCTGGAGCTAGTGACAACTGCTACGCATGCGGAAAGCCAGGGCATTTCAGTCGGGATTGCCCGCAAAGGGGAAACCAAGCTCGCGGGAGAGCTTTTGTGATCGGCGCGGGTGAAGCTAAAGAAGAGCCGAATGTGGTAACCGGTACGTTTTTGCTTAACGGCCATTTTGCATCTGTTTTGTTTGATACTGGCGCTGACCTAAGTTTTATATCTGCTGAGTTTAAAAACTCCCTAGGCTTAGCAACCAGTAGGCTAGACACGCCTTATACTATAGAACTAGCCAATGGTAGGCAGTTATGCGCGAACGAAAGAACTGAGCAATGTGTTATAATCATGGGAGGTCACGGGTTCAATATTAACTTGTTGCCAATAGACTTGGGAAGTTTTGACATTGTGGTAGGTATGGATTGGTTAGTCGAGAACCACGCGGAAGTTATTTGCCATGAGAAGCAGGTTCGGATCCCACTGTTGAACGGAGAAACCTTGGTAATTCAAGGGGAAAGAAGGGGAGTTGCGACGAAACTGATTTCGTGCCTAAAGGCGCGCAAGTGCCTAAGGAAAGGGTGCTACGCCTTCCTGGCGCATGTAGTAGAGAAGAAAGGAGATGAGCGAAGAATTGAAGACTTACCAGTAGTGCGCGAATTTCCAGAAGTTTTTCCTGAAGATTTGCCCGGATTACCGCCGCCGCGACAAGTCGAATTTCGTATTGATTTAGTCCCAGGAGCTGCGCCAGTAGCTCGAGCGCCTTATCGATTAGCTCCATCTGAGATGCAAGAGCTATCCAATCAGTTACAGGAACTATTGGATAAGGGTTTCATACGCCCAAGCTTCTCACCTTGGGGAGCTCCAGTACTGTTTGTTAAGAAGAAGGATGGTTCGTTCAGAATGTGTATTGACTATAGGGAGCTGAACAAGCTGACAGTCAAGAATCGGTACCCCTTACCGAGGATTGACGACTTATTTGACCAGTTGCAGGGATCCAGTTATTATTCGAAGATAGATCTACGGTCAGGATACCACCAACTTAGGGTCCATGAGGAAGATGTGCCGAAAACAGCCTTCCGAACTAGATACGGCCATTATGAGTTCTTAGTGATGCCTTTCGGGCTAACTAATGCGCCGGCTGTGTTCATGGATCTGATGAACCGCGTGTGCAAACCATACTTGGACAAGTTTGTAATTGTATTTATAGATGATATTCTGATTTACTCTCGGACCAAGGCCGAGCATGAGCAACACCTGAGATTGATTTTGGAATTGTTGAGGAAAGAAAAGTTGTATGCGAAGTTTTCCAAGTGCGAATTTTGGCTTAGAGAAGTTCACTTTCTCGGTCACGTTGTAAACGAGAAAGGAATACACGTTGATCCTTCCAAAGTCAAGGCCATCGAAAACTGGGAAGCGCCAAAAACCCCAACTGAGGTGAGGCAATTCCTAGGACTAGCTGGCTACTATCGACGCTTCATTGAGAACTTCTCCAAGATAGCTCTACCACTGACCGCGCTAACTCAGAAAGACAAGAAGTTTGTTTGGGGCGAAAATCAGGAAGCGGCATTTCAAATGTTAAAACAGAAGTTATGTAGTGCGCCAATTTTGTCTCTGCCCGAGGGGACGGATGACATCGTCGTTTACTGCGACGCTTCACATCAGGGACTCGGATGTGTCCTTATGCAGCGAGACAAAGTCATAGCGTATGCCTCGCGCCAACTCAAGACCAATGAAAAGAACTACACAACGCATGATCTGGAACTTGGAGCGGTTGTCTTCGCGCTAAAGATTTGGCGCCATTACCTCTATGGTACAAAGTGTATAATCTTTACGGATCACAAGAGCCTTCAACATATATTTGATCAAAAGGATTTAAACATGAGGCAACGAATATGGGTGGAGCTGTTGAATGATTATGATTGTGAAATAAAGTATCACCCTGGAAAGGCGAATGTGGTAGCAGACGCGCTAAGTAGGAAGGAGCGAATAAAAACGCTACGAGTCAAGGCTCTAAGGTTGACCATTCGCGCAGATCTCTCTACTCGCATCCGAGACGCTCAGCAAGAAGCCATGAAACCAGAGTTTGTTAAAAACGAATCCCTTGGGGGAATGATTAAGGATTTGGAGCTCAAAGAGAACGACACTCGATATTTTGCTAACCGCATATGGGTCCCTCTCAAGGGAGGATTGCGCGAGCAAGTATTAAACGAAGCTCACAAGACGCGGTATTCCGTACATCCTAGCGCAGACAAGATGTACCAAGATGTTAAAGCGCTGTATTGGTGGCCCAATCTTAAAGGCGCCATCGCGACATATGTCAGTAAGTGCCTGACGTGTTCGAAGGTAAAGGCTGAATACCAGAAACCATCAGGGTTGCTTCAACAGCCAGAAATTCCCATGTGGAAGTGGGAACAAATCTCTATGGACTTCATCACCAAACTGCCAAGGACACCTGGGGGTTACGACACGATATGGGTTATTGTGGATCGGCTAACTAAGTCAGCGCACTTCCTGCCGATCAAGGAAACCGATAAGATGGAAAAGTTAGCCCGATTGTATATTCGAGAAGTAGTTTCAAAACATGGAGTCCCGGTGTCCATCATTTCTGATAGAGATAGTCGGTTCACCTCAAGATTTTGGAGATCGTTACAAGGGGCTTTAGGTACTCGTCTTGACATGAGTACGGCATATCATCCCCAAACAGATGGACAAAGCGAGCGAACAATCCAGACATTGGAAGATATGCTGCGCGCGTGCGCAATCGATTTCGGAGGTAGCTGGGATACTCATCTCCCATTGGTTGAATTTTCTTACAACAACAGTTATCACACAAGCCTCAAGGCTGCGCCGTTTGAAGCTTTGTATGGGCGCAAGTGTAGATCCCCACTGTGCTGGGCTGAAGTGGGTGACAAGCAAATGACTGGTCAAGAATTGATCCAAGAAACAACAGACAAGATCTTTCAGATACGGGATCGCCTTAAGACAGCGCGCGACAGACAGAAGAGCTACGCAGATGTGCGAAGGAAACCGTTGGAGTTTCAAGTAGGGGATAGAGTACTTTTGAAAGTCTCTCCATGGAAAGGAGTCCCCCGTTTCGGCAAGCGAGGAAAGTTGAATCCGCGCTACATTGGACCATTTGAGATCCTGGAGAGGATCGGTCCGGTTGCTTATAAACTCCGTTTACCCGCCGAACTCAGTGGAGTTCATGATACGTTCCATGTATCCAACCTCAAAAAGTGCTTATCTGACGAAACGTTGATTTTGCCGTTGGAAGAGATTCACATCGACAAAAAACTGCACTTCGTAGAAGAACCTATAGCAGTAACCGATTGGAAAGAACAAAAGTTACGCAGAAGCAGAATCAAGTTAGTAAAGGTTCAATGGAACTCGAGGCGTGGGCCTGAATTCACTTGGGAAAGAGAAGACCAGATGAGCATGAAATACCCACACCTCTTTCAGAGCATGGCTTCTGCCAGCAACGTCTCCTAAATTTCGGGACGAAATTCTCTTAACAGGGGGAAAATGTGACACCCGGTAATTTCCCAATCCTATAAACTAAGTAATCAACCTAATAATTAGGTGATTGTAAATATTATGCGCGCTATATTAGAATCAGCGCGGGCATTTGTTATATGCGCCGTGCGCGAGCGCGCTATGTTAGAATCAGCGCGGGCATTTGTTATATGCGCCGTGCGTGAGCGCGCCATGTTAGTCAGCGCGGGCATATTATGTGCGCCCTGCGCGAGCGCACCGTGTTAAGAACCAGCGTGGGCATATGTTATATGCACCATGCGCGAATGTTTTGGCTTTATGTTTTCATGTAACTTAACGTTATGTTGTCTAATGGGTTGACCATCCCGCATGATGCTAAGGCGGGTGCATCCTAAATCGTTTATGCGCGTGCGGAAGGGAACTAACCTCCCCGCATGGCGGGAACATTGAGAGCTAGTTTGTCTGAAGCTCCAAGATTGAATTGACTTCAACATGACTGATCACTATGTTGAAATACCAAGACCACCTGGAGAATTTACAAATGAAACTCAATGTCCCTCACTGCGAGAAGGTTACGCACCTACCCGCAGCAAAGAAATGTCCTTCACGCAGAAAGCTATGCGCACAAAGTGATACGCACATAACACTTAGTCTATTCTCCAGATGTAAGGAGATTACTCCCGCCCAAAAGGAAACAGTAGCGTGTTTCAGAGATTTTCCACTCTTTACTGTACACTGACAAAAGTACCTGAAAAAGCACACTGTAACATGAAAAGTCAACTGTCAGCCACCCTACTCCCACCAACCACAGACCTGCATGTCCTGACCAAATCAAATCAAAATCTTTTATCCACTACTCCACTTTTAAATAAACAGTAATAATTTCCATACTTTATCATCATTACACCTAGATATGAAAAGATTACAATCCCCTAAAGCAAGGGATTGTGTTCCCTTGAGTTTGCCTATAAATATGTAACCTAAATTATCACCCAAACACACTTCAAACTTCTCTCTTAAGAACTGCAAACTTGCACTAATCATCTCCCAAGCATCCATTGTTTTCATTTCCGATCCTGTTACTAGGTAAGCCGAGATTATAACCTTGAGATCTACTTTCCAACCCTTATATTCTCCTATTTCTTGATCTTAATATATATACTTCTTGTTATTTAATCGTATTCTAGACCATCAATTCAAAGGCCAACACCAAGAAAACCTGAATCTCGATTAATCCCTTAACAAGAACCACAGGTGAGTCTCACAGCCCCTATTCTCACTGTTTTCACTATTTTTAAACTGTTTTCGGGGCGAGGGACACGTACTTAAATAATGTTTTATCATGGTATACTTACAAGCTATGCAAGCGATTATGTGTTTAAATTATGTTTCATGATGAGCAATGCAAACGGTTATCTATGATTTACGATGTATGTGCGCCAGAACTCGAGTAAGTGATCACTTTACCATTGGAACTCTAAGGGTAGGGACTGCTGGTTTGATCCGCCCACTCGTAGGGGTCGCACCTCTTACACAGACGAGTGCCTAGTATGGTCATGGGGCAGTACTATGGGATTGAGCCCGCTCGTAGAGGTCGCTCCTCTTACGCAGACGAGCGCCTTGTTTTCCGGCACAACGTCCGCGCGTAACCCGCGGGACGGTATTATAGTATTATTTCGCTCGTAGTGGCAGCGCCACTTACACAGACGAGCACGGCTTTTTAGAAATGTCCACGCGCAACCCGCGGGACGGTATTACTTATTTCGCTCGTAGTGGCAGCGCCACTTACACAGACGAGCACAGTTCCCAGAAATGTTCGCGCGTAACCCGCGGAACGATTTTATCAGAATATGTTGATAGAACTATGTTTTACCAAGCATGTGTCTTAATGATGCTATCAGAATTATGTTTCAGAATGATTTTTATCAAGATTATGATGCAATACGATTTATCAAGTTACTAAAACTTGTGAACTCACTCAGTTTATACTGATTCAAATGTTTTACGTGTCTTTCAGGAGATAACTAGGTAGCGCATGGAGTCACACTTAGAGCACCTCACGCTGAACATCTAAAACTAGCTTTTTGGAAGATTTTAGTTCTATCCCTTCGATGCGCGCGGTTGTTCCCGTCGTGCAAAGGGGATATGGCGTGGAAATCTTCAACAGTTTTTATACTTGGATGTTTTTATGTAATTTTTAAACAATGTAATGTATTTGTATTTAACATTTCACGCGCAATGAAAAAATCTTACTTTGAATGTTTGCAATGGCCCGTGCTTAAGTATCAATCCCCACTCGCGCGAGCCCGGCTGTTTCCGCCGTTCAGGGCCGGGTGTGACATATTAACAGTAAGTCCAACGTTCAACCTCTATATATGTTTGAATCTCAAAAAATACAAAAGTACAATAAGTTCTGTCATACAAAAATAATTTTTAACCAAATACAGGAGGTTGGAGTCAAATTGGGGTGATTTGGGTAAAGCCAAATAAGCTTTGAGAAGAGATATGAGGCATCATAGCACAGTGTTGACCATTAATGCATTATGCTTAAATTGAACCTTAATAATATCACCAAAGAAATGAAATCCATGCTAAGTTTATACCTGCTATTAACCTATCTATGTTGTCATAATAATGCTGAGAATGAAGTATTGAGAAAGCTACTTAGTCAATATGATCCCATTCTTGAGATCTTTTCAGAAAATGGAAGAAACTGTTTTGAAGAGAAATATAACTGAAATTTGATCTCTAAATGCACCATTTGCTCTTAAACTATGATCTTTAATGAAAAATATATTTTGACAAGTGGTTTTAGTCAAAAAGTGTTGCATTTTGCCTTTAATTGGCTGAATATGTAAGTTCGGGTAAGGTTTGATGTTTTATAGCCTTTCCGGGCACAAAACAGTTGAATATGTTTGAATATGTTACTTCGGGTAAGGTTTGATGATTTATGACCTTTCCGGGCAAGCTTAGTCATTTTTGACTAAGTTTATGATTTGCGGGCATGCTTTGAAGTATTTACACTTTCCGGATAGAGTACACTGTTGTACTCATTTCCCGAGCAAGCTTGAAGTCTTGAGATGATTATGTGGTATAGCTAGCTTTTAACAAGAAATTCTTGTTTAGGGCAAGCTTTGCATTTTATATTCTGATTGTGAGTTCAAGCAAACTTTGTGAACTTAAGTTAGTACACTGAGTAAGATTTGTGATTTATGTGGATATGTTGTTAGGAAAGGTTTGTTAATCTTTCCAGGCACACTTAGATATTATTATTTAAGTTTGTCATTTTCGGGTATGGTTTGACATGTTGAAATTCCCTCGAGTAAGGGCATACCTGATGATTGAATGAGCTTATCCTAGCAAGCTTAGTGCTAACATAGGATTTTCGGGTAAGCTCTTTGAAATTTTAGACTATAGCACACTTAAATGTTAATGTGTTTTAATTTCATTCCTAGCATGCTCTGTGATATGTGTGTTTATGATTTCTTTGAAATTACAAGTGTTTTCGGACAAACTTTGTTTGCCGGGAACACTTTATATTTCGGGTACACTTTTGTTCCCTCAATATACTTGGTAATTTCAAAACTTAACTTTCCGAGTACACTGTCTGCTAGAAATCCTTTTCCGGGCACACTTTGTACTATATGAAGGTTATTAGGGTATACTTTGCATTAGAAAGTTGTTCGGGCACACTATTCTCTTGAAAGGTTGCTCGAGCACACTATGGTTCCAAGTATACTTGATTAAATATGTTTTTTTATATGCTTGATTGAATATGTTTCTTATTCTGATAGGGTTTGTGCTAGATTAAGTTTTTAATTTGAATTTGAGAAATCTATATGGGTGTCTTGATTGATTCCTAGTAAGGATGTTTATTTGATGTTTATACTTGATTATTTATCTTGTGATTAAGTTCTCAAGAAATCTAGTATTTCGGGTAAGCTTTCTTCATTATGTCTTAACTTTAAATAAATTAGCTTGATCGAGCAAGGTTTATAAATAGAAGGATTCGGGCAAACTTTGTATATTCAAAATGAAACTTTTTTTAAGCAAGGTTTGACCGGGTAAGCTTTGTGTAAGTGGAAATATACCAAGTAGACTTTGGTTATATGTTAAAATTTTCCGAGTAAGGTTTACTAAAAGGGTAAAGAAATGTTTTAATATATCAAGTGGATAATGTTATTGTGTGACAGCTAATAACTCACTAAACGACAAAAAGCATTTAAAACCCACTTCAAATGGTATATAAGAGGGAGTTAGGCAAAATTTTCAACATTATTTTCCCTCTCTCTCCTTCCACTGCAAACTGCTTACTCTCAAAGAAACCTAACCGACTAATCGCATTTTACTTCAATCCAAACCCTAACTTGAATTAGCCCTCTAATTCCGACTCGGTAAGCAACATTAATGTGTTTTCCGACCACGATTAGACTATAATGGGCTTTGATTATGTATCTGATTACTAATACTCTGTTAATGTGTTTAGGTTATAAACTTGTCGAAAAACAGGTTCTTGATGATTTTTCTTTCTCTTTCTTCTTCATCTTTATACCTTGAAATTACTTATAGTACTGAACTTTATGACTAATTTCATTTTGAATATGTTTGATTGTGTTTTTCAGATATGGCAGAAGAAGAAGAAGTTCAACCTAAGTATGCTTTTGAGAAGAAACACAATATGTGTGCACTTTTACAAGTCACACCTGACAACGAGCCAGTGGCACCAATGATAACCTGGATGGCTCGATCAAATGTCAGCTTTGCTTTCACTGAAAATCCTGTTATCTACAGAAATCATTTATTGGATTTCTGGAGATCTGCAAGACTGGTTGATGATGTTAATGGTCGGAGAATTGAAGCAACAGTTGCAAGACAAGAGATACAAGTCACTGAAAGAATGATTAGACATTGCTTGCAGTTACGCGATGATGATCATAACCATATAAACTTTAATACTGATCACCTGATGAGAATTTTTGAACAGACGATGGGATATCAAGGGACAGTACATGATGGGCAATTTCAAAAGGGAATGTTCCCTATGTTGTACAGATTTTTGATACACCATGTGATACAAGGATTTGCTCCACGGAAGGGGTCATGGACTCTGATGAGTCATGATCTAGCTAATGCCACTGTTGGTATTGTATATGATCTGCCTTTTAACTTTTCAAATATGATATTTGAAGGCATGGTGGGAAATTTAAAGAAGGCTGAGGTAGATAGATTTTTGCAGTATCCAAGGATTCTACAAATAATCTTCAACAGAGAATTGCAAGATCTACCCACTATTGGCTTAACCCACCTACTCCAGAACCCTGACACTTACAAGAGAATTAAGAATCCGGGTGTGGCCAATCGATTCAATGCTGAAGTTCCTTTTGAGATTCTGCCATGGTTGTTAAACCATGACTTAGAGATAATGCCAGTGCCTGAGTTAAGCTCAGAGGAGGAAGAAGTTGATGATGTTGAGAGTGATGATGATGAATCTGATGATGGAGATGATAATGTTGATGGAGATGATGGAGGAGCTGGAGTAGCTATAGACATTGTTGCACCTGATCAGGGGGAGCAACTTGAGTATACAGAACAACCTATTCCAACACCACCACACATTGACCAACCCATTGTTCCATCACCACCACAAACTCCACCACACCAAATCACTCACACACCACCTAAAACCCTAACCATAAGCCAACCAGAAGTATCAACACATACATCCCCAACACAACAAACACCACCACAATTTTGCCCAAGTCATTCTGATCCATTAATTTCTAGCCCACCTCATACACAATCACCACCACCATCCATTTTCCAAACTCACACAACAGAACAACCTGAGTTTGAACCTTTTTCTACATCACCACCCACAACACCACTCACTAACACAGACCTGTTCCAGAGAAATTTGGACTTAATGTTGGAGAATGCTTAATTGAGAAAAAGAAATGAGTAGGTGACAAATGAAAATGTGATGCTGTTAGAGAAGTTGGTAAAGGCAGACTTGAGAATTCAAGCCCTGGCGCAGGAGGTTGAGAAGACCTCAGCTGCTCCAAAACAGGGGGAGAATGAATCTATGCCAACTGTCTCAGGTGTGAATATTAAAGATACTGCAACAGTTGTGGAGACTGCTGATAGTTTGAAGTTGATTATGATTGATTATGATGATGGAGAGGAAAGTAGTGAAGAGAGGAGGATTGATGATGATGATGATGAATATGATGGTGACAGATCAGATGTTGGTGAACAAGATTATGATTACAATGAAGAAAGAATTGATGAGGAGAATGTTGAGAGAGAAAATGAGACTGAAATGACAAATGTTGAGAAGAGTGTAGAGAATGTAGCTGTAACTGATATGGCTACTGATGCCTTAACTGACATGCAGATTGGAGTTGAGACAACTGAAGTATTAAATGAAGGAGATACTGCTGTTGAGGAGCCCATCACTCAAACTGAACAACCAGGAAGCTCCAAGAGGGCAGAGTATGATCCTGAGTTAGAAGCATTAGAAAAGGAGATTGATGACTATGTACAGTCAGAGGATGTAAGGAGGAGGATTGAGAAAGGCAAGGCAAAAGTCAGTGTAGAAGAGCCTGTTAAGGCATATTCAGAAAAAGATGTGTTGTTTACAGATGATGATACTGCTGATGCTAATGCCCTGAGAGAACAAGAGAACATCTTAAGAGAAACAAGGGATAGGGAAATTCTAGCCCAATCCATGACTCCTGAAGAAATTGCAGAACAGGAGATCTTGATCAAACAAGCCAAACTTGCAAAAGAAACTTCTGATGATGTGGCTGATCAAGAAGTAATTGAAGCCTTGATTAAGCTGAGAGAGCAAGAGGAGGCTGAAAAATCATTGGCTATGGTGGTTAGCAAGTTTCAACCTGAAAGTCAACAATCAGAAACTGCTGAACCAACCAATATGAATACTGGTCTAATTATTGAAGAAGAAATTGGTGAGTCCATTGCTTCAATGGCTGCCAAGAAATGGACTGAGCAAGTAAAAGAAGATCTGAAGAAGAATCCTACTGACAGCTGGCTAGAAAGGGTGAATGTTCCTGAGCCTCATGAAACACTTAACCAGAAAATAGAAAGACTTTCTAAACTTCATGAAGAATTTACTGAAAAAGTCAATAGGTTTGCCAAGACCTGCATGAGGAGAAAGAGGACATATGAGCAGTCTGATCATGAAAGAGTTGCTAAGAGGGGCAAGTGGGATGATAAGAACAAGTATTTTGTTGAAACACCAGAAGATGAAGCTAGTCCTATAAGGGCTGTCCCACTACAAACCATGCAACCAGGTGAAAGAGTTCAAGGTGTCCCTGATGTGCCAAAAAGAAGTGAACCACTTCTGATGAACCAAAGATTGATGCAATGAATGACTTGACTGAAGGAGAGGATGAGTCTGAGGATTCTGATGATGATGATATTGACCCTGAGAATGATTAAGGGAAAGGCGGTGAAGCGGCTAGTGTTGTGTCCCATCAAGTCACAATGACTGCGGAACATAGGCCAAACATTGAGCTGAGCGTGTTGGAAGCTAAAAGGAAAATCCATTGGTTATAAAGTTAAGTAGATTCGGTATAAGCTTTGAAACTTTGGCTGCTATGAATGATGCTGAATTTAAGCAGAGATTAGAAAAAGAAAACGATACTATCAAGAAGCTTATGCAACAAAAGAATAGAGATGCCCAGAAATACAGAGATTATCTCAGAAGGCATAACTATTCAGAAAAGGTCATTGAAAAGTGTGTAAAAGAAAATGAGAAACTTGAAAAGACAGAAGCTTTGAAGAAAAAGTTTGGAGGAATGTGTGGATACCTGCTGGAGAGAGGTATGAAGCCTGAAATTGTTGAGCATCTGTCAAGAGAATCAGTGGTAGACCAGTAAAATAAATTGAAGAGAAAAGAAAAGCTGAAAAGAGCTCAAACTGAAAGGTCTACCAAACAGGCTGAAGAAACTGAAAGGTCTACCAAACTGATGAACTAAGAAAAGAAGAATTAAAACTTTGAGGGAGAAGACAAAAGAACAAGTCAGATCAGTTGAAACCCATACTCCTCAAGAAGTAAAGCCTGAACCTGAGGATGAACCATTTGTTCCTTGGGAGAATGAAGAGATGATCAACATTCTGAGGAACATAATGATCAATCAAAGAGGAATGAGTGAAGCAGACTTTAATGTCTTGGAAAAGGAGGATCTGAAAAACCTTTCCTATCTTCAAAAGACTGAATGGGAAAAAGCTTTAAGAGAAGGTGAGAACCCAAGATACTATGCAGATGGAAGATTTGTGCCTGCTGGGTTGGCAAAAACTCCTGGAATGACAAAAATGTTACTAGAACTTAAAGAACATGGAGTAGATGTTGTTGAACTTGCCAATCTTCCAACTGAAATGGTAGAGGCCATCTACATAAAGTTTTTCAACTTAAGGCCTGGGAAACCAAAGAAGTCTATTCCTTTCAGGCCTCCAATTTCAAGAAAATTTCCACAAGGTGGAAGAGGTCAAGGAGGAAGAGGTGAATCAAGCAGCTCTGCACAACAAAGAACAAGACCACAATCTGATGTGGATCTTCCTAGAGAACTGTACTTTGATTCTGTTACTGAGTCTTTGAAAGTGATTATGGAAAGCCGATCGTTAAAAGACATAGTTGTGAGAAGAGATTTCTATGAATACACTCAGGAACAACTAGAAAGAATGGCCAGACTCAACTTGTATGATTACCGAAACAGAAGTAGGATGGCTAGAAGGCAGATGAATAATCTGTTTAAGTTTTTACTGGATGAAGCTGAGAAGGGGTTCCCATTCTTAAAAGAAAAGAGAAGCCGGAGAATGATCCAGCTTCACAAGTCAAAGAGGACTAAAAAATTGAAGATAATGGACATTGCTGAAAGAGGCTTTGTGATGAATGTCAAAGATAGGAATCCCCTATCAAATATGAACACATGCATAAGTCTTGAAAGAATAATGACACGGCCCACCTACACAGTGCAAAGGAATGGTATCATTGCTGAACTAGAATACAAAGAAAATGCACGTCACTATGTACTGAAAAATTCTGATGGAAAAGTTCTGGCTATAATCAAGAATGATGCAGATTTGACCTACTTGCATAATGAAGACCTGATGGATATAAGAGATTTGGTGATTCCAGAAGGGCACATTCACTACCAAATTCTCAATATCTTTAGGGAAAGAGCTGCATCTGTAATAGCAATGAGAAGACAAGCTGCCTACAATGAATGGAAAAGACAAAATTCCTAGAATAGGCTTTCTTTTGTAATGTCTTCGGACAGTTTATGAATATGTAATTTGTTTATGTTATATGAATATGTAATTTGACTTTTGATTTGATGTGTATTTTAACTAAGTGTAAGTAACTGTAGAAATGTTTTGGGTCAGCTGAGGTGTTCTGATCTAGAGGGAGATTGTTGAGTCAAACAATTGACCTAAGGGGAAGATTGTTGAGTCAAAGATTTGACCAAAATGAAGTACATGGAAGATTGGAATCTTCTCAACCTCCTCAGAATTCGCTAAGTATGGATCCGGGCACACCTTAGACTTCCGATCAAGCTTTTACTTAGCCGGGTACGATATTTTGTCTATCGGGCAAGGTTTACTTCAAGTAGTCTTCTTTAGTGGATATCCAAGCAGGGTTTGCAAATTAGTGCATTGCCGGGAAAGGTTCACTAGTTTATGTATATCCGGGCAAGGTTCACTTTGTCAAGAAAGTCTGTTCTTCATATCCAAGTAGAGTTCACTCCCGAGTAAGCTTTTGGCTAACCAAGTCCATGAAGCCAAGTGATAGGAAGAGCGGGCAAGGTATTCTTTAATAATTATAGTCCGAGCAAGCTTGATGTATAAATGGAATATCTCTAAGTAACATCGGGCAAGGTTCAAATCAAGCAAGGAACAGTACTCCCGAGTACATTTTGCTAATAAGTTATATTATAGCAAAGAGTTGAAATGGACCATCGAAGAACAAGGTTGCTCGTAAGGGTTTGTCGGGTAAAGTCTGGCAAAGTCAAGAAGACTGAAGTCTACCCGGTGAGTATTTTACTTGGTAAAATACTCTTCAAGTAAAGTCTACCCGGAAACTGATCCCGAGCACACTTCTATGTTACCAAGTCTAAGGCAGGCAGAGCACACAATCTACTCGGAGAAGTTTACTTATCCAGAGCCTATCCGGAAGACTTGTTTTACACTTAGAATATTTTCTGATTATGTAATTTGAATATGTATTTACATTTGGGGTTTCTAGAAGGAATGACAGCTGTCCTAGGTTGGCAGGCCTATAAATAGAATGTTTTAGGGCACGCCGCCAAAGGACACACACACAACACACGGACAAAGGCAGACATACACATTTATTAAGATAGAATATTGTGTGTGACGGCCGTCTTTGTACGGATAAACCCTCCTTCAAGAAACCCTAAATCGATTATCCTATTTGTATGATGAATGTTATATAAATGGAAATCTTTTGAGTGAATCTTGTTTGTGTTGGTTATCATTGAATACTTATTAAGCAACCGTATGTTTGTTATTGATTCCGCCTTTAACAAACGGATATCTTTCTAAATATAGCAACCCGTCATTAACTCCCTTGTCAACACATCAATCTGTGTGAGTTATGACATCATTAAGTAAGATCCAGCTGAAATCAAGGGACCCGACATATAAGTTACCATTTCTTGGGGCAATCATCATAATCATTTCCGGTGGGATAACAAATTCAGGTTTTAGGATGAAACAATGTGAGTCATCAAACCCAACTTTGTAACCCTTATCACACATTTGTGTTATGCTCAGCAGATTATACTGTAGACCTTCAACATGAAACACATTATCAAATGAAACCTTTCCATTTGTTAAAATTCCCTTTCCAACAATCTTTCCACCATTTTCATCACTCCCAAAAGCCACAGGTCCTTCAAACTTTTCTTCATAATTGACAAGTGTCTCCTGTCACAAGTCATGTGCCTAGAACAACAACTATCCATGTACCATATTTCATTTAGAGGAGTGGACTGTTCCTGCACAAAAGAAAGGATTTTATTAGTTGAGTGATGAAGAGCAAGCTATTTCAGCTTGCAACTCATCAACTTGAATTTCAGTGGCGGCATGGGAAATGAGTGTTGTTGGTTCAGGATCTTCATGAGTGACTTCTATATTGTCTAAATTATTTGTTTCATAACCACACTCTCTTGGGGTTTTAACAAATGAGGTTGAGCTTAGACATTCTTCTGATGCAGTGACATATTCTTGTATCACATTGTCTTTCTTTTCTGGGAAATCTCTTACATCAGCAACTGTCTCCACCTTAGTCTCAACCTTAGGTTTCCAAAGGAATCCTTGAGGTTCATAACCATTTTTTAATAAAAACTTCTCATCACTAATAAGTTCAGTTGGCTTCTTTCTATGAAGCTACCTCTGATTCTTGTCTTCTCACTGTTTGGTGATCCTTGAGAGCTATCAGATTTGACCGATTGTGTATCCCTTTTAGGAATGATTCTCAAGGGCTGAAAATTCTTCTTGACATCTTTCTCATGTTTCTTAGGAGATTGGCTTCTTCTGTTTTGCTTATCAAGTTGTTTTCTCAATCTTACTTCAGCTTTCTTCTTGTTTGAAACTGACTGATCAGGCTTATTTTTCTTCCCCTTTTCACTAACTTTCCCTTTCCCCAATTATTATTCATACTTTTGCTTATAGAGAACAAAGTCTTGTCCAAATTTTGTACCATTTGGAACATGAAAGGGCTTAAAGCTAAGTCTATCAGTACATGTGTCAGTATGATGACCATACTCATCACATCTTTTGCACCATACTTTTCATTTGAATTTTTCATGATCAGCTCCTTTCTTAAACCTTTCACTTGGTCTTGGTGGATCAATACCAAGTTTCTTTTGAGTCTTTAGTCCATCAAAGTCAATTGAGTAAGGAACAAATTCATCATTCTTGATGTCATTTCTCTCAACCTTTACCTTGACAAAGACAATCTTCTTCATAATCATTGGTTCTTCATCTATGCGTTCCTTTTTTTTGGACTTTCTCTTCTCATATTCTTCCATAGTTTCCACTTCTCCAATGTCAAACACCTCATGACTAGAGAAAACAGGGTAAACTGGAATAAAGTTCTCAACATTAACTTCTTCATCGTCTCTTTTCTTTCTGTTCTTACTTATCCTCTCCAATACATCATTGCTTGGTGGCTTGACTGTATTGTAGCTTACCTTTTTTCTCTCACATATATCAAATGTTACATGTTCTCTTCTTAGTCTTTCATTCATTTTCTTCATCTTGGGTATCACCGGTGGAAGTTGTGGAAGTTTCTCAATTGAATCAGGTTTCTTGTATTTTCTTCCTCTTTCAGCAGCTTTAATCTCTTCATCAGTAATTTGATCACTCAGATCACTTAAATCATCTTGATTCAAATCAACAGAATCAAAGTCATCTTCAGAGACTTGAACTCCAATTGACCTGTCTTCTTTCACATCTTTCTTTACCACAAATTCTCCTTCTTCATTCACCTCAACATTCTTATACAAATCCACAAACTCTTCTTTGTCTTGAAAGACATCTTTGAATTGTTGTAGATATGCATCTCTTTTCTATGTATCAACTTTTGGCATAAAGTTGTTGTTTAATGGTGGTGACACTGCTTTGTATTTGTCTTCTTCTTTTAATTGGTTTAGAATACCACAGATTTTTCCTATGGAAACCAAGTTCTTCAAGAATTCATTCTCAAATTGCAGTTTTGTGTTCTACATCTTTTCTTCAACAATTATCTTCTTCAACCATTCTATCTCAGTTGTGTACCTTTTCTGAGCTCTATAACTACTTACATAGTCATCTTCTAAACTTTTCATCCTTTCTTCACTGATCAGCTCACTGGCCTCATACCCATTGATTATACTTTGTTTCCTAAAACACTCACTTTCCAGCTTCCCTAATTTTACTTTTAACTCATTGATAATTTCATTTAAATCATCAGTAGGAGCAGAGTGTACCTGAGATGTTGATCCAGCTTCTTTCTCAACAATGCCATGAATGCCACATTTGCTCTCTTGATGTCATCAGCAATGTCTTCTTCATGATTGCTCCAGTCAAAATTACCCTCATGCTGTGTAGTTACAGCCATATTTTCTTGATTTTTGGGTTGGTTCTGATTTGTTGGGACTGAGTTATTTGGAATATTTTGAAGGTTTTGGTTGTTATTTCTTAGAAAACCTTGATTCTGTGGCACAACTTGATTGTGATTGTTCATTTGAGGCTAGAAGTTGTTGAAGTTGGGATTATAGTTATTATTGTTAAAGTTGTTGTTATTGGGATTGTTGTTTCTCATCTGGTTCTGTTGATATTGATGCTACTGGTTTCTTGGTTGATTTTGGAATTGGTTCATTTGATAGTTTCTTGGCATATTACACTCTCTTGCAAAGTGACCTGGCTGTTGGCATTTATAGAAAATGGCTTTTGACTTATCAAAACCAATTCTTTCAGTGGGCCCTGATAGTAGTGATCTACCAGTCCTATAGTATAACCTTTTGCTTCTAAGAGCTAACATGGTTGCTTGCCATTTCAAATCAATATCTTCCAAATCATCAGCATCTATCTGCTCAAGGTCATCTTGTATCACACTTGTATGAATCAGATTCTTTGCAACAAAAGCATTATATGACTCTGTAAACATTGAGAATAGAGCCCGTGTTTCACTTCCTTGTCCATTTCCACCACCAGTGTAAGGAACTTGCCCACTTGCCATAGAGGCAGAATCAGTATCATCTATTAACTGGACATTGAACCTTGGTGACTTGTACTACCACCAACAAAAGACTTTGGTGTGTCAACACCATGTTCAAATGGTTCTTCAATAATGGGAATCTGCTGTTGGTTTTTGGTTGACAAGTTTCTTATGGGTGCAATAAGAGCATTAGTGACTTGGAAACAGGGCTTCTCCTCTTTGATCATTTCATTTTCAATCATCTCTATCTCTGCAGCCTGAAGGAAACACACTACATCATCCAATTTCAAATTATTGAAATTAGGCTTTTGAAGGATGAATTTGCAGGCAGTTTACTATTCCTTAGGCATTGAGTTGAGCAGCTTGGTATTCAAGTCATAATCAGTCATGACATAGTCAGTTGTTCTCAGATCATTCACAATTGCTAGAAAGCTTTCTAGAATTGTCTTCAACCTCTCTCCTTCTTTGTATTTAAACCTCTCCAACTGTTGTTTCAGCCTTTGCTTTTTGATGTTCTTCAACTCAGTGTTTCCCTCACACATTTCAAGGATTGCATCATACATAGCCTTTGCAGTGGGATGATAACCTTGGTCAATATTTCCCAAGACAGTCCTAGCTTTATCTTTACTAAGGCCCTGTCATCTACTTTCCTCATTCTTTCATGCACGGCTGCAGTTGCAGCTGGATTAGCACCATCCTCATCAGTGCCTTGTGGACCTTCTTTAATTGACTTCCACATATCCACATCATTATAACAAACGGCTGCTTCAAACAGGACCTTCCATTTTTTGAAATTTTCCTATCCATACAGTCTAGGAATTTTGTTAGTAGACACTTCTTGTTCTTCGTAACCAGACATTTTGAAAATCAAAATCAGTTAATTTGCAAAATCAGAGTTTTAAAAATAATCAGATCTGAGAACCGGTTGTTCCGATCTGATGTATCTGGTGCAATTAGAACAAGATTTAGAAATAAAATTCAAGCTTTAATTGAAATAAAGAAGAGAAAACACCAAGAGATTGTAGATCTGGAAGAAAAATGAAGAACAGAACAGCAGACGTCACTCTCCAATGGAACACTGGTCTGCTTACGTCATCTTTCTGTAAATCTTCAATCAGCAACAAGAATCTTACTAAAATAGCAGTAACAAGCTCTGATACCACTTGTCAGGTCCCCGATTTCAGGTAGATCTTACACTAATCAAGTCATAACTCACACAAATAAATGTGTTGACAAGGGAGTTAATGGCGGGTTGCTATATTTAGAAAGATAACCGTTTATTAAAGGCGGAATCAATAACAAACAGGGTAGTTGCTAAACAATAAATCAAAGGTAACTAACACACTCAAGATTCACTCAAAAGATTTCCATTCATATAATGTTCATCATACAAACGATAATCGATTTAGGGTTCTTGAAGGGAAAGTTATATCCGTACGATTCTAAGACAGCCGTCACACTCAAATATTTTCTCTGAATTAATGAGTCTGTCCGTCTTAGAAGGCGTGCCCTAAATTATTCCTTTTATAGGCCTGACATCTCCTTTACAGCTGTCATTCCTTCTAGAAACCCTAAATGCTAAAACATATTCAAATTACATATTCAAAATTATTCTAAGTGTAAAAAAAGTCTTCCGGGTAGGCTTTGTAACGGTATCATCTTTCCAAGTAGGCTATATGCTTTGCCATCCTTCAGAACTTGGTAACATAGAAGTGAGCCCGGGAACAGTTTCCAGGTATACTTTACTTAAAGAATATTTCAGCAAGTGAAATATTCACCGGGTAGACTTCAATCTTCTTGACTTTATCAGACTTTTCCCGACAAACTCTTACGAGCAACCTTGTTGTTCAATGGTCCCTTCAACTCTTTACTAGAAAATAGCTTATTAGAAAAGTGTGCCCGGTGGCACTATTCCTTGCTAGAGTTGATCTATGCCCGATGTAACTTGAGATAATTCATTATTCATCAAGCCTACATGGACCAATGTGTTATTAAAGAATACCTTGCCCGGTCTTCCAATCACTTGGCTTCATGAGCTTGGTTAGCCAAAAGCTTACTGGGGAGTAAACGTTACTTGGCTATGAAGAACAGACTTGCTTGATAAAGTGATCCTTGCCCGGGCATGTACAAACTAGTGAACCTTGCTCGGTTAACCACAAATTTGCAAACCCTGCTCGAATATCCACTAAAGAAGAATTCTAGAAGATAACCTTGCCCGATAGACAAAATATCATGCCCGGCTAAGTAAAACCTTGCTCGGAAGTCTACGGTGTGCTCGGTTCCATACTTAGCGAATTTTGAGGAGGTTGAGAAGATTCCAATCTTCCTTATTATCACTTTAGGTCAAATCTTTGACCCAACATGATCCTTAGGAATAAACTGGCGACAAGGCCCTTAGAAGAGGTGAAATACCCCTTGAACCCTAGGAATAAACTAGAGACAAGGCCCTTAGAAGAGGCGAAAAACCACTTAAACCTTAGAAGAGGTGAAAACCCCTTAACCCTTAGAAGAGGCGAAAAACCCCTTAAACCTTAGAAAACTGGCAACGAGGCCCTTAGGGATGGTACGTCTACCATTAACTCCAGATCCAAACCATTAGTTGAGGATAACAAGGTAACGAGTCGCTATATTTCATGTGTTGGCCCCGCCTCTCGAACTATGGTTGAATAAACATGCGCTACTGGCGATCTTAAGAAGAGGTAAAGACCCCTTAAACTTTAGAAGGCATCGAATAACACCTTATCTTGGCGACGAGGCCCGAAGGAACTGGCAGCAAAGCCCCGATTAATTTCATTCCATGTGAGAATACCACACATCTTTAGGCTACCAGATAGTTAAATCTAAGTGAGGGGTGGGTGTTAGCCTCGCTAACACCCCTCCAATGCTTAAGTCAGTATCTTGATTGAAGAATAATAATATAAAAAATGAATAAAAGTATAAATTCGAATACATACCTTAGCTGCTTAATACAAAAGTTATCCTCGGGATAGAAGTCTTACATAAAATATTTTTTGAGGTGTATAGCGTTCCAAGCCCTTGGTAGCAACTCACCATCCAAAGTAGACAATCTGTATGCCCCCTTTCCTGCTTCTGAGTCAATCAATTAAGGACCTTCCCACTTTGGTGCAAGATTTCCATCCGCAGGATTTGTAGTAGTCTGAAAAATTTTTTGGAGAACTAAATCCCCCTCTTGAAACCTTCGAACCCTAATATTCTTATTGTAGGACTTTGCTATTTTCTTCTGATAAGATACCATTCTGATCTTTGCTAAATCCCTGAGTTCTTCTATCGCATCCAGATCTTCTAGTAGACTTTGAGCATTATCTTCGGGATTTTGATGACTGACTCTGGCTGTTGGGATAACCATCTCTGTGGGGAGATCTGCTTCAGCTCCAAATACTAATGAGAAAGGAATCTGACCAGTAGCATTCTTTGAATTGGTCCTATCTACCCAAAGAACAAAGGGCAGTTCCTTGGCCCACTTTCCATTCTTTGACCCCAACTTTTTCTTCAGGTTATTGAAAATGATCTTGTTGCTTAATTTGGCCTGTCCATTAGCCTGAGGATGGACATGTGTTGAAGTGATCATCTTGATTCCCCAACTGGCACAGAAGTTAGTTGTTCTCTTGCCGATGAATTGTGAGCCATTGTCACACACTATCTCTGCCGGGATTCCAAATCTTGTCAGGATATTAGGCTTGATGAATGAGATAACTTCTTTCTCTCTGACTTGAACAAAAGCTTCCGCTTCGAATCACTTTGAGAAATAATCTGTCATAGCCAGCATAAAGACTTTTCCTCCAGGAGCTCTTGGTAGTTTCCCCACAATATCCATTCCCCACTTCATGAAAGGCCAAGGGGATATAACAGGATACAATGGTTCTTCTAGCTGGTGCAAAATGTTGCTATGTCTCTGGCATGCATCACATTTTTGAGAATAATTCATAGCATCCCTCTTCATCGTTGGCCAGAAGTATCCTGTCCTCAGGGTTTTAGAAAATAGTGCTCTGCCCCCAGTGTGATTCCCACAGTCTCCTTCATGGATATCCTGAAGAACTTCTTGAGCTTCTGCCTCCTCCAAGCACCTAAGATATTGTCCTGCAAGAGATTTTCTATATAATATATCATTCATCATAGTATATGGGATTACCTTTGTGCAAAAAGCTTTTGGGTTTCATTCTTGGGGATAACTCCTTCTCGATATCTCCTGATCGGGATAATCTAAGAATTTTCATTATCCTCAGGATTCTTGACTCCCATATCTTCATCATCTTCTAATATTTCATTGACACCTTGCTCTCCTATTGCTGGGCTCAGGATATGTACGATAGGAATCTTGACACCTTCCGGTATCTTGAAGGATGAAGCTAAATATGCTAGCGCATCTGCTTCAACATTCTGTTCTCTAGGTACCTATGAAATATCAAACATTTCGAAACACTTTGCTAGTTTTTTGACTAGCTCTAGATATATCATAAGTTTTTCTCCTCTAACAGTGTATGAATCATTAAAATGGTTAGTTAATAATAATAAAACATGTACTTGAATAAACCTGATTTTCATGTCGATTGCTAGTTGTAATCCTGCTATTAATGCTTCATATTCTGCCTCATTGTTTGTGGCTTGGAATCTGCAGGATATGGATTGAGGTATAATGTCCCTCTGTGGCGATTTCATCAGGATCCCGAGACATGTTCCCCTAACATTTGAAGCACCATCAGTGTATAGAATCCACTTATCTTTGGTTTCTTCAAGTTGTTGGACTTCCAAGTCTGCCTTTTCTTTAAGTTCACTGGTGAAATCAACCACAAAGTCTGCTAATGCCTGGGATTTTATGGCAGTCGTGGGTTCATATGTTATATCATATGCACTTAGCTTCACAGCCCATTTTGCCATTCTACCTGACATTTCTGGTTTTCTCAAAACAGACTTAATAGGGTAATTAGTTTTAAGACATATAGGGTGAGTTTCAAAATAGTGTCTAAGTTTAGTAGATGCCATAATAAGTGATAAAATTAATTTCTCAAGATAAGAATACCTGGTTTCAGCGTCCAAGAGACTTTTACTTACATAATAGATGGGATGTTGTTGACCTTTGAGATCTTTGGCTAAAACTGCGCTTACAGCATTATTTGATACAACTAGATATAGAGATAGAGGTTCACCTTCCACGGGTTTTACCAGTAGAGGAGCAGAAGAAAGATAAGCTTTTAAGGATGTTAAAGCTTCCGCATGCTTACTGGTCCACTCGAACATCTTGTTTTTCCTCGGGATATCATAAAATTCTTTACACTTTTCTGAGGATTTGGATATGAATCTGTTGAGCGTCGCTATCCTGCCAGTTACCCTTTGAACATCCTTGACTGATGCGGGGGATTTCAGATTCAGGATAGCTTGTATCTGCTCCGGACTCGCCTCTATCCCCCTTTTGGTGACCATGTATCCCAAGAATTTTCCATCCTTTACTCCGAAATGGCACTTTGAAGGATTCAGCTTCATGTTATATTTGTCGAGGATTTCAAATGCGGTCATGAGATCTTGGAGGTGATCCTCGGATTTATTGGACTTCACCACCATATCATCAATATAGACCTCCATCGTGTCCCCCAGTTGCTCTTTGAACATCATGTTAACTAACCTTTGATAGGTCGCACCTGAATTTCTAAGTCCAAGAGGCATAGCAATATAACAATAAATACCTGTGGGAGTCATGAAGGCCGTGTCTTCTTGATCTGAGGGCTCCATATGGATTTGCTGAAATCCTGAGGATGCGTCCATAAATATCAGCATCTCGTGGCCGGCTGTAGCGTCTACCATTGAATCGATGTGTGGTAGAGGGAATGGATCTTTAGGACAAGCCTTATTCAAGTCTGTGAAATCTACACAAACTCTCCATTTGCCATTCTTTTTCTGTACAACCACCAAATTTGCTAACCATCGGGAATATTGAACTTCCCTAGTCATATTTGCCTTCAACAGTCTTTCTACTTCTTCTTGAATGATTATATTTCTTTCAAGTGCAAACTTTCTTCTCTTTTGATGGATTGGCCTGAAAGAATTATCAATTCCAAGTTTATGTGTTATAATATCTTTGGAAATACTTGTCATATCTTCATGTTTCCATGCAAATGTTGATAGTCTTGAATTGAGAAAATCGAGCAAATTTGACTCAATATCCTCAGGAATATGCGTTCCTATCAGCACTTTGACTTCAGGATCCTCGGGATAAAGAGGTACTTCTTTAATTTCTTGTTCCCTGGCCTCCATTACGTCTCGTGCCGGCTTCTGTAATTGCTACGCCTGTTGGGATTTGGCAGTACACTTCATAGAAGAGGTGTAGCAATTCTTTGCATCTTGTTGATCACTGATGATTTTGATAACTCCCCACAAACTTGGAAGTTCCACACATTGGTGATAGGTGGAGGGTACTGCTTTCATGTCGTGTATCCAGGGCCTTCCTAATATAATATTGCAACAAGACAAACAGTCAATAACACAAAATTTTTGCATTTTATTTACCCCTTAGACATATACTGGGAGCTTGATATCCCCAATAGTATTTTTATTCTCTCCACTGAACCCAACCAATACTGAGGAACTGGGGACGATCTCATCTTCAGGAATATTCATCTTTCTTGGTACGTTTAGTTGAATAATGTTGACAGAGCTTTCGCCATCTATGAGGATCCTGTGCACATAATGGTTAACCACCTATAAATTTATTACCAAACTATCATGGTGAGGATCTTGAATATCGACTCTAAAGCTTTCATCGAAGGATATGGTCTTCTCTTGAGTGAGAATGGATGTCTTTGTTGGTCTGTCAACCAACTCTAACTTTCTTTGATCGGCATTTCTTTTTGCAGCAGAATAACAGGTTCCATAGATGTCAGATCATCCGAATATGAACAGGATTGTTCTCGCATCTGTTGGTGGAGGAGTTGGCTTTTCAGGAACTTTCTCAGGATTTTGCTCTCTACCCTTCTTTAGGCCAAGTAGCTCTTTCAAGTGGCCCTTGCTGAGAAGGTAGCTAATTTCCCTTCTGAGTGCAATGCAATCCTCAGTTAAGTGCCCAAAATCTTCGTGGAAGGCACACCATTTTGATTTGTCTTTCCAGGTTCCTTGTTTCTCCGTCTTCTTTGGCCACCTGGCTTTTTCACCTAATTCCAGCATGGCACATATTAATCCACCAATATCAATAGAAAAACAATATTCAGAAATCTTAGGATATTCTTCATCATCCCCGTCATCTACTGCATTAATCTTGGGGTTATCAGGCTTATAGTAAGGTTTTGATCGATATGACTTTCCCAGGGATTCGGCTTTCCTGTTTGTCTGATTGTACTTCGGGATATCGATCTTTTTAAGGTTTTTCTTATCGTCTTCTAGCCTGATAAACCTCAGGGCTCTACTTCTTGCTTCATCTAATGACCTGCATGGAGTCATAACAAGATCATTATAGAAAGAGGAGTCTTTTTCTAACCCCAACTTAAGAGCTTCCACTGCCGAAAGCTGGGTTTAGATTTGGAATCTCCAGCGACTCCTTACTAAACCTGGTAATAAAATCTCTCAAGGATTCCCCAGGATTCTGGGTAACCCTATAAAGATCACCTGTCATCTTCTCAAATGTTCTACTGCAAGAAAACTGGTTATTGAACATGTTAACTAAATGAGAAAAAGAAGTGATAGT
Source organism: Bidens hawaiensis (assembly GCF_021521415.1). Taxonomy (NCBI): domain Eukaryota; kingdom Viridiplantae; phylum Streptophyta; class Magnoliopsida; order Asterales; family Asteraceae; genus Bidens; species Bidens hawaiensis. Next base: position 466,790 of record NW_027491627.1, on the reverse strand, counting down.
GTTAGGAGGAATACTCAGTAGCCATTTCATGGCTGCTCCGGTCAAGGTAGATCCAAACCCTTTGCAAAGACATGCTTTCTTGATTTCCAAGGTAGATCTCCATACAATCTCTATATTGTGCAACGTGTTCCTCAGGATCCGTTGAACCATCATATATCTTCATATTTGGGGTTTGAAACCGTTTTGGGATCTGTACGTCACCAATTGTTGGCAAAAATCGGGATATTTTGTGACTATCAGTGGGGACTTCATTTATGGGACGGATTACACCGGGAACATTTGATATCATGTCCTTAAGCTTCTGTAATTCCCGGGCTAAACTTGAACTTATGCCTGCATCCTGAAAAAATCCTTGATTAGCATTAAATGGAATTGTATTGAAAGCGTTACCCTGATTAACATTCTGAGGAACAGTCTGGGTGTTGTATGTTGCATTCCCAAAAATAGTATTTCCAGGAGTAGCAAATGGAGCGGTCGAAGCGTTAGCCTGCATCGGGATAAAGTCTCCCTGGTGCACCTCCGAGGATCCAGTGAACTTCTGAGCTTGCGCAAGTGGTTGCTGAGGATTATAAAATCCTGAGGATACCGCCTGCTGACAAGGACCTGAGGATCCTGATTGATGGAACAATCCTGGGGATCCGGATTGTTGAAACAATCCTGAGGATCCAGATTGTTGAAACGGCCCAACTGAGGATGCATGAAAGTATCCTTGGGATCCAGATGAGTGCAATCCCACGGATCCTGAGTATTGTAAAGATGAGGATTATGGGTTATACGTTACATTTGACTCCGGACGCACCAATCCTGAAGATCCTGGAGAAGTAAAATCCAGAGATCTCGGGACTAGTGGTGTGAATTCTTCCGCCGACTTATTGGCTTTCCTGATATCTTCCAGTTGCTTCACGAGCATCTGGTTGGTCTTGTTCTGGCGTTCCACCTGTTCCTGCAACCGTCTGTACAGAGACAGAAAGTCGTTGTTGGACACCATGATGGGATCCTTGTAGGTTCCCTGGATGGATCTGCACGGGATATCTCGATCTACACAGGTGCGGAATCCCTGCGTAGGTTGTTACGAGCGTAGAACACGAATCAAACAAACACACGATACGAATAAACGAACACACGTTATATTATAACCGAAACACGTGATATAATCACTGAATACAGACTCAATACTCTCTGGTTCTCACGTCTCTCGACTCACACACGTCTGTATACGATTACCTTCAACACTCTAAACAAGCCGTGACCTAGCGTATAAATACACGACAACTTCGCCTGATATGTTCAGGCGAAGTTGTTGCTAACTTCGCTTGACTAACAAGTTCGCCTGATAAGCGAACTTGTCAGTAACTTCGCTTAAACATAAACAAAACACAATTAACATTACAGACTGGATTACAGACACTAGACTATGAACTACTGACATTATGCACCAACAGACTCCCCCTTGGCAGTAGCTTCATATCTTTATCTTTAAGCACTTGTCTTGTAATCTTCATGCATGCACTCCCTCTCTTACACAGACCGTGACTACTCGCTGATATTTCCTCGCTTCGCCTTTCCAAGCAGGAATATAGAATATCTTCTTCTCGTTTAACACCTGCAGATCAGCTTTAGATAAATTAACAAGATGCATCGGATCATACACTCTTAGCACTTCTTGTTCGTCTTCGTCTTCCATCACGGCTTCAGCAGTCTGGCAATCCACATACCACCATTTCAGATCTTTCAGCACATCTTGAGGCATAGTCTTCATTGGAACCTCTTTCAAACACCGAATCGGCTTATATTTCATCACCATCCAAGGTTTGCCATCTGCTCTCATTCCTCTTTTTGTATCTTCAACTAATTTCCCTTTCTGTGGTTTTAACAACTCAAACTTTTTCTCTTTAATACTTTCTTTCCATACTATCTTCCCAATAACTCTGGCCATATTATCATCACTTCTATTAATCAACCCCAGTCTGGCCAAATCCATTACCTCACACTCAGGTAAGGTATTTAGAGATCTCAACGTCCTCTTAAAGTATTGGATCCCATCATATCTTTTCACCACGAACACTTTTAGCTGTTCATCATATAACCAACAGATAATGCCTTTCTTTGACTCAGCGTACCCTTTAATATTATAACTTTTCTTGAACATTGTAGGTACCACTGGCTTCTTCGTTTTGATAAACCAATGAGCATAGCCTTCCTTCCATCTAGGCTGCTCCTCCCATTCTGTATCATCAACAACTGTATCTTCACATACATTCGACTTCTCAACGGTTGGAAGCTCGTGTTCAACATTCTCCTCTACAATTTCACCTTCTTCAACATCATCTTCTATCACTATCTGTGCACCAATCTTCTCAATTTCTTCTAATGGCAGCACATCATCATCACACACATCATCAACATCTAACATATCATCATCCAACTCCTTCAAGGCATCGATCACATCATCTCCCATCTCCTCGTCATCTACCATCACCACCTCATCACCACCAGAACCGCCAGCTGCACCTGCAGACTCCCCCTGAGCTGTGGTTGTCCCAAGAGCTTGAGTAGTTCTTGGCAACTCACCACCTGCACCTTTCGATGCATTGGGATCATCGTCTCTGTCATTCTTCTTCTTTGTCCTGAGCTCGTCGCCTTTACAGCTCGTCTCCCCCTGAGATGCCAAGAACTCCTTCATAGCATCTATAATTTTTCCATGTTCAACCAGGAGGGACGACTGTAGTTGATTTTCTGCTACTAGGCGCTGAATAGCCTGGGTCTGGATAAGATATATCCTAGATTGCTCTGCCACGACCCGCTCTAGTGCAGCTATTCTTTCCGAGTCTGATAGGGTTGCATCGAAATCGAACCTCATGTGAGATATGGCTTGAGTATACTGAGGAGGGATTTCGAATGAAACCGGGACATCAGAAGTAGCTGTGGACGTAACCGCAGGTGGTATCATGACCGACAACCCTGCAGTGTGAACCACTGTCGACTCAATAACCTGTGCAACAACCTCCGACGGAGTAAGCGTTGGAGGCGGCAACGATACAATATCTGGAGTCGTCAGCTGGAGTGTGATGGATGGGAGGCCAACAGATGATGATGTAGCCACCATGGGAACGTCCGTGGCGCTTGGCCTTGTGACCTGTAATGGTGTAGGGACAATTGACATACCGGACAGTGCGGGCGGAGCGAAACGTATGACTCTAGAGCTCTCACCAGCTCCCCTACCTGCACCTGTCCTGTCCCTTCTTGAACGTCTGATCAACTTATGAATGTCTTCTTCTTCTTCTGACTCACTGTCGTCATCTGTCCTCTTTCTCTTCCCATACGTCCTCTCTTGAGTCACCATCATACGTCTTGCCTCATCCATTACATCATCAAAATCTGAGTCATCCACCGTCGTAGCTGCTCTAGTAACATTTACTCCCGTACTCTGTGGAACCGAGACCTGTATATTTTCTTGAAGATCAACTCGGTCCATGTCAAAAAATCCTTGGCCGCCAAAAGCAGCGTCAAGGTCTACCTCTTCTTCAGCTGACACAACAGGCGCAGCAGGTACAGCTTGAGGTGCTCCCGCCTGTTGTGTTTGAGGATCTCTAAACTCGTCCCCATTAGCAGGAACATACTCCGGGTTGATTAAATACCCAAACAGTGGAGTATGCCTAGGACGCAGTTCAGGCTTGCTTCTAGCACTCGAAGTTCTACATTGAGCAAAGATACGCTTGTTCACACTCTCCACGTATCTGATAGGGCGACGTTGAGGCAACGTGGGAGCAACATGATTCAAGATCATTTGGAGAAATCTTGGATACATGATGAATCTCTCACGCCCCATCGCCCTTCGCTGTCGATCAATCTCATAGAAGACCATCTGACTCAAGCTGTAACGCTTGTTATAAGTCAGAGCAGTCATCGCCGACTGCAAGGTCGCGCCCATCCCGTCAGTGCCCGCCTTCCTCCCTAACATGCAGACAATCATTACGTGCATGAAGAAGCGCCACTGATCGAGCAAGAAACCTTTCCTTCTTTGTGTATCCCCCAAGGGACCAGAATATCCCATTCGTAGAAATGCACCATCACGGAACGGAGCAACAAACTCTGTCGGGTCGTCCCTCGTCTCCTCTCCGAATTGCAAAGCCACCCGGATTTGTTCAGACGAGAACTGAACATCCTGACCATTTACCGTTGCACGCATCACCGGGGGGTCGACGCGGCAGTCATATTCCACCGTCTGCCAGAAATCCTCAATGTTGGGCAAGGAAGTCGGCAGAGTTGTCGTAATGGCGTGGAATATCCTTGAGCGTAAAAGGAAGGTGATGATTTCGCGGAAATCATCAACTCCGCTCGCTTCCGGGTCTAAGGTGATATACATGTTGTGACCCGGGAAGAACTGTCTTTCTTGATCACCTCCGTCATCACCGCCTGCACCACCTGCTCCAGCAACAGCAGCCATATCTGCAACAAACAGGTTAAGTTAGATAAACATCAAAGCGAATCACAAGTTCGCCTGTTACCATGAGCGAAGTTGTGATCAATTCTGTATAGGCGAAGTTAAGGTGAGGCGAAGTTGGGAAACAACTTCGCTTCAACTTGAACTTCGTCTGATAATAGTTAAGTAAAATGATCCAGGCGAAGATACGGATAACTTCGCCTAATCACAACATCGCCTCATAAACTGTTTCAAAATCAATAATCAGGCGAAGTTAAACCTCAGGCGAAGTTACGGATAACTTCGCCTAAACTGTAACTTCGCCGAATTTGAATCGGCAACAGTTAGGGATTTAGAACGACGTGTAGATGATGATTTCGGAGATCGAGGACACCGAAATACATGATTTTATGAAGTTATAGACGTTCATGCAAATTACTATCACGTAATATCAAGTTTGAAAATCGGGTGTTTAGGTTTCAAATAATCGAGGTCACGAAACGGTTCGAATCGACCTGTGATTAACATTAACGACCATGATTATACGAATATAGAACCCTACACACCTTTAATCTGATTTGAATCGAGGTAAAAAATAACAGATGATCGATGATATAAGTTCGCCGGTTGACAGGGAGTTAAGTTCGCTGGGTTTTTGAAATTATGATCCTGTTTGACCTTAAAACTTCTTTATATAGGGTCAAAGTTAGTACAGGCGAAGTTATCGACAACTTCGCCTATTCCAGGCGAAGTTATCAACAAGTTCACCTGTATTTACAAAACACACCCCTATACTTTTAATAATTTTCAATAAAGTTTTAAAAACATCCTTTAAAGCGTTAAATGATACGATCAAGACCAAGTAACCAGGTATAAAATCAAACAATTACAAAAGTAACAAAAATTTGAAAAATTAAAGTACACGGGATCAAATTTCAGTCTCGAAAGGGTCTACCATGTTTTAGAAAAGATCCGAACAGGAATCATACTAATTTCGTGACTGTCACACAGATCCGTGTTCAGCTGTATTATGACATAAAGAAACAGGTTGTAAGCAGGTAATCTACTTAGAATGGTTTTCATCGTTTCTGTGATACGAGTTAGGTTCAATTAAGCTCAAAACTTAAGTGGGCAACAACTCAGAGATTATGATGCCTCCTATCTATTCTCAAAGCGTATTTGGCTTTCACCAAGTCACCCCGAATTGACCTTGACCCGTAGTGTCTAATTAAGTAGTGATTACACTTCGATCTTAGACTCTGTTTCCCGTTCACCTTCTTGCGTCTTGATTGAGAATCATTAACCTTATGAACTCTAGAATACACACATTTTTTTTTTTAATCTAACATATATATACACAACTTCAAGTAGAAAATAACTGCAAGTCCCGAATCTGGATCACTGCAGTGTCTTGACACGCTATCTTCACGGGACTCAGAACACTCACGGGCTCGTGTATGACTGGGTAATCGCTTTTCTGCCTATCATTTGGAAAGATATGTATGAAGACATGCACAACTCTTAAGGAGTTTCCACATAAAATCGAGTAGATTTAGTTAGTATCATTTCTACTTTTACGCACCATAAAAGCTACCATGACATACAATGACTGTTCTAAAGACTTTTAAGCCTAATAACTTCACTAGTTAAGCACACAGAATCAGTATATCTATCACTTTCCAAGGTTGGACCAATTTTCTGTTAAACATAGTAAAGTAAGTTCTTACGAAGTAGTAGACTTGAAAAATAATTTCATCTCCCGAAAAGAAAAATTTAACTTCTATCGCCCCAACCAAATCAAAGTCTTCAGGTTAACGGCTATCCCGAAGATCCAATGGATCAGCTGGACCGACCACATACTAGTATGTGTCCTTCTAACTAAGTATGATCGACTAATTTTCAGCGAAAGAATGAAAACTCATCATAAACCGCCCCGGTCACTTTCAGTCATCTGGTTAATGGCTATCCTCATATTCTACAAGTAGAAATGAGGACCAAACATATCCTAAGACATGTCCTTCAAACTGAGTCAACCGACATAATTCTAAGCGATAGTGACGTATTTTTTATTTTTTTTTATATATATTTTTTTTAATCAAAAACACAAAGCATGGTTACTCGGGATTGATCATCCCATTCAGCTCAACAAGGTTTTGAAATCTAGTTTTGTCAAACGCTTTCGTGAATAAGTCAGCGAAATTATCTAACGTATCAACCTTTTCGAGCTCAATCAGCTTCTTCTCAGCACAATCCCGTATAAAATGATGACGTATGTCAATATGTTTAGTTTTACTGTGCTTCACGGGATTGTTAGTTACTGAGATAGCAGCTGTGTTATCAATGCAAATAGGAGTAAGTGAGAAATTCAGACCATAATCGCGCAACTGTTGTTGAATCCAAAGAACCTGGGAGCAGCAGTTGGATGCTGCCATGTATTCTGCTTCACAGGTTAAAATTGCGACTGAAGTCTGCTTCTTGCATTGCCACGACACCAATCTGCCACAAAGAAACTGACATCCACCAGTTGTAGACTTCTGACTCTGATTGCACCCTCCATAATCAGAATCTGTGTAAGCGACTAGCTCCAAGTCTCCTCCTCTCGGGTACCACAACCCCAGCTTCGGCTTGACCTTGAGATACCGCAGTATCCTCTTCGCACCCTTCAAATGAGATTCTTTTGGGTTTGCCTGAAAGCGTGCACAAAGACAAACAGCAAACATTATATCAGGCCTAGAAGCAGTTAAGTATATTAAAGAACCTATAATAGCCCGATATTGGGTTGGGTCCACGTCTGCATCGTTATCTGAATCAGCACCCAATTTGTGATTGACACAGACTGGAGTTTCATATGGAGTGCTGTCCTCCATCTTGAAGCGTTTGAGAACATCATGGACATACTTCGTCTGATGAATGAACATCCCGTCTTTCTTCTGATCAACCTGCAATCCTAAAAAGAAAGTTAGTTCACCCATAGCACTCATTTCAAACCTTTTCTTCATGACGGCCTCAAACTCTTGACACATGGAGACTTTTGATGCAGCAAAGATAATGTCATCCACGTAGACTTGCACCAGCAGGAAGTCGCTTCCTTCTCTCTTGAAGAACAACGTGCTATCTATCTTCCCTCTTTCAAACCCATTTTCAAGCAAGTAATCTGATAAGGTTGAGTACCAGGCACGAGGTGCCTGACGTAGTCCATACAACGCCTTGCTTAACTTGTACACGTGGTCTGGAAAGTCTGGGTCAGGAAAACCCGGAGGTTGCTCAACGTACACAACCTCATCAACTTTCCCATTTAGGAACGCACTTTTCACGTCTAACTGAAATACCTTCATCTTCTTATAAGCAGCAAATGCCAAAAACAATCTAATGGCTTCCAATCTTGCCACAGGAGCGAACACTTCATTATAATCAATCCCCTCTTGTTGATTAAAACCTTTAACGACTAGCCTCGCCTTGTTTCTTATAATAATCCCTTTCTCATCTCTCTTGCACTTAAAAACCCATTTTGTGCCTATCGCATGCACATTCTTTGGTTTTTCAACCAAAGTCCAAACTTCCATTTTCTTGAATTGAGCCAGCTCTTCTTGCATGGCTTCGACCCACGAGCTGTCCTTTAGAGCCATTTGATAATTCTTTGGTTCAATCTGGCTGATAAAGCAGGTGTACAAGCATTCGTTGATTATGCCTGTCTCCTTAATGCTTGTGTAAACACAGATGTGCTCATTCAAGCTACGTCTTGTTTGTACACCGGAGGACACATCACCAATCACATTCTCCAAAGGGTGATCTTTATGAATTCTCGTGGTAGGAACCGAACCGACATGCAAATTGTCTTCCAAGTTAGAAGAGAGCTCGTCAATGGTTGTTCCTTGCTGAGAGTGAAACGGATTGAAAAATTCTTCTTCAGGAGAGGCAGCAGGGGTATCGATAGCATTTGATGAGGAAGGTTGACATTTATCAAACAGCTGTCTTTGAACTAGATTTTTTTCCTCATCAAGGATCATCTTCGTAGCAACTCTTTCTTCTACTTCTGCACTATCCAAATAAGGTATGTTAAAAGACTTAAAAAGTCTATCATAGTCGAAAAACTCAGTAGGTCCGTTGCTTGGTTTTGGCGGTTTGTAACTTGTGATATCGGTGTTACACACCACCTCAACCTTGTCGGTCGATGTATTAAAGACACGTCTGTTGGGAGTCCCAACAACATAACCGACTAAGATTCCTTCATCGGCTACTTCACCAAATTTAGAATTTGTCTTTAAAATCGAACAAGGGGACCCGAATGGTTCAAGACCACTCAAGTTGGGCTTCCTCCCATGCATAAGCTCATAACACGTTTTATTAAGTCTTTTAACAGTCAAGACTCTATTCAGGATATAACAGGCTGTAGCAACAGCTTCAGCCCAGAACACCACAGGAAGCTTCGAATCAGCCAGCATAGTTCTAGCTCCTTCAATTAACGTTCTATTCTTCCTCTCAGCCACTCCATTATGTTGCGGAGTATACGGAGCGCTGTACTGGTGCTCAATCCCTTTCTGAAGGCAGAAGATCTCCATTTCATAATTCTTGAACTCCGTTCCATTGTCACTCCTGATGAACTTAACCCTTTTATCCATAACGTTCTCAACTTTGGTAATCAAATTCTTCACCATCTGAGCCGTTTCATCTTTTGATTTCAGGAAATATACCCACGAATATCGTGAGTAATCATCAGTGATCACCAAGCAATAAGAAGTACCTCCTAGACTTTTTGCATTCACGGGACCGAAGAGATCCATGTGAAGCAATTCTAGAGTACTGACAATAGAATTGACCTTCTTGGTGTGATGGGATTTCTTGTGCTGCTTTCCCTTCTTGCACGCTAGACATTTGTCTTCAAAGTTGAAACTTTTCAAGGGAACGCCCAGCACAAGTCCATTCTTGACAATGTGGTTCATCTTCCGAAGATGAATGTGCCCCATTCTCCAATGCCACAATTCGGACTCCGATTCGCTCGCTTTTGTCATAAGGTATGATTCTTCCGTGGCCATTTCAGTCGACCTCATATCCATAATATACGTATTCCTCTCACGTGGAGCCTTCATCACAATCCACTCCTCTGGTATCTGAAAACCAGGATGCAACACAATCGCCTCATTCTTTGTAAAATGTACGGTGTACTCCTTATCACAGATCTGCGACACACTCAACAGATTGTGCTTCAATTCTTCGACAAAGTTTACTTTCTCTAGAGTCATCTTTCCATTAGACACCGTTCCCATTCCTGTAATCTTGCCTCCACTTTCTCCAGCAAAGCTCACTCTCCCTCCTTGAACAGGTTTCAAATCGTGTAACAAGATTTTGTTACCCGTCATGTGCCGGGAACAGCCGCTATCCACAACCCAAAGATTATTGGCAGCCCTGTTCAACTGTTCCTGCACGATTAAAGCAAAAGATTAGAATCTAGGGACCCAAGACCAATTGGTCTTGGATCTATACATCCCGAACTTTGGCTTTCCAAAGTTAGTCTCTGTATAATTCCTGTAAGTCCTATTAGTATACCTCATTGTAGATTGATTGTGAGGCCTTCCAAACCTTTGTGAATTGAAAGAATTATAACTTACTGTTTGGTTATCAGCAGTGTGAAACTGAGATTGGTTTCTTTGAAAACCTGAATTAGTCTGATTTCTGAATTTTGAATGGTTTTCACTTTTACCAGTATTATAATTACCATTAGGCTTAGTCTCAGTTTTGGTATGCCTCACACCTCTGAATCGCTGCTTCAGAGGGCAATCTGCTACTAGGTGCCCTAATTGATTACACCTAAAACAACACCTATGCTCAACTTTCTTTTCAACAGTTGTTTTGGATGTCGAGGCTGTACTACCGCCCGTTCGTCTCACAAATGGTGGGACATAAGGGTTTAGCGGAGAACTCTTTTTAGTTGTTTTATCTTTCTCTCCACTATTTGGTAATACAACCTCCTCATTTGTCTTACCCGACTCGAATGACTTATCCGAATCTGATGAGACCGGACTCGGAACAGAAATTTTAACACTTGACACAGGCGGACTTGTTTCGCCTCTACTAACATCTGGTTCTTTACTAGTTACCTTAGTTGGAACTGTCTGAACAACCTCAAAGTCAACAGATTTCTGATTACTAGGATTAAAAGTGTAATTGTGATTATAAGGTGGTGGAACCTCATGATAACCAATTCCTCCCCTCTTAACTGAAGAACCTTGATCACTAACAAGGTGATCAAGAATAGCAGAGGAATTTCTGAACTGCTCAAGTTTTCTATTCAGTTCCACCACTTTCACCTGGTGATCATCAATCTGTTTTTCTCTTTCAGCTATTAGTTTGGTTTTTTCTTCCAAAACTTCATAGCTTAGATCAATCACTTGAATTTTTTCAGCAAGTTTTGCTTTTAGACTTTTAATATCTTTTTCACAAGCTTTTATTTTAACTTTATAGCTATTTTCTCTTGCTTTTGTAAAATGATGATCTTCTTTTAGAGTTTTAAACTCAGCATCCAAACTAACATACTGATCAGTTATAGTTGCTAATTGCTCAGACAAGTTTTCACATTTAGAACAAGTAGGTTTAGAACATACCTCGGAGAGCTGGTCTTTAGCATCAGCCATGAAAGCTTTTTCTTCTCCAGTAGCTTTCTCACTTTCTTCATTTTCCACATTCGCCAAATTTGCCTGTTCAAAGATTTCTTCATAATGCAGGTTCCAGTTATATTCACCATCTTATCTGGAAATCATGGCACTATAATCTTTACTACCCCCATTATGCTGTGTAGACTTGCCTTGACCACGTTCTACACGCTCATTTCTGCACTCCTTAGCAAAGTGGCCGTTTTGCTGACAGTTGTAGCATCTTACCTTCGTCTTGTCAAACCCTGGCCTTCCACCGACAAACTTTCTTCCGGTCTTTTTCATAAACCGTTTCACTCTTCTCACGATCGTAGCCATCTGCCATTGCAGATCCATTTCTTCCAGATCATCAGCATCAATCTGGTCATAGTCTTTATCCAACATAGCTGGATCAACAATCTTCCCCAGAATGTAGTTCTCATAGGAAACAACAAAAGAAGCATAGAGAGCAAACTGCTCTTCAGCAGATTTGACACTCATAGGCATCTTAGAGTAGTTGTTGCTAGGAATACTTGGAGAGCAACTACTCTTGCTTGCTTGCGATTTAGATGCACTAGATCCACCTGCTACAAAGCAAACATCACCATTCGTGTTGACTGACACATGCCCCTCATGTGATGAGTTGGCGCCCGACTCTCCCTTCGAGTAGTAGGCAGCTGATTCAGTCTTCGAACCTGAACTAGAGTTGACTTTAGCACCATACATACCTGGATCTTGAACCTGATCCGTAGGTGTCTCCTTTCTAACCATGTTTAGCTCAAAGGTTCGGATCTTGTTAACTGCTGTCTCAAGGTCATAGTCAGCAAAGTCTTTATCTTCTCTCATCAACACAGTATACATCTCCCATTTTGGTGGGAGAGCATCAAGAAGCTTCTCAACAATCTCATCTTCTTTGTATGCAATTGAATAGTTGCTGAGTTCAGTCATCGGATGATAATATCTGGTGATGATATCATCAAGTGATTCGTTTTTCAGATACTTGAAGACCGAGAATTGAGTTTTGAGCAATTTGATCTTCGAAGCACGGATTCCCACATTTCCTTCAAACCGGTTCTCAAGAGCTTCCCAAAGCTCTCTTGCTGTCTTGTACTTTCTAAAAGTATGAAGGATCTCTTGTGGAAGAGCCATAGTGATAGCAGCATGAGCCTTGCTCTCGGCCTCATACATCTTTTTCTCTTCTTCTTCCATTTTGCTGTACTTTTTGATCTGATCACGACCTTCGTACTCCATAGTTGGTGGAATATAACCATCCTGGATGCATACCCACATTTTCGCATCCTGGTACTTGACATATTGTTCGAACCGATCCTTCCAAGCAACGAAGTCGGTTCCTTTAAGCAACTTTGGGGCCTTAGTAGCTGACCCTGCTTCTACTTCCATCTTAACTAACTCTGAGATGTTAATTGACGACATCTTTCTCAAAAACTAAGAAACCCGAAAAACAAAAAAAATTTCTTCTGAAAAGTACTGTAGGCGAAGTTACGGATAAGTTCGCTTAAGTCTTAACTTCACTGAAGAACTTCGCTGATTCTTAACTTCGCTTGAGGTAAGCGAACTTAGGAGGTAGGCGGAGTTGTAGAGAACTTCGCTTGAGTTAGGCGAACTTGAGAAGGTAGGCGAAATTGTGGATAACTTCGCTTAACCTTATATCTTCGCCGAAACCCTACAAACAGTGACGGCAACTTCGCCTGATGAACACGAAGTTTCTACAGATCTGATTTCTGGGTTTTTCGAGGTTTTTGACGGTGTAAAGGGTTGAATACGATGGTAGGAGGTAAGAATGACACAAAAACACAGAAAACACGTCCCGCAAATAGTCGAAACGGGACGATTTCTACACCCGCGTGAATATCCCGAACCACACAATTGAGCAATAGCTCTGATACCAATTGTAGGTTCCCTGGATGGATCTGCACTGGATATCTCGATCTACACAGGTGCGGAATCCCTGCGTAGGTTGTTACGAGCGTAGAACACGAATCAAACAAACACACGATACGAATAAACGAACACACGTTATATTATAACCGAAACACGTGATATAATCACTGAATACAGACTCAATACTCTCTGGTTCTCACGTCTCTCGACTCACACACGTCTGTATACGATTACCTTCAACACTCTAAACAAGCCGTGACCTAGCGTATAAATACACGACAACTTCGCCTGATATGTTCAGGCGAAGTTGTTGCTAACTTCGCTTGACTAACAAGTTCGCCTGATAAGCGAACTTGTCAGTAACTTCGCTTAAACATAAACAAAACACAATTAACATTACAGACTGGATTACAGACACTAGACTATGAACTACTGACATTATGCACCAACAATCCTGGGGAGACGGCCTCGATCCCGAGAACACGGGAGTAGCAGGTTTCTTCTGAACGTTGTCAGGTTTCTTCGGGATACCGCCAGCGGGAGGAGGAGGCATAGGCGGCCTCGCAGAGGAATCTGAAGTTGCGGCAGAAGAGGAAACAATCTTTGGTTGGGAAGACATGTTGTGTATATTGAAAGTAGGGTTTAGGTTTAGGGTTAATAATGATCAAAGCACCGTTTGCCCCACGGTGGGCGCCAAATTGTTTCGGTCAGAAATTAACTAAGTAACTTTTGATCAAATTAGTACGTGAGGTTGAGTGACTGAACGAAAACAAAGTGAACACAATGATTTGGTTTCGAGGGAAAAATCCCTTGATTGTGAGAATCTCCGGCAAAAAAAACCCACGGACGGTGAAAACTATCACAGTCTATTTTATTAATAACAAAAAGGTGGTTACAAGTGGTGGAGCTGATAATGAATCGAATGCTAAGTGTTACAACCAGTGATAATAGCTAGACTAGTGTAGTGTGTGTTTTAAATGATTCTATCAGCTTGTTTAAATAAGCAAAGTAGTACAACTGAATTTCTGAATAATCCGAAAACCCTAGACTAAGTCTTCCATGATCCGTTGCTGCCCACGTTCGAGTTGACAAAGTTTAAATAATATCCGTTGCAAACCCACGTTCTTATTATCACATTAATCACATGGTCTTATCTGCAAAACAAACAAAAATAATATAGGAAAATTGAATTAGTCAAATATCATCCTCAGAATATTCGCGTCGGCAGGATAGCTCGGAATCCTTGAATCATTGTCAATCCTGAGGATAAAAAATCTGCACCCAACAACATCCTTCTTCATTGTTGGCCTGAAGTAACCTGTCCTAAGTACTGTAGAGAATAATGCTGGCCCCCCTGTATGGTTACCATAGTCACCTTCATGGAAGTCTTTAAGCACTTCTTGGATTTCTGGATCTTCATTCCACCTTAAATAGGGACCTACAAGAGATTTTCTATACACAGTATATTGTAAAATAATAAATTATGACACATTGATTCTGAAGGCTCTGGAAATTTCTCCATTGGGGATTTCTCTATTTGAGGAATTTCTTGATTGTAAGTATCCAGGATTCTACTTCCTGACAGGATGGAGGGTCATTAAGTTCTTAGGATGATTCGTTGTTACTTCCATTGCTTCATGTTCCCCAATTGTTGGAGAAAGTATGTGAATGATCGGTATCTTTAAATCATCTGGTATCTTCAAGGATGATGCGAGGTTTTCTAAGGCATCAGCCCCAACATTCTCCTCTTTTGGTACCTGAATTATACTAAACACTTCAAAGAATTTGCCAATTCTTTCACAATTTCTAAATATTTGTTCATTTTTTCACCTTTTACAGTGTATGAACCATTAAAGTGGTTAGTTATCAATAAAGAATCTTTGTAAAGCTGAAGATACCTGATCCTCATTTGCTTAGCTAGTAATAAACCTACAATTATTGTTTCATATTTTATTCGTTGTTGGTAGCTTGGAACTCACAGGCAATGGACTGGGGTATTATGTCCCCCTGTGGCGATTTTAGTAGTATGCCTATTCATGTTCCTCTACCATTTGATGCACCATCTGTGAAGAGAATCCAAGGATCCTTGGTCTCTTCAACTAGTTGGAAATCTAAATCGGCTTCTTTTTACAAGTCACTACTGAAATCAGCCACGAAGTCGGCAAGTGCTTGTGACTTGCTGGCGGTTTTGGGCTCATATTGTACATCATAGGCACTAAGTTTGACAAACCACTTAGCCATCCTACCTGACATCTCTGGTTTTCTAAGGACATTCTTAATAGGGTTATTAATTCTAACAACAATAGTATGAGTTTCAAAATAATGTCTTAGTTTAGTTGATGCCATGATTAAAGCAAGTATTAACTTTTCAAGATGAGAATACATGACTTCGACGTCTAAAAGGCTTTTACTTACATAGTATACAAGATGTTGTTGGCCTTCGTGATCCTTAACTAGAACGGCACTAACTGCACTCCCATAAACAACTAGATATAAGGATAACGACTAACCATCCACTGGTTTCATCAATGTTGGTGCTGAGGATAGATAATCCTTAAGAGCTTTAAGTGCATCTTCATACTTTTGAGTCCACTCAAACTTCTTGGCTCATATTCCTTAAGAGCTTTAGTTAATACATCTTAGGTAGGTTGCACCTGCATTTATTAGTTCCAAAGGCATAGAAATATAACAATTATATGCTAGTATGAGTCATTAATGTTGTATCCTCTTGATCAGATGGTTCCATCTTAATTTATTGAAATCCAGATGAAGCATCCATAATGGTAAGAATCTCATGTCCTATTGTAGCATCCACCATGGAGACAATGTGTGGTAATGAGAAAGGATCCTTGGGACATGCTTTATTTAAATCTGTAAATCAACACATACCCTCCACTTTCCATTTTTCTTTGAAACAACTACCACATTGGCTAACCATTTTGGATACTTAACTTCCATAATCATACATGCCTTAAGAAGTTACTTCTTGGATAATGATATTTCTCTCAGGAGCAAATGTCCTCCGTTTTTGGTGAATAGGCCTAACATAAATATCTATACCCAATTTATGCGTAATAATATATTTAGAAATACCTGTCATGTCAGAATGTTTGAAAGCAAAAGTATACTTCCTTTGTTTGAGGAAGAATGCCAGATCTTCTTCAATGTTGTTAACGATACTGGATCCTATATATACTTTGATGTCAAGATCTTCAGGGTCCAAAGATTTTTATTTAAGGTCCTTCTCCCTTGCTTCCATCACTACTCTAGGATGGTTCTTTAATTGCTACGTGATTGTTTGCTTTGCAGCTGGCTTCATGGATAAAGTGTAGCAGTTCCTAGCTTATGCTTGGTCACTATCAATCCTCACCACTCCACATCGGGTTGGATGCTTGACACATTGATGATATGGTGAAGCGACAGCTTTCATTTCGTGAATCCAAGGCCTAGCAAGGTTAACATTACAGTAAGATAGGTTATTAATAACACAAATTTTTTTAAAAGGGTTAACTCCCTCGATATATATATTGAAAGTTTAATGTCCCCCAGTGTATTGTTGGTTTCACCGCTAAAGCCAACGAGGACGGAGGATCTTGGAGTTATTTCAGTTTCAAGGATATTCATCTTCTTGAGAACATCAGCCTGGATGATGTTCACAGAGCTCCCACCATCTACAAGAATCTTGCGAACATAATGATTAGCAATAAATAAAGTAATAATTAACCCATCATGATGAGGATCCTGTAGGTGCATTCGGTCTCTTCATCGAAAGTTATGACCCTTTGGTCAGTCAAAGTGGTTGTTCTAATGGTCCTTTCTCCATTCTCTAACTTGATCTCTTTGGCGTATTGTTATGCTGACGAGAAAGAAGTACCATAGATATCTGAACCTCTCGAGATAAAATTGATTATTTGTGTGTCCGCTGGTGGTGGAGCAACCTTTTCTGAGACTTCTTTAGGATACGGGATCCTTGACTTATTTCTGCCTATCAGTTGTTTGAAATGACCTTTGCTGAGGAAGTAACCTATCTCTTTTCTAAGGCAACTCCATTAATCAGTCAGGTGGCCAAAATCTTCATGATAAGCACATCACTTTGATTTATCTTTGTAGTAGGTAGTCTTCTCGGTCTTTCTTGGCCACCTCACTTTTTCACCTAGATCCCTCATGGCCCATATTAGTTCAACAGAGTCAACAGAGAAACGATACTATGATATTCTTGGGTATTCTTCTTCCTCCTTGTCTCCTCTACTGCATGGACGTTTTGGTTTTTGAAGTTTGAATAGGGCTTCGAGTTGCTGTTTCGGTATGAGGATCCTTGTTTCTTATCAAGCCGCTCATGCTTTGCTGGGCCCCCAATCTTTCTTGGACCCTCTTGTCATCTTCTAATCTGATGAACCTTAATACCCTATTTATGACTTCATCTAAGTTCCTGCATGGAGTCAAAACAAGATCATCATAAAAAGGGGAATGCTTTTGCAATTCCATCTTGAATGCCTCAAAAGCCATAGCTATATCAAGATTTGGGATCTCCAAGGCTTCCCTACCTAACATAGTGATAAAATCAGTTAATGTCACACCCTCAAAATCCACTAACGGAGTTTTACCGTCAGAGGGTGTGAACTAACAGGATCGGAATCATTAGTTATAATCAAACCGTAAAAACGTTTAAATGAAAATAAGTGCGGAAGCGTAAAAACCAAAAGACAAAGGTTGCGTCACGCAGGACGACTTAAAACCCAAGTAATAATAGTTAAAAACATGTTTGCATATCAGAATGTTCAAAAACCATGCATGATCCTATACCGCGCGCCCGCCTCGGCTACCTGAGAATAACATACTAAAAGTGTCAACACGAGGTTGGTGAGTTCACAAGTTTATATAAAAAAAAGCGTTTAGCGTTTTGCGTTCAGCGTTTTGCGTTCAGCGTTTGCGTTCAGCGTTTTGCGTTACCAGATAGTGTTATGTCAATTATATATCTATAGGTAGCTAGCCTATAAAACAAGTATTACTAAGTGTTCGACACCGAAGCTGACTGTTTATCATTTGCCTTGCCACCAGGTCTATCCCGACCATGGTATGTGTTTAGCCAAGATTACACCCACTCGACCTCCAGTCGAGTTTAGCGTTGGGTGGGGTTTGTCAAACCCAGTAGTACTACTCAACAATGACTCGCTATTATCCAATACTAAACGGTTCGATGTGAATGAAGGACTTTAGTTATTGCGTTTGCCACTTAGTCTTTACAAGTGATATATAATTTACTTACAAAATCTAAAAAGCGTTTCGGAGTATGTTATCTCCCCCAAGTGAAAAGCGTTTGAAAATAGTTTAGAGGGGTAAGTGAAACTCACTGTTTGTGAAGAATTCGCAAAATAAATCACCAAAGGATGCGCGTCACAGAAAAACTCTCTCTAGCGTTCTAAAACAACAAGGAGATTTTTCTAAGTGTCTGAACTATTATCGAGTCTCTAGACTCGGCACATAATACCTATGCACACAATGTGTTTCGTGTTTCGTTTGTGAATCGTGTGTGACTTTAACAAGTACATTCGTGATACAATACATGTGTGAACAATTATTTACGTGTCATGTATTAATAATGTACATCGCTAGCAATTACTCCCCGTAAGGGCAATTTGGTCACACATAACAATTAACTAGCAATTATTCCCCGCAAGGGCAATTTGGTCAAAACACGACAACTATTTAGCAAGTATTCCCCACAGGGGCAATTTGGTCAAAACATAACAATTATATAGCAAGTATCATGTTTCATGCATTTTCACAAAATTCAGCAGCTAGTTTCACCGAGACGGAAATTCTACTCGAAAGATTGTACTATTCCACCGATCATAGCATCTCAATTAATTTATCAAAAATCATCACAAAAGCATATATGTGTTAGGTTTCCAGAACATGTTTTATTTTATTTTTATTCCTTATAGATTTCTCATAATGATCAAAACATTACAGCAAGCTCATAACAGTCAAATTCATGCGCAGGAGAATTTTATTTGAAATTCCCGTTAAATGAAAAATCCAACAAATGCAAGACCACTTGGGTTAGGTTCCAAACTCAACAAGTCAACTTCCAGAAGTGGAACCAACCCAACTGGTCTCATAGTTCATGAGATATAACATTTACAAAACAACCTAACAGCAGGTCTAACAACTCAGCTTTGCACAACGTTTTTGTAAAATCATAAAGGTTAACTTTTACACGTCTAAAAATTTCAAATTTATATTCTTTAGAAACTAGACTCAACCTAGTTTACTGTAATATCAATAATCTCAACCAATTTTCAAATTTACACCCAGATACAGTCAATTGAACATCAACAACACAATCTGTCCAGAAACTGTTTGCAACAAAACTCAACATATTAACTATATATGGACCATAATCCGTTCATATAACACTCTAGACACCATAACCACTATCCATGCATATCAATTACACCATACATACATGGTTAGGGTTTTATTTGATCTCAAAATCAAAGACACAACAATTAACATGTAATAATATCCATTCTAGTTATCAAATCATCATCAATACATCATCAAATCAAACAAGACATATGAACACAACTTATATACAAAAATCGGCCCTAGGGTTTTTAATTAGTCCATTAAAAATCGAAATTAAGTATAAAGGATGCAAGGGATAGTCGTTTATACCTTCCTAGCACCTTAATCTTCAATCAAAAGCTTGAAAATTTGCTTGTATGTGTGTGTGTGATGGCCGACGGCTGCCAAGGGGGTGAGAGGGAGGGCCGATCGGTGTGGGAGGAGAGAAAGAGTGTTAGGGTTTTAGGTTTATGTTATTATTTATAATAACATGTTACACTTTAGTCCCTCAACTTCCAAATGTTACTTTTCTAGCTTAAATAACTAGTTCTAGCACATTGAGTTAACGTTTATACAATGTTATCACATAACACATAAGTCTAACACATAATTATCACATAATTATTGTTTTGACGTTTTTCGTTTATTCACCAATTGTTTGCGTCAACTCGTTTGCGTTTCGGTGCAAATTCCCGAAAGACTACACATGTAGTAATTGTCAAGCGTCAATTAAACCCTAGTTTAAATGTAATGAGGTGTGCGTATAGATTCAATGATCTTTAAGTTTGAATTAACGGAGTTGAGTTAACGGAGTTAACCTGAAATTGACGAATGTCACATCATTCCCATGTTAAAGAATTTTGATTTCTGACGGTTTGTCGGGTTTCGCGGTTTTCTGTGTTTGGTCAGCCCTTCAAAAAGGCGAGGATACTTTTTCATCATTTGATCCTCGCGTTCCCATGTGAACTCCGGTCCACGTCTTGAGTTCCAACGAACCTTAACGATTGGAGTTTTGCTGTGCTTGAGTGTTTTGGTTACCCAATCCAAAACTTCAACTCGTTCTTCAACGAAGCGTAGCTGTTCATCAACTTGCAGTTCGTCCAAAGGGACTACTTGGGTTTCATCAGATAGGCATTTCTTCAAATTGGGTACGTGAAAAACATTGTGTACACTGCTGAGTTCCGTTGGTAGGTCCAGTCGGTACGCCACCGGACCAATGCGCTCAGTTATCCGGTAAGAACCAACGTATCGTGGGTTAAGTTTGTTTCGCTTCCCAAAGCGAACCACACCTTTCCAAGGTGAGACTTTGAGTAACACTTGATCGTTCACTTGAAAATCGAGAGGTTTTCGGCGCTTGTCGGCGTAACTCTTTTGACGATCTCGTGCTGCTGCCATGCGGTTTCGGATTTGAACAATCTTTTCCGAGGTTTCGAGTACCAGTTCTGGACCAGTGATTTGGCTGTCACCCACCTCTGCCCAGCAGAGAGGTGATCGACACTTCCGTCCGTACAGCGCTTCAAACGGCGCTGCTTTAATACTTGCGTGGTAGCTGTTATTATACGAAAACTCTACCAAAGGTAAGTGAGGTTCCCAACTTTTTCCGAAATCCAACACACATGCACGCAACATGTTCTCTAAGGTCTGAATAGTTCGTTCACTGTGCCCATCCGTCTGAGGATGGTATGCTGTGCTCATATCAAGGCGTGTGCCTAGGGCACTCTGTAACGACTTCCAAAAGTGCGAAGTGAAACGGGAATCTCGATCAGAAATAATTGAGACAGGCACTCCGTGTCTAGACACTACTTCCTTCATGTAGACGCGAGTCAGTCTTTCCATTTTGTCCGATTCCTTAATCGCTAAAAAGTGTGCCGACTTAGTCAACCGGTCAACGATCACCCAGATGGTATCGCATCCCGTCGGTGTCTTAGGTAATCCCGTGATAAAATCCATTGAGATGTGTTCCCATTTCCACATTGGAAGTTCCGGTTGTTGTAGCAAACCAGATGGTTTCTGATATTCTATTTTGACTCTGGCACAAGTCAAGCATTTGCTCACGTAGGTGGCAATGTCGGCTTTCATATTTGGCCACCAGTAAAGTGCCTTTAAGTCATGATACATTTTATCTGAGCCAGGGTGGATAGAATATCGGGACTTGTATGCTTCGTCCATCACCAGAGTTCTCAACTCTCCGTACCGTGGAACCCAAATCCGGTTCTCAAAATATCGGGCCCCGTCCGATTTGGTTTCAAGTTGCTTGTTCATGCCCCGCATGAGTTCTGATGGAAGATTATCATCTTTCAAAGCTTCGAGTTGCGCCTCGCGAATTTGATCGGGTAAGTTGGCATGAATCGTGAGTTGCAATGCTCGCACTCGCCTGGGTTTATCTGTTTCTTTTCTGCTGAGAGCGTCGGCCACTACATTGGCCTTGCCAGGGTGGTACTTGATGGCACAATCATAATCCTTAAGCAGCTCGACCCAACGACGCTGTCGCATGTTCAGCTCCTTCTGATCGTAGATATGTTGGAGACTCTTGTGGTCGGTGTAAATGATAAACTTGGTACCGTACAAGTAATGCCTCCATATCTAAAGGGCAAACACCACAGCTCCGAGTTCCAAATCATGGGTCGTGTAGTTCTTCTCGTGAACCCGTAGTTGTCGAGAGGCATAGACTATAACCTTCTCGAGTTGCATCAACACACAACCGAGACCTTGTATCGATGCGTCACAATGTACCTCAAAATTCTCTGTTCCCTCGGGGACGGCTAAAATAGGGGCGCTACAGAGTTTGGTTTTCAACAGTTGGAAAGCGGATTCTTGCGCGTCTCCCCAATTGTACTTAGTACCCTTGTGAGTCAAAGCGGTGAGGGGTTGAGCAATCTTTGAAAATCCCTCGATGAAACGCCTGTAGTAGCTGGCCAGTCCTAGGAATTACCGCACCTCAGTCGGAGTCTTAGGTGCTTCCCAGTTTTTGATGGCCTCTACCTTACCGGGATCGACATGGATACCGTTCTCGTTGATCACATGTCCTAAAAAGTGAACCTCGCGAAGCCAAAATTCGCATTTCGAGAGTTTAGCGTACAGTTGTTCCTTCTTCAATAATTCCAGGATTATCCTCAAGTGTTCTTCATGGTCAGCTTCGTCCTTGGAGTAGACGAGAATATCATCAATGAAAACAATCACAAACTTGTCGAGGTACGCCTTGCATACTCGATTCATGAGATCCATAAATACGGCTGGTGCGTTGGTTAGGCCAAAAGGCATAACCGAAAACTCGTAGTGACCATACCGTGTTCTGAAAGCCGTCTTTGGAATATCTTCCTCGCGCACTCTTAATTGATGGTAACTAGACCGCAGATCGATCTTCGAGTAGTAACTCGATCCTTGGAGCTGGTCAAACAGATCATCAATTCGGGGTAAAGGATAACTGTTCTTGACTGTCACCTTGTTCAACTCCCGGTAGTCGATGCACATGCGGAAAGTCCCGTCCTTCTTTCTAACAAATAAGACAGGGGCTCCCCATGGCGATGAGCTAGGTCGGATAAAACCTTTATCCAATAAATCTTGCAACTGAGTGGACAGTTCCTGAAGCTCCGCCGGTGCGAGCCGATACGGGGCTCGTGCTATGGGTGCTGCACCGGGTGTCAACTCGATTTGGAATTCGACTTGAAGAATAGGAGGGAGTCCAGGCAAATCCTCCGGGAAAACTTCCGGAAAATCTCGCACAATCGGTATCTCTTCAATTCGCTTATCCTCCGCGGGTTTCTCAACAATATGCTCCAAAATTGCCGGATAACCCTTTCGTAGATACTTCTGCGCCTTCATGAGGGTAATGACGCTGGTGGTCATGCCGCTTCTCTCGCCCCGGATCGAAATGATCTCGCTGGAAGGGGTAGTAATGTGGACTATCTTGTCATGACATATAATCTCCGCCCGGTTCTCAGATAACCAGTCCATGCCTACCACGACATAGAAACTACCAAGCGTAAAAGGTATGAAGTCGATATCAAAAATATGACCTGACAGTTTTAACTTACATCCCGCAAATACATGAGTCGTTACTATAGTCTTACCGTCAGCTAATTCAACAGGAAACTTAGCATCTAACAGGGTTGGAGTTAGGTCTAAGAGTTGACTAAAGGCTTTCGACACAAAACTCCTATCAGCTCCCGTATCAAACAATACAGAAGCAAAACAATCGTTCATAGGGAACTTACCAGTCACCACGTACGGATCATTGCGGGCTTGAACCGACCCAATAACAAAAGCTCTTCCTTTACCATTGTTTCCACCACCACTGCCACTTCCATTACCTCCATTGTTGTCGTTCTATTTCAGCTTAGGGCAGTCTTTCTTAAAATGGCCCTCTTGACCACACTCAAAACATCCCTTAGTCGTCATAGGTGGTTTAGGAGCACCCTTTGCCGCAAGGTCTCCTCTACATTCCTTTGCCTGGTGACCCATCTTTCCGCATCTCTGACACTTGACACGGTCACACGGCCCAGCATGATGATAGTTGCACCTGTTGCACTTCGGATATTTCCCAGCATAGCCGCTCGAATTCTGCCCGCTACCGTTGTTATTGTTGTTGTGACCTTGATTGTTGAAGCTCCGGGTGAATTCGGGCTTTCGGTAGTGTTGCTGCTGTGGGGGGTTCGAGGATGAGGATCTGGTATTGTCAAACTTTCTCTTTCTGCTGCTCGGGTTGTTGTTGCTGTTGTTGTCAGTGTTCAGGTCGTCACGGGCTTTAGTGGTTGAACCCCTAGGTGGTAGCGCACCTTGGGTCACTGCTTGATCCGTTAGTTTGTGAACTAACCGAATCGCTTGTTGAATCGTGGCTGGTCTGGAAGACGTCACCATGCCCTGAATTTGCGGTGCCAACCCATCAATATACATTTCAGTCCTCTTACTCGGTGGGTCTACCATCCATGGACACATCACGGCCAACTCGTGAGAACGGGTAGTGTAGGCCTAGATTTCTGAACCCACCATCTTCAATGACCAAAACTCTGACTCCAACTTTGCAATCTCCTCTCTCGGACAGTACTCTTCTCGCATCATGTTCTTAAACTCCTCCCATCTCATCGCGTTAGCCAGTTCCAATCCAAGAATCTGTACGTTCGAATTCCACCAAGTGAGAGCAGAATCTTCAAGTGTTCCAGCAGCAAATTTGACTCTACTAGCAGGGGGACAATTAAACATTTCAAACGCCGATTCGGCCTTCTCAGCCCAACGCAGGAAGCCTATAGCTCCCTCAGTGCCCTTAAACGTACTGGGCTTGCAGTCAAGGTAATTCTTGAAGGTACACGTTCCAATTGGACCTCCAGCTTGGTTCTGGACATGTGCGGCTAGAGCGGCCGCCGCGTGGTCATTCAGCAGAGTTTGGAGTTCTGCTGCAGTCAAGTTGATGGTACCACGTCCGTGTCCAGCATTTCTTCCTGCCATTTCCTAGAATCACAGCATAAAATGTTAAACATGAATTTTTCTTTCATATGAAACACACCATACATGTAATAAAAGATAGGTAAGAAAGAAATAAGAAACAAACATCACATCACAAACACATATTAATCCAAATAATAATTCATGATTAAAACCATTTTATTCGCTACAAAGTATTTAAAACCAATCCTTAAAATCATAGAAAATAATAGTTTGGATGGAGACAACCCCTCCATCTAGGTGTTATCATCACTAGATGTCATCATCTGAGGACACCTCTGAGTGTGCCTCCTCCTCAGCCGGTTCTCCCTCCGGTTCTTCTTCAGGTTCCTCCTCGGGATCTTCCTTGGGATCCTCCTCAGGCTCCTCTTCGGGATCTTCTTCGGGTTCCTCTTCAGGTTCTGCCTCAGGTTCTGCCTCAGGCTCTGCCTCAGGTTCGGCTGCGTTCTGAGCAATTTGCATCTGTAAGACATCGCAACGCTCTAAAGCTGTCTCGGTTCGAGTCCTTGCTACTTGGAGTTGCTCTTGCAAGTCTATCATCTCGGCTTGCATCTTTCTCATAATCTTCATCTGTTGATCACTAGCCTCTTGCATTTCCTTCATTTCCGCTGTCATGCGGGAAATTTCCTCTTTAGTTTTTGTTCCATCTCTTAACAATCCGGATACGTTCGCTCTCGTATAGCGCATGTAACCACATGTCACACCCGGCCCTAAACGGCGGAAACAGCCGGGCGTGCGCACGTGGAGATTGATAATCAAGCACGGGTCATTGCAAACATTCAAATAAATTTCCCATTTCTCATGAAATGTCTAGTACAAAATACATTACATTGTTTAGAAGAACATATAAAAACATCCAAATATGAAAAACGTTGAAGATTTCCGCGCCATATCCCCTTACACGGCGGGAACAACCACGCGTGTGGAAGGGATAGAACTAAAATCTTCCAAAAACCATTTTTATAGCTGTTCTGCGTGAAGTGCTCTACGTGTGACCCCTTGCGCTACTTAATTACCACCTGAAAGACACGTAAAAAATATTTGAATCAGTATAAACTGAGTGAGTTCACAAGTTTCGGTGACTTGATAAATCGTATTGCATCATATTCTTGATAAAACCATATTGAAACATAGTTCTGATAACATCACTAAAACATATTCTTGATAAAACCGTCTCGCGGGTTTCACGCGGACATTTCTGAAAACTATGTGCTCGTCCATGCAAAGTGGCGCGGCCACTACGAGCGAATTTAACCAGTAGTACTACCCCATGACCATACTAGGCGCTCGTCTATGCAAAGAGGTGCTACCCCTACGAGCGGGTTGATCAAACCAGTAGTCCCTACTCTTAGAGTTTCATTGATAAAGTGATCACTTTCTCGTTCTAGCGCACTCACATTGATAACCAAGATAGACTCTATAAACAGATAATCGTTTGCAATGCTTGTAAATATACCATGATAAAACATAATTTAAACACGTGTCCCTCGCCCCGAAAACAGTTTAAAAACAGTGAAAATAGAGGCTGTGAGACTCACCTGTGATTCTTGTTAAGTGATGGTTATAGAGAGATTAAACGAGATTCGGGTTTCTTGGTGTTAGCCTCAAAATTGGAAGTCTAGAATATGTTTAAATAACAAGAAATATGTGTATTAAGACCAAGTAATCGAAGAATATAAGGGCTTGTCAGAAAAGTAAATCTCAAGACTAAAGTTTCGGCTTACCTAGCGATGGAGCTGGAAACGGATGCTTAGGAGATGGTTAGTGCAGAATTATAGGTTTAAGAGAGGAGTTTGGAGTGTGTTTCTTGTGGTTGTGATATTTTTATTCAATAACTGATATTTATAGGCAAATTCAAGGGAACACAATCCCTTGATTTAGGGGATTGAGATCTTATCATATTGGGTGTAGTGATGACAAGGTATGGGGTTTATTATTATTTATTTAGGGATGGGGGTGATGGTCCTAGGGAGTGGTTATGAAGATTCTGATTGATTTGACAGTACATGCAGGACTGTGGTTGGTGAGAGTAGGTGAGGCTGACAGTTGACATTTCGTGTTACAGTACTGTTCCTGGTACTGTTGTCAGTGTGCTGTCAAAAGGTAAAAATCTCTGAAACACGCAACTGGTTCTTTCTAGGCGGGGGTAATCCCCTTTCATCTGAAGAATAGACTAAGTGTTTTGTGCGCGTAACCTTGCGCGTATAGCCTTCTGCGTGTAGTCCATTTCTTTGAACGTTGTGGGTCCGGCGGCTCCAGTTGATCTTTGCGCAAGCGTCCTTGTAACGAATCCTGCGCGTATCACTGCGCAGGCGTCCTTATAAGGAATCCTGCGGGTCCATCTGGCTCTGCTGGAACCAGCGTTATCAGAGTTTATTAACAGGGTGAACTTTTGGATTTAAGCGAAAAGGTGGTTGGTTTCTGTGCAGACGTTCATGCGTAAAGGGTTTAGTTTTAAGGTGTCCCGCGGGGATTCTTCCCGCAGGTGTCGCACATAACTCCTTCTTATTTGATGCGGGTAGGTGCGTAACCTTCTCGTAGTCAGGGACGTTGAGTTTCATTTGTAGATTCTCCATGAGGTCTTGGTATTTCAACATAGTGATCAGTTATGTTGAAGTCAATTCCATCTTGGAGCTTCAAACAAACTAGCTCTCAATGTTCCCGCCATGCGGGGAGGTTAGTTCCCTTTTTCCGCGCGCGCATATATGATTTGGGTCTTAATTAGGAAATTAGGGTATTATTTGAACATAGTTTTACTTATTGATCATTGAAGAGGTATGCAACCCATTAGACAGAAATGACATAAAATTAAGTTGTCATGAAAACACAACAAGAACCTGTGCGCGTGGCGCATATAATATATGCCCGTGCTTCACAACATGGCGCGCATCGCATCCGCGCATGGCGCATATAACATATGCCCGCGCTGATCATAACATGGCGCGCATAAATTTTCACAATCACCTAATAATTAGGTTGATTACTTGGTTTATGGGATTGGGAAATTACCGGGTGTCACATTCTCCCCCTGTTAGGAGAATTTCGTCCCGAAATTAGGAGGTGTCGCTGGTAGGAGCTATCCTTTGGAAGAGGTATGGGTACTTTTTGCGCATTTGGTCTTCTCTTTCCCAAGTGAATTCAGGTCCACGCTTTGAGTCCCATTGAACCTTTACTAACTTGATTCGGCTTCTTCGCAACTTTTGTTCTTTCCAATCGGTTACTGCTATAGGCTCTTCCATGAAGTGTAGTTGTTTGTCGATATGAATCTCGTCCAATGGTAAAATTAACGTTTCATCAGATAAGCACTTCTTGAGGTTGGACACATGAAACGTGTCGTGAACTCCACTAAGTTTGGCGGGTAAATGGAGTTTATAAGCCACTGGACCGATCCTTTCCAGGATCTCAAATGGTCCGATGTATCGGGGATTTAACTTTCCTCGCTTGCCGAAACGGGGGACTCCTTTCCATGGAGAGACTTTCAAAAGTACTTTATCCCCTACTTGAAATTCCAACGGTTTTCTTCTCACATCTGCATAGCTTTTCTGTCTGTCGCGCGCTGCCTTAAGGCGATCCCGTATCTGGAAAACTTTGTCCGTCGTTTCTTGGATCAATTCTGGACCAGTCATTTGCTTGTCACCCACTTCAGCCCAACACAGCGGGGACCTACACTTGCGCCCATACAAGAAATGATATTTAAATTTTGTACACAAATAAATTAATATAAATTTATGTATTATTATTGCGTGTAAAGTTAATATTTTTGGTCACCAAAGTTCGTATGTTTCTATGTCAGTTATATTTCACAAACTAGGTTCGTTTAAATGATGACAAGCGCCCGATGATTTAGTTTGTTTTTTTTTTGTTGATATTTTATAATAATAACATATATTCGTAAAACATATAATTCAAACCTCCTGGTTCATTTAGTCATATTCAAGTTGTTTAAATACTTTATCACCAACGTCCATATTCAATGACCAAGTTCCATAAGTTCGAGTAATTTAGATAAAAGTAAATTACTTATATACAATGTATCGTGCATATGCGGCCTATGATAGACTCGTTGTGATTAAACTTAGCAAAAATTTAAATCATGCGGGAATTAACGTTAAAAATCATGATTAGTGTTTGTACGGAAAACGACTTATTTTACGAAGTGTCACAATAATAAATAAAATAATATTATTATATAATAAATAAAATAATACTATACATTAGACGTTGTAGAACTACGGTATGCTGGGGAGAAATTGGTCAAAAAGAAATTGGAAGTTTAGAAGCCTTGTAAGAAACCACCTCGAGGTTTGATCAAATCAAAACAAGAATGAAAGCCACTCAAGATCGGCAGAAATCCTCAGCTGATAAGCGGCGATGGCCGATCAAGTTTAACGTGGGTGACAATGTGATGCTCAAGTGTTGGGCTAGTATTATATGATTTGTACTTTTTATTGGGCTTACAATGTAAACCGAGATCTCTTGGATCTTGGTGGGCTTTTGGGTTGTTTTGGGCTTGAATGTGGTGCCTATATATACAATGTATCTTGGTTATTATTAGGTTGGCTACTGACGGGTGGTCCATGAGACAACCCTTAAGTGGTTTAAGAACAATAATAATGTGTTTAATGGGTTTATCTTGTTGAATTAGTTGACTATGGTTACTTATATAATTGTAGGTAGGAGAAGATAGAGGATTTAATTACGAGAACATGGGCGAAAACGGTGGAGAAAACGGACTTGGAACGAGTAAGTTATGATGAAAACAAGAAGGCCTTGTTAAAGGCCACCGTAGCTTACGGTGAAGCGACCGTAAGCTACGGTGGGATCTGAAGAAAATGACACCGTATGGCAGTTCAAAGACACCGTAGGCTTTTTGGAAGCCACCGTAAGCTAAGGTGGCCACCGTAGCTTACGGTGGGACTGACGCTGAAACTTATAACTGCCTTATAAACTCGTTTTAGTGTTGGCTTTTGACATTCTTATCATTATCTTTCATCTAAGGATGACCTAAGGGCGATTTGGAGGTTTCATAGCTTAATTTTGAGTGTGGTAATCATTATAGACTCGTTTTTGATTCATATGCAAGCTTTAATTGAAGGAATGTTGAACCTAATCATGCTCGGCTAAATCCCTATGTGTTTTCCCTCGTATTGTAAGGTTTATTTATAAATGTTTTGTTGAATGTTTATGCAATTTCTGAGATAATAGTTGATCTTTTCATTATGGGATATTGGTTTTAAATACTCTCAACTTTAACCCATTGGTAGATATCACTCCCAACTTACGATATGCTCTTCAACACTCCCAACTTTAAACATATTTTCTTTTGGCACTCACGGGGTAACGAGACACTAATTTCGTTAGTGTTTGGGGGTAAAGAATGTCATTTTTCAAAGTTCAAGGATTAAAAACAAAATTTTGTTAATTATATATTACAACACCCCTCTCCTCCCAACCACCACCTCTCTTCCATGCCGAAAACCACCCCCACCACAGATAACTACCAACCACCACCGCCTTTGACATATACCCCGGAGAAGAAGGCGACTTCCGACACTGAAGAACCTCAATCACCAAACCCACAAACAACCACCACCACAATCTAACTCCCAAACCAACCTACCTCAAGCCGACTCAGATACTCGACACCGAGCCACTCGACGACTCACCCGAAGCCTACTTCAAAAAAGTAACCCAAATCCTCGAATCCGGCGAGTACAACAGGTGGTGGTGGTGGTGCTTTTTTCCACTTCATTTTTACCACTTCACCACCGTCACCTGGAACCGTAACCCCACCACCGCCGACCACCACCTCCACATCACTTCCAACCATGAACCCACCACCATTTTCAGATTAAACACACATTCTAGCCTCTTACGTAAGAAAAAAGGCACCAAAACCCTCAAATTCAACGGGTCAAGATTCGAAATTTGTTACGATCTTTCAACGACTCAGTACGGATCTGGCGTCAGCGCCGAAGCTGAGCCGATTGAAGGGTATCATTAGCTAATTAACATCAATTCTGAACTGGGTTTGTTGATCGGAGACATTTCGGATGAGAAAATCAAAACTTTTAAACGGGTCAGAAAGTATTTTTTAATTTCCCGGAAAGAATATTATTCTGGCAGCACTTTGTATTCTAAACGAGGTGGTGGTTTGTGGGTTTGGTGATTGGGGTTCTTTGGTGTCGGATAATGAATCGTCTTCTTCTCCAGTGTATATGTCAAAGGCGGTGGTAGTTGGTAGCTGTCTGAGGTGGTGGTGGTTGTCGGCAAGGAAGAGAGGTGGTGGTTGGGAGGTGAGGGGAGTTGTAATATATAATTAACAAAATTTTCTTTTAATCCTTGAACTTTTAAAAATGCATTTTTACCCCCAAACACTAACGAAGTTAGTTTCTCGTTACCCTGGGAGTGCCAGAAGAAAATATGTTAAAAGTTGGGAGTGTTGGAGAACATTTCGTAAGTTGGGAGTGATATCTACCAATGGGTCAAAGTTGAGAGTATTTAAAACCAATAGGCCTTTCATTATTATGGTGTTTATGTATTGGTTGATAGATTGTTAGTTTATCGAATTTGTGTTCTAAACCGTCAGTTCTTGGTGCTTTAAGTAATCGAGATTAATCAGGAGGGATTCGGGGTTGGATAAACTAATTGGTTTTTGAGTGATTACCTTGAATTTTATAATCCAAGTACTTGATCCTCAATTATCGCAATCGTTTACATAAGCACGAACTTTATTTATTGTTCATCTCAGTTTAAACATTAACTTTGACATTCATAGAAACCTGAAACCGAGGGAAGGCATAAAGTCTCATATTAAATTTAAACTTGTTAAATTATTTTTAGTTCTTTTTGTTAAATCAAACCAAACAACCAAATCATTAAATTTACTTTTTGCACTTAGTTTAATTATAAAGCTAATTAGTAACACATTTTTCACAAACTCCCTGTGTTCGATACCCGGTTACCGCTATCTAATTAGTTGTAATCGGTTTATTTTTGAGTGAGTCTTCGACCTCACGTCAAATTTTGGCACCGTTGCCGGGGACTAATGCGCAACGTGTGTTAGCTAAAATAGTTTTTTGTTTGTTATTTTCGGGTTTACGCTGGTTGTGTTAGTGTGCAGGTACCTACAGGTGTATGCATACTAGAAGCTCTAACAGGTCATCACCGCTAGTTATTGATCCTAAGATTGACAGAACACTTCGGAGAAACCGAGTTCTACTTAGAGAGAAAAAGCTTATTGGTTCTCCAACTGCATCAAACAACAGCATGGATTCACTGGTTCCCACTTCGGGTCAAACAATCCCGACTACACCTCCACCAAATCCACCTCCACCAATCACTACCAATATACCTACAGCATCAAGTGAACTCCAACCACCACCCACAACTGAACCCATAGCTGCTCAATTCTCCTACGCAACATCATCCTCATTGCCACCTATTACCAACCTTTTCCATACATTTGGTTCATCATCATCTCAACAACATCAACAACCACCCTTTCAATAATCACAATCAAGCTACCAATATCAACCCCAACCTTTCATGCAACATTCAAGAACACAAGGTGACGGATACGGATATGGGTTTGACAGTGAATTTGAGGGGTATGAAGTAGAAGGTTACTACATGGGAGGTGATGGAAACAAAAGGGTAAATCCAGGAAATTTTGGTTATGGTCAATGGCATCAACTGCAACTGTTGCAAGAGCTTAATCGACAACAACCACCGTCGGTTGTCCAACAACAAGCTCAACCACCGGTTCAACAACAAGCTCAACAACAACCACTGGTTGTTGTTAATCAAGTTTAACCGCCATCGATTATTCAACAACCGCAAGGGCAACCTCAAGATCAACAATTCCAACCGCAAATGCCCCAACCACAGTTTCAACAACAATTTGCGCAGCCAAGGCCCATTTATAGGCAAATGGGTCAACCAAGAGTACCAATGGGGTACCAAGAAGGCATGCAAGAGAGATGGTAAGGGGGATTGAAGCACATTTCCGACCGGTGATTACTAATAATCCGTCTCCGGTGGTTATTCCTCACAATCAACTAGGGAGGACATTCAAGGTGAGAACAAATTCACTTCAAAGTCTTCCGAAGTATATGGGTCTAGCAACGGAGGAACCTTACTTCCACTTGGAGGCATATGACTCCATTTGCAACACAATTGGGGGTCAAGGTTTTACATCGGATGAGGTTAAGTTGGTTCTATTTCAGTTTTCATTGAAAGACAAGGCAAAGAGATAGTTTTACACTTTGCCTTCCGCGTCTATTTATACTGGGGCCGAAATGCAACAAAGATTTTTAGAAGAATTTTACACGGCCCGAAAGACCAACGATGCGAGAAGAAGTTTGAGAACCTTCCAACAACAATCGTGCGAAATGTTTCATGAAGCATTCGAGAGGTTTAACATGATGATTAAAAATTGTCCTCATCATGGTATTGCTTTATGGGAATTGTTGAATGCGTTTCATGAGGGTTTGAGTATGGAGGATGAACGGGATTTGCAGTCGATCACTAATGGTACATTTGGTACCAGTTATGAACAAGATGATTGGGCGTATTTGGAATAAATGGCGGTTACATCGAAGAGAAAGGCTCAAACCTGACGAAGAGCAAAACCGGCGATTGGTAGACCGCAAGTGCAAGACATGGAAGAAGGAAATGTACAAACCACTAATCAGGTAATTGATGTTTGTACAAATTGTAACGAGTTGGGTCATGCTTCGGAGGTGTGTGTGGTAGGTCAAGCACCGGTGGAAGAAGTGAATGCACTTGAAGGGGGAGGTGGTAGGAATTACAACATGAATCCAAACACCTACCATCCCGGGTTAAGGAATCACCCAAATTTTCGATATGGAAACCCGGCCACTCAATCTAACCCGAATTTTCAAGGAAAATATATTCCTCGCCAACAATATAATAATCAAGGTAATTTTCATGGCGGGAATAATCAAGGGTTTCAAGGTCAAGGGGTTAGTGGTCAAAGTGGGTCAACGGGTCTAAGTTCATCAAGTGGAAATGAAGTCATGGACATGTTGAAGATGATGCAACAAGACATGCAACGGAGAAATCAACTCGATGAAGCTCGAATGCAAAAGGATGAAGTCCGAGACAAAGCCATCCAATCATTGACCACTCAAATGGGTCAACTTGCAACCGATGTGGCGAATTTAAAGAAAAACAGCTTGAGTATAAAGAAGGGGAACAACGTGCATATCAATGCGGTAAGTCTTTTACCTAATTTTGAAATTTCTAGTGTTCAAAGTGATCCAACACCACAGTTTGTTGAGAGGGTGGTGGAAGATATTAGTGATGAGATTGAAAATGTGGGTAATTATGAAACAGTTTTTCAAAATAACTCTGAATTACAACCGAATGAAACATCTTTTGGTGAAAATTTTTCTTGTGATAAATGTTTAAATGAAAAATTAACCAAAATAAGGGATGAGAGGGTTGATAATAATATTATCCCAAGTAAACTTCAAGACCCAGGAGTGCCACTTTTATCAATCCAAATTGGTGAATTTAAAATTGATCGGGCACTGCTAGACTTGGAGCTTGTGTTAGTATCATGCCCGGTAGTTCATATGATCAGTATGAGTTTGCTCCGCTACAGAAAGTAAACACCACCGTGGTATTAGCGGATCAAACCCATACACTTCCCCGAGGCATGATATATAATATGATGGTACATGTGGAGGATTTCTGTTACCCAGTTGACTTTTTAGTGCTTGATTATTCTAAAAATGTAACTAACACGCAACCCACAGTCATATTGGGTAGACCATTTGTAACAACGTGAAAATTTTGAGTTCAAAGTATCAACTTTCCAAAGTCTAGAGACTAAAATTGCCAAAATCCAAACTTGAGGGTTAAAAATAAAAATTCTGTTTTCCTGACACATCGCGCTACGCGATGAGTCAGAAGAGACACCCATCGCGTACCATGATGGGGTGTCTGACAATGTGTGACACGTGGCACACGGTGGCACTATGTGCTGCCACGTGTCACCAGTGGCAACACTACCGCCACGTGTGGCCACGTGGAGCGGCGCCTTCCACATGTCAACACGTGTCAGGTCTACGCTGTGACTCAGCTGACGTATATCGCGGTACGCGATAGGTCAGCCCAGGGACCCATCACGTACCGCGATGGGGACCAAAATAACGTCTATAAATAGCAAGGTCCGGGATCTCATTTGATGCATCCCAAATCCAGTACTCCTTTCTCTCTCTAACCTCTCACTAGAATTCCAAGTTCGTATAAGCGATTTGCCTCGATAAACATGTCATAATACCTTGAGAAACGTGTCCTCGAAGTGCGTGCCACCCTCCACCCACATACCAAGACGGTGTTTGTTGAAATGGCAATGAATCTCGATAAGCGTGTTGTCGAGTGTTGAAGTTTGGCGTTATCGTTTGACGACCAAAGAGATCAAGCGGCGTTGGAGTGCAACTCAAGTCTCTAGAATTTCTATACGCCACTAAGGTTAGGCGTAATAATGAATTCAATATAATTCAATATTATATTAAGGCTTAAGCCCTATAGTCGAGGTTATACTCGATATCTCGATAAAAGAAAAGAAAAGAAAACATAACAAAGAAATGAATGAAAGGATAAATGTTGAATAATGTGATACATATATATATGTGTGTATGTATATATGATTATATTCTTTGTTATGAAAATATTATTTAATGAATAAATAGTATTCTTAAATAATAAAAGAAAAGATTACATTTCTTAGAGAAAAAGAAACGTCGGGTTTTCATATAAACTAAAGGTTTATAAATTTACTTTTAAACTAAAGGTTTTCAAGTAAAAAAAAAACTAAACTAAAGGTTCAATCGAGGATTGAGATATAAGACTAAAGGTCTTAAGCCGGATCGAGTATCCGACTAACAAATATTTATACTCGTAACTATAGGTTCAAGATAAAGAATGGGAAAGACCCTTGGATGGTGAGTGAAGCCGATCCTAAAGAGACAAGGTGAATACGCCCCAAAACTTTTAAACTTGTTTTCACATGAGTCAAACTTGTTATATGAAATTGTTTACAAGGAACTATGTGTTTCTAAAACTGTTATAACTATGGGTATGAACCTAGCCCTCAGGCTGTGGTATGCGTATGTCTGGATCCTTACATAGGTGGTACTATGCGATGTATGGGCATGATCGCACCACCCTTGGTCGTAGGATGCTCTCCTGCAGGGAGTACGACCTTATGTGTATATTTACGGGTACTTAACTAATTTGAACACTACGATGTTCGCTGAGGTGACCTAGTGTAGAGGCTCTAGTTTATAATGTGTTATTTGACTTTGTTATTCCTAAGCCACGTTGGGCCGAGGCAGGCGTAGTCTCGATGGGTAATAAAGTAAAAGAAGTTATTTTGCGTCAGCGTGTTCACCAGCATTCGTTGCTGACATATTTTCTTACATTTTGCAGGTGAACAATGATAGAGCTTGGAATGACGAAGTACTATGATATCCGATGGCTCGGATTTATTTTGTAACAATTTAATATGGTGGTTTGTAAACATAAACAAGTAATCTTTTGTTAATAACTCTAAACGGGTGTTTAATAATCCCGTCTTTTGATTATATATATAAAAGTTATCTTTTGATCCTTAAAGTTTTATAAGTCTTCCGCAAATAAACGTAACTCTGATTTATTTACAATATTGGTACCAACTGATGGGTCACGCTCCTAGGCCTAAGACGGGGGTGTGACACCATTCCTTGCCACTTCACTTGCAGTGATTGATTGTGCTAAAGAGACATTGGGAATTAAATTTGGGAATCGTGATAAACGTTTATTATTATTTGAAAATACTACTAACACTCTTGTTGACAACGAAAGCCTGAAGGCACATTTATTTAACAAGTGTGTATCCTTGAGCAAGGATCACACGAAAATGGAGCGTTTTGTGATTGACAGGTTAGTTGAGAAGAAAGAAGTTGAGCATCAACAGAGTGAGAAGGTGGCAGAAAAAGGAGGCCGACTAAGGAAGACGAAAGTGAGATATCCACCTAACCTAAATGATCCAGGGTGGAGGATGAGGATGTTCAGGCCTGACCCTGGTTTGCTGGAAGACTGGCAACAATTGCTTGAAAAGGAGCGTGCTTATAATGAGAAAGCTGCACGGGAGTGGGCCAGTCACCCACCTTGAATGTTATAAAAGTTTCAAAAATGTGGTAATTGTAAATTTTGTATATTTTAATTTTTATTTTGCATTATAATTTCTAGTTTGTTTGTTATTAGTGGTAATTTAAGCTACCATCTTAGCAAAAACCAAGTGTGGGGAAATTCTTAAGGATTTCTCTTCGACACTGTGTTGGGAACAACCCGGGTTTTTCAAGGAAGGGAGTGGAGTTTTACTTAGTAGTGTCTTTGTTTTTATTTTCTCAAACACGTACATTGGGGACAATGCATCCCAAGTGTGGGGATGAGGAAAATTTCATTTGTTTTGAAAATTGTCGTTAAAAAAAATTAAAATAATAATAATAAAAATTAAAAATTAACAAAAAACAAATTCAGAAAAAAAATGTGTTTAAAAGGATCAGAAAGTGGTAAGATGGCGGGGGTAAAGTTTTGGTCCCTTTTCATGGTCACAATTCCCTAAATAATATGTGCCTAGTTGTTTTTAAAAGGAGATTATGTAGTTTTCTAATCAAGGTTAGCATGCTTTCGGTGTAATAACTTGCATAACACGTTCGTTTATACTAATTGAGAAAGCAAGGATTGGTGAAATGGTTGATATTCTCCGATAGAACTTGTACAATTAGTGTATTTCGAGACCTTAGCGTGGCATGCATGCAAAAGTGATAGAGGCACTTAGGTTAAGCCTCGTCTGGATGAGCGAGAGTGTGGGTTTTGGGGGGTTGGGCCTCATACATTACATATATGAGGGTGGATATGAGAGGGGCGGGGGGTTGGTTCCTTTAGAAAACCTTATTGGGCCTATTCTTTTATTTAATCAACCCGGGTGTTATATTGCGAAGCGATCCGACTTAATAGGTTTCTATGTAATTGTTTTAGTATTTATCAGTTAGATATGTTAAGCATTATGTTTATCATGCTAGTAAAAAAAATTGTATTAGAGCTGCAATGTTTAAGTATGCAATGTTCAAGTATTATATTAGTTCAAAAAAATAAAGTTTGTATTAGAGTTGCAATGTTTAAGTATGCAATATTCAAGTATTATATTAGTTCAAAAAAAATGATGTTAGTGATGCATATAGTTGTTTATTTCATTGTTTACTTCGTTTGGTTGTAATAAGTCAGATCGGATCGCTTGAGCTACTTTCAATATTCCCTTCCATACCCTTACACTTGGCCCCATTACAACCCGTTTTAAGCCCTCTTGATTTGTATTCATGTCAAAAGCATTTACATAGGTGGAGATTTTATGATTGTACAAGCGTATGCGAGGAGAATTGATTAAATATGAAATGTATGGGTGATCACCAAGAAAAGGTTAATGTGTAAATGTGTGTTATGTATAGGTAAAAACCGAAAGCATGTTAGGTTTGGTTAGAAATCTATGGCTTTAATGGAAAGTCAAGTGAACTAGTGCAACCGATAAAAATGAGGGAATAGGGTATGACTTGGGACCTTAACTGAACCGGATTTGTGGTAAGATCGGTGGCTACAAGTTGAAAATAATAAAAAATTTGTGTTGAGATGTCGCTTGAGGGCAAGCAACTAGTAAGTGTGGGAATGTGACGGGTGGTTCATGGGACAACCCTTAAGTGGTTTAAGAAAAATAATAATCATGTGTTTAATGGGTTTATCTTGTTGATTAGTTGACTATGGTTACTCATATAATTTCAGGTAGGAGAAGATAAATTATGTAATTACGAGAACGTGGGCGAAAACGGTGAAGAAAACGGACTTGGAACGAGAAAGGTATGACGGAAACAAGAAGGCCTTGTTAAAGGCCACCGTAGCTTACAGTGAATCCACCGTAAGATACAGTGGGATCTGAAGAATGACACCGTATGGAAGTTTAAAGCCACCGTAGGCTTTTTGGAAGCCGCCGTAAGCAACGGTGGCCACCGTAGCTTACGGTGGGACCGACGCTGAAACTTGTAACAACCTTATAAACTCGTTTAGGGTTGGCTTTTGACATTCTTATCATTATCTTTCATCTAAAGACGACCTAAGGGCGATTTGGAGGTGCCATAGCTTAATTTTGAGTGTGGTAATTACTAGAGACTCGTTTTTGATTCATATGCAAGCTTTAATTGAAGGAATGGTGAACCTAATCATGCTCGGCTAAATCCCTTTGTGTTTTCCCTCGGATTGTAAGGTTTATTTACGAATGTTTTGTTGAATGTTTATGCAATTTCTGAGATAATAGTTGATCTTTTCATTATTATGGTGTTTATGTATTGGTTGATAGATTGTTAGTTTATCGAATTTGTGTTCTAAACCGTCAGTTCTTGGTGCTTTAAGTAATCGAGATTAATCGGGAGGGATTCGGGGTTTGATAAACTAATTGGTTTTTGAGTGATTACCTTGCGTTTTATGATCCAAGTACTTGATCCTCAATTATCGCAATCGTTTACATAAGCACGAACTTTATTTATTGTTCATCTCAGTTTAAACATTAACTTTGACATTCATAGCAACCTGAAACCGAGGGAAGGCATATTGTCACATATTGAATTTAAACTTGTTAAATTGTTTTTAGTTCTTTTTGCTAAATCAAACCAAACAACTAAATCATTAAATTTACTTTTTGCACTTAGTTTAATTTAGATAAATTTCATAGCTACTCAGTAACGCATTTTCCACAAAAAAACTCCCTGTGTTCGATACCCGCTTACCGCTATCTAACTAGTTGTATTTGGTTTATTTTTGAGTGAGTCTTCGACCTCACGTCAGCTTCTTATAATATAGAGAGCGAGATATCAGCGTAGTTGGTGTAACCATTGTGCTTAAGCACCAGACGTAATATACGTGTGTTTTGAAGCAGATTATTTATGTTCTTCATGTGTTTGCTTGCATAACATTGAATCATCTCTTGTTTGTTTCCGCATAACAACGAGATTGTGTGATATCACATTGAAATATTCGTTTAAAGGACTTACAATTGGTATCAGAGACTATTCACCTATTATAGGCTCAGTTAAGGTGATATCATTGATTCAATAGGTAGTTTTTGGTTGTTAAGTGATTGAAGTTTTCTGGAAATTGAAGAACAATTGTTCTTCGTGTTCACCGGGGTTGTTGAGATAATTTTGGGAAGGATTTGATTTGATTTATTCTTTAAATTCAAATCCCAGATATTTCAGGATTTAATCTGTTACCAAAGTTACCTGGTCAAAGCCTCTTTGGGATTCTTGGAAGTTCTCGGGAAGATCTCATCGTTTTCGGCCACAATATGGTCGTTTTCGGTGAAACTTGTGTGTTCTCGGCAATATTCAAGTGTTCTCGGTGATTTTATAGTTCTCAGTGGTTTTGGATAGTTCTTGGTGATTTTGGACAGTTCTCGGTCAGAGTTTAGTGTTTTCTGTTGACTTTTGGCTATTCTCGGTCAACTAAGAGAGTTTTCGGTTGACTTTCTTGGTTCTCGGCCAACGTTAGTTCTCGGTTGTAACTATAAATCTGGGCTGATCTTATTGGGCTTTAGGATAACTAATATATTATTTGGACTTAATTAATGGACCAGACTATTAATTATTTATCCAAAATGGACCAAGTGGCTAATAGTTCATCAAATGTTGCACTGCATTAAGAACTAGACTCCATAATGGGAACTGCTACTAGTGTACCCTGTTTGTTGTCTCATGAGGGGTTTGTTGAGTGGAAATTTAGATTTGAAAAGTGTGTGAAGATGAAAGACGGCAAGATTTAGAAAAGTATTGTTTGAGGTCCTCAAGCTATCACGTATCAACGTGAAAACTCTGAAGAAGTAGCTATAAAGCCCGTTGAACTGTATGATGATGCAGACTTAGGAAAGGTTGAAGAGGACGACAAGGCGCTTGCTACTTTAACCATGGCACTTTCACCCGAAATTTCCTTGGGATTTAGAGAATTACAGTCTACTAAGGCATTGTGGGAAGCCCTGATTGAAGTGTATGAGGGTAATGAGGATATGAGGAGAACCCATCAAGATCTCTTACGACAGAAGTTCAATATGTTTAATAATGTACTAGGAGAATCTTTGGAAACACAGTTGCAGAGATTCATATCTCTTGTGACTGAGATGAGATCTGCGAACATGAATTTGACCGCTGCTAAGACAAACAATAAACTGGTCAATTCCCTGCCACAAAGCTGGGATATGAATGTTGCAGTGATCAAGAAGACGAAGGATCTCAATAGATAAACTTTGTCAGAAGTGATGGCGATCATCAAAGCTTGTGACATGGATGATAAGCAGCGTGTCATTAATCATGCAAACTCCTAAAATGTAGTTGGCTATAGTGTTGCCTCTAACAATACTCTCATCTCGCAAAGACAACTTCTCAATGTTTAAATCTTCTCAGGGGCAGTACACTCCATCGCATCAGTCTCAAAATAACTTTATTATGTTTAAGTCTGCTCAGGGCCAATTCAATCCGGCACCACCTCAACCAACTCTTGTGTTCTTTCCTCAACCTGCTCAACCACCGGCTTTTGCTGTTAAGCCCCAATCATCTGCTGCATCTTCCAGTCAGTCTCCCAGTCAGATTCCCTTCAGTTCATAAATTGCTACAACGCCTTTCTTGTTGGAGATCTGGTTCAACCAGTTGTAGCTGCTGAGCTGGATCAAATTCATCCTGATGATGTAGAGGAAATTGATATCTCTTGGCAAATCGCCATGGCAGTGTTTCTCACATAGAAATTCACTAAGAGAACATGCAGAAACAACTGGAATGTGCCAGCAAATCAGAAGGTGGGATTTTTCAAAGATACTCTGCGGTGCTACAACTGTCACGAGCAAGGTAATTTTGCTTGTTGATGCACTAACCCATCTAAGGAAGTAAACAGAGAAAAGGCAATGGTTCTAGTGGGAAATGCACAAGGAGAAAGTGTTGCATGTGCAGGTGAAGGTGAGAGAGGTTTTGTAACTCAACAATTCTCTTGGAATGATCAGATGGCAGCTCTAAGCGTCAATAATCAGACTGCAAACCTTGCTCGAATAGAAGTCACTGGAGAAGAGAATGTTGTTGAGGAACAAGTGAAGGAACTTAAATTTTCTTTCATGGCTTTCACTCCTTCCAGCTCATCGGAGGTAAGTTCCCAATTATGTTCTCAAGCTTGTATTAATAAAGTAGATTTATACAAATCCCAAGCTCATTACCCATTCGTTTATGCTCTTAATGATTAAACACCAACATAAAAATCCCCGCTCTTTATATTGTATTGTTCGTTTCAATCGTTTGTTCATTTAAAGTTAAACGACTTAACATGAACACACACTATTTGTGTTCGTTCGATTCGTTTACAAGACAAGCCTAGCGATTAGTCACCAACTTTAGTTTTTAATTTGTAACATCATGATTTTGATAAGAATAATAAAATAAGTTTCGTTTATTTAATAGTGTGTCGTTTATTGGTTTAGAATAATAAAATATGAGTTATTATGAGTCGAGCTAGTGTTGGGTTAAATAGATATGGGTTATGGACTTGGGTTAAAAAGGAAAGAAAGAAAGACCATGGGCTTAAGCCCATGACCCATCATATATAAACAATAATTAACCCTTTAATCCATTAATTTACACATATTCCTTACACCATCCAAAACACACACTTAAGCTCTCTCTCTAGTTTCTTCCTTTCTCTAAACCGAAACAAAGAAGGAGAAGCAATCCCGACCCGAGGTAATGATAGTATGATATTGTATGGACCGATATTCGTTAGATATAGTCGCGAAACGACAAGCCAGCACCTTTAAACCATTAAAGTCAAGAGATCCGGGTGGAATCGGGTATGAGCCGAGCAATGGATGAGCCTAGGGGTCACCCTAGCTCAGATATGGATCAAACTGGATGAAAAACGGTGAAAACGGTGCAGAAATATGCTTTTCCGGCGACTGCCAGGTTTTCAAGAGGTGACGGTGCCGGAAAGGCGGCGGGTACGAGGATGTCATGTCAGAGAATGTTTCTGACATTCTCTGACCTAACCCTAATTCGTTAGCGGAGGACTAACGAATGTGCCTTAGTTCGTTAGCGGGGAAAGGACGAATTAACCCTAATTCGTTATGTCATTTTGTTAAGGAAAAAGTAACGAATAAGCTTTAATTCGTTAAGGTCCAATTCACTATGATGACCAGTTCGTTATAAGGTCTAATTCGTTACGAGGACTGGTTCGTTATAAGGGTTCAATTCTCTATGAAGTTCAATTCGTTAACCAGACCAAACAAATAAGTCCAATTTGTTATATGGTCCAATTCGTTACTGTAGCCAATTCGTCATAATGGGAGATTCGTTATAATAGTCAGTTCACGAATTAACCCTAATTCGTTATGTCATTTTGTTAAGGAAAAAGTAACGAATAAGCTTTAATTCGTTAAGGTCCAATTCACTATGATGACCAGTTCGTTATAAGGTCTAATTCGTTACGAGGACTGGTTCGTTATAAGGGTTCAATTCTCTATGAAGTTCAATTCGTTAACCAGACCAAACAAATAAGTCCAATTTGTTATATGGTCCAATTCGTTAATGTAGCCAATTCGTCATAATGGGAGATTCGTTATAATAGTCATTTCGTTATGAAGTAACGAATGAGTTCACTCGTTATGAACCCAATTCGCTAAGGGCTGGGTAATGAACTAGAAGTTTAATAAAATGACGAATGAGTTCAGCTCAACCCTAGCTAGGGGCTCTGCCCCTTGGACCCTGCTAGGAGCTGCCGCCCCTAGAACCCCGATGCCAGGGGCGTTGCCCCGGACCCCCTTTCGTTGTGGGTAATAATTAAACTAGAAACGCGATATGGGTAGTGATAGTTAAATTGATACGTGTAATTGTTATACAGTTAGTCGCGCACAACTCAAGAAAGGAATAACCATTAACGGTGAACGTAACCGAGTTCAGGTGAGTTTCTAGCCCCATTCCTTGTTATGTTTTTGGGGTTGTGTGCATACTCGATGTGATTAGTTAATACACTTACCTTAAGTGGTAAGTGTATGTCTTATATGACTTATGTATGAATGAATACTTTTCGGTGCGTGAATGATCTTCGGATATTGCATGTACTGCCAGGTGATGGTTTGATGATATGATTGTTGTATAAGATGAATGAATGATGTATGTATGTATGAGACTTATAATTATATATAGAAAGGTATGGCATGAGAGTAGAGAAGAAAGGGATACCGGACCCTAACAATATCCGAGGATGGA
Source organism: Bidens hawaiensis (assembly GCF_021521415.1). Taxonomy (NCBI): domain Eukaryota; kingdom Viridiplantae; phylum Streptophyta; class Magnoliopsida; order Asterales; family Asteraceae; genus Bidens; species Bidens hawaiensis. The sequence continues at coordinate 422,697 of NW_027491627.1, read as the reverse complement.
GGGTATCGGACCCTAATAATATCTGAGGACGAAGGGTACCGGACCCTAATAATATCCGAGGAAGAAGGGAAACCGGACCCTAATAATATCTGAGGATGTAGGGCACCGGACCCTAATAATATCTGAGGTATGTAGGGCGAAATGCTCTTATTAATGAAATGATAGTTATGAATATATATGGAAGAATGATGGACAGGTTAAGTATGTAAAGCATACCTTCAAGCACGTATATGTGTATGTAAAGTAAGTTATCTAATTAACTAGAACTCACTCAGCGTAGCTGACTTTTAGTATGCACGCAAATTAACATATTGAGATAGCTGGTTTGAGCGGGACACATGGCAATATTGAAGAGGCTGGCGTCTGAAGATTTGTCATGATGTTTTGATATTATCATTTATGTTATGTTTTAAAAGACAAGTTAAGAATGTTTGTAATGAATGGTTGACTATTATTATTATTCCGCGAAAATTTTAATTAACACTGATATTTAGAACCGTGTTTATGAGTAAAATCCAACGTTCAAAGTAGAGTACTTGTAACGGGGCCTTACATAATTAACGTTAATAACTACCTTCATTGCAATTAAATATACACATTATGGCTGGAAAGTCAAACAACTGAGTGTTCAACTTTATAAATGTTAAGAACATATAAATCCTAACTGCACTAACCTGAGGTTGGCAGCTCATATCTTCCCAGCCTTAAATCTGTTCATCCAAATCTTCGTTTTCGCCACATCAGATTTTGTTTTATTTTAATTTAAAACATACCTCTTTTGTGCAATGAATACCTATATCTGTTACCTTCGTAAGCTCCATTTAATACCCCTAATACGATAACTTAGCACAACAATCAAATTCCATAAGCAAACATAAATGGTATATAAACAATAAAAATCATCGAACCATGATAAATCTTGTTTTCAAATTTGACGCGATAATATCCTTGTTTGACGATTATTATATTTCTTTCTTGTTAGCTCTAATTAGAGCATTAGCCTTTTGCTTCAACTAAAAAGAACCTAATAAAGATTAGAAAAAAACAACAATGATAACAAACTGTAAATGGGTCATACAAACGAAACTTCCTACTCATAAAATTACCTAAATTAGCGAGTCAATCAGCAAGGCTTTTCTTCTCATTTATGTCTAATTGTTGGTTCATACACTACGGTGAAACCAAGCTACAATTATGCAAAAAAGAAGCGAAAAACATAATAAGAGAAATTCAATCAACTGCAAGAATCAATTAGTATGAAATGCAATAGAAAACCCTAAATTCGAAATCGAAATCACAAAACAAATGAACAATTCATTTGTATAAGTCGCAGCTCTGTTTGGATTAAAAAATTTGTCACGATAACCTTGCTCGTTTATTTTATCTCTTAATTTACTCGCTTAATCACCAAGGTGAGTAATCACTCCCTCCCTATTTTACTGTTTTCAAATAGTTATGGGGACTTTATATGTATCTATTCTTATTTTTCATACTATATTTTATCCATACTAGAAAATCATGATTATTGTGTTGTTGATCAATTAAATTCTAATTGCTTATTTGCTTATTTACTTGTTCATTTGATTCTAGCAATTCGAAGAGGTCCATCATTGATTCTAGAAAGTCTTGATTCTAGCAAGTCGTTATAATAGCCATGGCCCATTTGTGAGGCACGGTCAACTGACACCCATTATCTAATTTCATTTAATTGTTGATGCTCATGATATTGATTTGCAGCTTTTATCTCATATTACATTTAGTGTTGAAAACTGGTGATATTGTCACTCAACCTCGTGTTTACAATATATATATATATATATATATATATATATATATATATATATATATATATATATATATATATATAATGCATATTGTAGGTTATTCTTTGGTTTGAAGTGAAGATTGAAGATCACATATATTGGCTTTAGGTTATATAAAAAAAACAACTAGTTTGATTTATTTGTTTTTGGATTTATTTGTAACAAGTTGAGACGATGTGTACTTGATTGAATACAAATAATATGATAACTCCGGAGAGTTGATATAAAAAAAAGTTAAATGTCAAAATCGTCCCTATGGTTTGCTTAATTATGTAACTTTCGTCCAAATAGTTTAGTTTTTGCAATTGAATCATTGAGGTTTCTTACTTCTTGTCAATAGTGTTCAAATCACTAACTACACTAGTTTTTTAACGTTAAATGGAAGCTAAAACCGTTTTTAAAATTTATTTATTTATTTTACCCGCTTAAATATTAATGTTTTTAATCCTTTTTCCCATCATTATACCCAATCATTCCCGATCGAGATCGGAAAGCTCAAACGTGAAACCAACAACTTCTATAACAAGATCGGAAAGCTCAAACCAATCAAAACCAAGATTGAGATCAACATATTTTGTGGCAAATTGGAATACAGGAAAACAACAACTCTGGTGATACGAGATAGGAATCGAACTAGGATGTCGGTGAGAAACAAACGGCGGTGGTCACTAGGGATGTTGCGGTGATTAAAGTATAAATGATTTCCCGACGAGCTTCAAATAGCGGCAGATAGTGGCGTTAGTGGTCTGTTGTGAGCTGCGTAATAAGGAGAATGACAGGGCTTGGCGGTATGTTGATTGTGTTGTAGAGATGGTGGTGGCGGCGGCGCTGGTTGTGTGGTGTGGTGTCCAACCATGATGCTGACCGAACCGGGAAGACGGACTGTGACAAGACCTATACAAACTTTTACCTTACTTTTATCATATCAATTTTATATATTTGTTCTTTTTAATTTAATTTAACTTAATTTAAATATAGTAGATGTATATAGTAGTACTAATGTATATGCTCGTGTGACACAAAAGATATTTTTTTTTAAATTTATTAATAAATATAATCTATGAAATTGTATAAATCAAGTAAATATGTAACCAAGTAAATATTACATAAAAGATAAAAAAATATTTAATATTTAAAATTTATTACAAACTTTTAAACACTCCTTTCCTTTGTATGCCACATTTGATGTTATATGTGAAATATTACTATCACTATCTAGGATAACAACTTTGAGACGGTCTACCAATAAACTTATCCTCTATGGCTCATGTTCTTTTTTTCTCTATTTCATAGCCATATCTGTTATCATTGTATATAAAAAGTTATAAAATTATGCCCATTTTTTTAGCATTGTTTCATATAAAAACTATGTTATAAACTTGAGTACTAAGAGACTACTAATATCAAAATCTGACTTGAAATTTAGAATCTTGAATCATATTACTAAATATATTTACCTAATTTGGATTGTTGAGAGTACTAAGATCATAATTGCTTGCGAGTACACATGAGAGGCTATATATTAACAAATATGTAAAAATGAGCTATGATTTATTACAAATGGGTCACATCTTAAGCGGGTCAAAATGAGTTAAGGCTCGATATATAATTACCAGAAGTTAGATCATTGTATCACATGTACTTATCATAATTGTTTTATGCAAGTATGCTGTGAATTTCCTTAACACGGGATTAAAACAGGATGAGGAATATTATTATGAATCATTCACTATTAGTATGCCATTTAATTTCTTCTCACAATTTATCTTACCAAGTGGAAAACTGAAAAATGACCACAAAAAGTAAAGTGATTCTTCAACAAATTCACAAACTATTGATCAACTAAGGTGTGTTGTCAATGTTATGTTGAACATTATTCAAGAATATATTCCCGATGTAAACTTGTCTTCGGTTCTTAGCGATATGAACATAAAGGTACTCACATGCATAAACTAATTTTTTTCTTTTATGATTACTTATCTATGTCTTAACATTTGTTTTCATTTATATGTTTTAGGTACCGGGTACTATTTCTTCGGTTAACCAAGAATCATCTTCATGAATAATAATGGTAATTTGTTTTATACTATTGGTATGTAACTCGAGGTACAAGATCCTAACCGGTTAACCGAACCGTAAACAAAATTGGTTAATAACCGGTGCTGGAAAACCGGTTACTTTCCAATTGTAACCAATGGTTAGGAACCGGTTATGGATTTTCACATAGGAACCATTTAGCCGAAACTGATTACCTAACATTTATTATTACTATATATAATAATTATAATTATAATAATAATTAAATACATATCTATATATACATATATATATAGGTATTGGATCATTTCAGAAGTTTTTTTACAGCGAGAAGTGAAGGTGTAACTCCATTAATCCCTAAATTCACTCCCTTTCTTATGTGTAGGTGTGTTGTATAGGTGCATATGTATGTGTGTAGGTATGTATAGTTGTATATGTGTACGTATGTTTGTATGTGTGTAGGTACATAGGTTTGAATGTGGCTCGGTACATTTATATGTTTGTAGGTAGGTTTGAATGTGTAATTAAGACATAAATACAATCAACCTACATATATGCATGTAACATCATATGAAAGAGAGTGAAATTATGGATTAATGGAGTTATACCTTCACTTCTCGCACTTCTCGCTGTAATATCACTTATCGCAAGATCCATCCCCTATATATATATATATATATATATATATATATATATATATATATATTGTATATATGCATATTAATTATAAAAATGATAGGCTCGTTTAGTTTCATGAGCCGGCTCAAGCTCGACAAGTGAAGCTCGGACTCGTTTATTAAATGAGCTTACTTTTAGGCTTGGGCTCGTTTAGGCTCGGCCTGATCGAGCTTTTTCACGAGCCGATTTTGAGTAGCTCGCTAGCGACTTGGCTCATTTGTATCCCTAAACAAGGCCGGTGTTCATATGATCGATTTTGATAAGTTATTATCGGTTTTAGGTTAATAATTAACCGGTTACACAAGTTAGTGTCCATATTGTTTACATATTGAATAGTCTTTATTTTTCTCATTAGGTGCATCACGTGAAGATTTGTGACACTCGTCAATTTCAGGTTAACTCCGTTAATCCAAACTTCGTTAATTCAAACGCAAGATCACACGAACTATGTCATTCCAGTTATTGATGACACATGACAATCGTTACACAAGTAGTCTTTCGGAGTTTCACCGAAACACACACGAGACGACTCAAACCGTTGGTGAACAAACAATAAATATTATAAACAAGTAATTGATATAATTATGTGTTACGTTTATGTGTAATTTGGTGTTACATGTTTAACCTCATATCATGAAGAAAATAAACTAGTTATGCTAGAATTATACAAAATAGAAGTTGAGGGTGCTAGTTGTAACTTGTAATTTATTTAATTAATATATAATCAACCTTAACCATAAACCCTAACTCTCCCTCTCCCTCTCCCACTTGCGACGGCAGCCCCCCCCCCCCCCTCCCTCCCCCTTGGATCGGCCGAACATCAACAACAAACACACATACACTACATTACTAGCTTGATTGAAGGGTTAAAGTACTAACTAGGTAATTAAACACTCCCTTAATCCGTCCCATTGACTTGTTTTGCATGATTAAACATGATTATCAAAAACCCTAAGTGTTAAATATGTTTATTATTGATGAGCTAGGGTTGTATGCTTGATTAATAGTTCATAAATTAGTAGTTTTGATGAGTTTTTGATGAAAACTGATGCTGGACAGATTCCTAATTGCGTGTTAAAACGACTATAACTTGATGTTAATGATGTGTTTTGAAGTGATTATTGATTCTATGATATAGTAGGTAGAGACTAGGTTCTAAATATTCTGAGTTTGTAATTTTTGGAAGTGTGAAAGTTGGTTTTTATGAACTTACAATTCTGTTGTGCGAGTCTGTTTCGGGAAGCCTTCTTGTAGGCTGTTTTGTAATTAGTGTATCTCACAAACGACAAGACCAATTGAGTTGATTCCACTTCTGGAAGTTAATAATTTGAGTAAGTAATCTAACCCAATTGGCCTTGTATTAATTGTATTAACCATGTAACGGGAACAATAAATAAATTTTTGTTGCGCATGATAATGACTGTTGTGTGCTTACTGTGCTGTTTTGATCATTGTGAGAAAACCGTATGTAATAAAAATATAATAAAAATATTTTTAGAAACCAAACTTAGTTGTTCTTCTGTGCTAAAGTTTTGGTGATTTTATCTACAAGTATGTTTAGTGAAGTAGAGTAATCTTGACGTGTTAAAATCTATCTTGGTAATTTAGCTGCTGAATTCTTTGATTTAACATGAAAAGTGATGATTTAATCGACGGTTGCTATGTGTTTGACTTATTTGCCCTTGTGGGAGATAGTTTACCGATGATGTACCATAGTAACACTTAACACTATACTTGTTCACACTTGCAACTTATCACCAACGTGTTTGTCAACTCGCACTTATTTCACGAACGAAACACGAACACATCTCATGCATAACTTTTATGTGTCGAGTCTAGAGACTCACTCGTAGTTCAAACACTTAGAAATATCATTCTTGTTTTTAGAGCACTAGTGAGGATTTCTGTGACGCACGCTTTTCTCGTATCTTTTTGTTAACTTTGCAAACAGTGAGTTTCACGGCTCCTTTTACTCTTTTAACGCTTTTATTAGGGGGAGATAACATACTCCAACTATTTAGATTTTGTTACTTATTGTATATCACTTGTAAGGCTAAGCGGAAACAAACCAACTAAGTCCTTCTGAACATCGAACAGGTTAATATTTGGATAATAGCGAGTCACCTTTGAGTAGTGCTACTGGGTTTGACAAATCCCACCCAACTCTAAACTCGACTGTAGGTCGAGTGGGTGTAATTTTGGCTAACACATTACCATGTTCGTGGTTGACATGGTGGCAAGGCAATCGTATAAACAGTCAGCTTCGGTGTCGAACACTTAGAAATGCATGCTTGATAGGTTAGCTACCTATTGATATATATCGACATAACACTATCTGGTAACGCTAAAACGCAACGCTTAATTTATGTAAACCTGTGAACTCACCAACCCTGTGTTGACACTTTTAGTATGTTTATCTCAGGTAGCCGAGGCGGGCGAGCGTTATAGGATATGCATTCACTGAACTCTTATGTTTTAAACTTTCTTTTAAACTTTATCATGATAAATGTTGCTTTAAGTCGTCCTGTGTGACGCAACTATTTGCTTTACAATTTACGTTTCCGCATTTTTGCTTAAGACTTGTTTGTCTTGGTTGTTTTTTGAAAACTTTAAATATGGTGTTTGATATAACTAATGATTCCGATCCTGTTAATTCACACCCTCTAACGGTAAAACTCCGTTCGTGCATTTTGAGGGTGTGACAGATTGGTATCAGAGCCATTGGTTATAGCGAAGTAGAATTGCATTCATACTAGACTATAACCGCAACGACCGATTAGTTATGATCGTACGCATTGCATATATGAATATATATTATATATATAGTTATTCATTTTCTTTATCTCTTTACCTCATTCACTCATACGCGCGTAAACCATACACGACTTATCCTGTAGGGATGTCAACGCCATCATCATCCGACCCGGTGTCCCACGCCCCAAGAAATGAACCGCATCTTCCCAACCCATCACCACCTCGTGTAGTCCCAACACTAGCAGCCCCAACATGGAAGAGGCACCGCCCATCTGGAGTCGGGTACGAGGACAACGGTAACTAGAGTTGGTACCCAATTTTGATCGAGCAGTTGGTCTACCATGAGCAAGTTCCCCCACTACCTCTCCCGGGCTGTCCTATGTCCTTCAACACACTACCACCCCTAACCCTACCGATGGAGTGTGATTTCGCATCTCTCGCCTCCTGTTTAGAGCGTGAAGTTGACATTATGCGCTCGAAGAGAGGGAATGTTACTGGATTGGTAGGGGATGGAGCTGAGGCTAGGAAGAGAATTTCCTACCTGACAGAAGCCATGAAGGAAGTTTAGGATGCTCATGTTCAGCTAATGAAGCTAGTAATCAAGATGCAATCATTGATGATAGACTTACAGGAAGAAGTTTGGAATGAAAGAGGCCATGCAGCGGTAGCTCTAGCTCGTTGCGACACACTAGAGGCGCAAATTCCTCCGAACTCAACAGAACCGAAGGAGGATCCTGAAGAAGATCCTGAGGAGGAACCTGAAGAAGACCTAGAGGAACAGCCGGCCGAGGTGGAGGCACAATCGGATGTGTCCTCGGACTCAGCCAAATAATAAGTTTGCTGCTGGAACGCTACAAGATTCAGCCCACATCTGGTGGAATACCAATGTGCAAATACTCGGATTGGAGTTGGCGAATGCTATGGATTTGGAGGAATTCTAGAATATGATGCGGGAAGAGTATTGTCCTACTGAGGAGATCTCAAAGCTGGAGTCGGAATTTTGGGCTTTGAAGATGGTAGGCTCTGAGATTGAAGCCTACACCACCCGTTCTCACGAACTTGCGGTGATGTGTCCGCGGATGGTAGATCCGCCAAGTAAGAGAATTGAGATGTATATCGATGGTTTGGTGCCCCAGATTCAGGGTATGGTGGCGTCTTCCAAACCGACCACTATACAGCAAGCGATCCGAATATCCCACAAGCTGACGGATCCAGCAGTGGCACAAGGTGCGTTACCACCTAGAGGTTCCACCTCTAAAACCCTTGACAACTCGAGCAATGACAACAACAACTCTGGTAATGGAAAGAGGAAGTTTGACAACACAAGGTCCTCATCATCGAACCCCCCCCCACAGCAACACCACCGTAAACCCGAACTCGCTCGGAACTTCAATAATCAGAGTTCCAACAACAACAACGGTGGCGGACAGGGTTCGAGTAACTATGATGGAAAGTACCCGAAGTGTAACAAGTGCAACTATCACCATGCTAGCCCATGTGACCGTATCAAATGTCTGCGATGCGGTAAACTGGGTCATCAGGTTAAGGATTGTAGAGGAGAACTCGCTGGAAAGGGCTCTCCTGAACAGCCTGCAACAACGAAAGGGTGCTTTGAGTGTGGTCAGGAGGGTCATTTTAGGAAGGACTGTCCTAAACTGAAACAAAATGAGGGCAACAGAGGCAATAGTAGTAACGGAGGCGGCAGTAAGGGTAGAGCCTTTGTCATTGGATCGGGCCAGGCCCGCAGCGATCCTAACGTGGTTACCGGTAAGTTTCCTGTAAACGACTGTTTTTCTTCTATTTTGTTTGACACTGGAGCTGATAGGAGTTTTGTTTCGCAAGCCTTTAGTAAACTCTTAGACTTAACTCCAACTCCGTTAGATGCTAATTTTCCTGTTGAATTAGCTGACGGTAAGTCTATAGAAACAACTCATGTATTAGTAAGATGTAGGTTGAAACTGTCGGGTCATACTTTCAATATTGACCTCATACCCTTTACACTTGGTAGTTTTGATGTCGTTGTCGGCATGGACTGGCTATCCGAAAATAGAGCTGAGATTATATGTCACGACAAGATAGTTATATCACTACCCCTTCTGACGAAATCATCTCGATATAGGGCGAGAAGAGCGGCATGACTACTAGCGTCATCACCCTCATGAAGGCGCAGAAATATTTACGAAAGGGTCATCCGGCGATCTTAGATCATGTAATCGAGAAACTCGCGGAGGAGTAGCGGATCGAAGATATACCGATTGTGCGAGATTTTCCCGAAGTCTTCCCGGAAGATTTGCCAGGACTCCCACTCATTCGACAAGTCGAGTTCCAAATCGACTTAGCCCCCGGTGCGGCACCTATAGCACGAGCCCCGTATCGACTCGCACCGGCGGAGCTTCAGGAGTTGTCCACTCGGTTACGGGTCTTGTTGGATAAAAGTTTCATCTGACACAGCTCATCACCATGGGGAGCCCCTGTCCTATTTTTCCGAAAGAAGGACGGGACATTCCGAATGTGCATCGACTACCGGGAGCTGAACAAGGTGACGGTCAAGAACCGTTATCTCCTACCCCGAATTGATGATCTTTTTGACCAGCTTCAAGGATCGAGTTACTACTCGAAGATCGATCTGAGATCTGGTTACCATCAATTAAGAGTGCGCGAAGAAGAAATTTCGAAGACGGCATTCAGAACTCGATACGGGCACTATGAGTTTTCAGTTATGCCTTTTGGCTTAACCAATGCACCTTTCGTATTCATGGACCTCATGAATAGAGTATGCAAGGCATATCTCGACAAGTTTGTTATTGTCTTTATCGACGATATCCTCGTCTACTCCAAGAATAAAACCGACCATGAAGAACACCTGAGGTTAATCCTGGAATTACTAAAGAAGGAACAATTGTACGCTAAGCTTTCGAAATGCGAATTTTGGCTTCATGAAGTTCACTTCTTTGGACATGTGATCAATGAGAATGGTATCCATGTCGATCCAAGCAAGGCAGAGGCCATCAAAAACTGGGAAGCACCTAAGACTCCGACTGAGGTGCGACAATTCCTAGGACTGGCTGGCTACTACCGACGTTTCATCGAGGGATTTTCAAAGATTGCTCAACCCCTCACCGCACTGACACACAAGGGTACTAAGTACAATTGGGGTGACGCACAGGAGTCTGCCTTCCAACTTTTGAAAACAAAACTCTGTAGCACGCCTATCCTAGCCCTCCCCGAGGGAACAGAAAATTTTGAAGTACATTGTGATGCATCTATACAGGGTCTCGGCTGCGTGTTAATGAAACTTGAGAAGGTTATAGCCTATGCCTCTCGACAACTACGGCTACACGAGAAGAACTATACGACCCATGACTTGGAACTCGGAGCTGTGGTGTTTGCCCTTAAGATATGGAGGCATTACTTGTACGGTACCAAGTTTACCATTTACATCAACCACAAGAGTCTCCAACATATCTACGATCAAAAGGAGTTGAACATGCGACAGCGTCGTTGGGTCGAGCTACTTAATGATTATGATTGTGCCATCAAGTACCACCCTAGCAAGGCCAATGTAGTGGTCGATGCTCTCAGCAGAAAGGAAACCGTTAAGCCTAGACGGGTGAGAGCATTACAACTCACAATTCATGCCAACTTACCTGATCAGATTCGTGATGTTCAACTCGAAGCTTTGAAAGACGAAAACCTCCCATCAGAACTCATGCGAGGCATGGAGAAGCAGCTTGAAACCAAATTGGACGGGGTCCGATATTTCGAAAACCAGATTTGGGTCGCTCGTTACGGATACTTGAGAAATCGAGTGATGGATGAGGCACATAAATCCCGATATTCCATTCACCCTGGCTCAGATAAAATGTACCATGACCTAAAGGTACTTTACTGGTGGCCAAACATGAAAGCCGACATTGCTACCTACGTGAGCAAATGTTTGACTTGTGCAAGAGTCAAGGTGGAATATCAGAAGCCATCTGGTCTGTTACAGCAACCAGAAATCCCAACGTGGAAATGGGAACACATTTCCATGGACTTCATCACAGGATTACCCAAAACACCGACGGGATGCGATACCCTCTGGGTGATCGTTGACCGGTTGACTAAGTCTGCGCATTTCCTGGCGATCAAGGAATAAGACAAAATGGAAAGACTGACTCGCATCTACATGAAAGAAGTAGTGTCTAGACACGGAGTGCCTGTCTCAATCATATCTGATCGATATTCTCATTTCACTTCGCACTTTTGGAAGTCACTACAGAGCGCACTAGGCACTCGCCTTGATATGAGCACAGCATACCATCCTCAAACGGAAAGGCAAAGTAAATGCACCATTCAGACTTTGGAATACATGTTTCGTGCATGCTTGTTGGATTTCGGAAAGAGTTGGGAACCTCACTTACCCCTGGTAGAGTTTTCGTATAATAACAGCTACCACGCCAGTATTAAAGCAGCGCCGTTTGAAGCATTGTACGGACGAAAGTGTCGATCGCCTCTTTGTTGGGTAGAAGTGGGTGACAGCTAAATCACTGGCCCAGAATTAGTGCTCAAAACCTCAGAAAAGATTGTCCAAATCCAGAATCGCATGGCAGCAGCACGGGATCGCCAAAATAGTTACGCCGACAAGCGCCGAAAACCTCTGGAATTCCAAGTGGATGACAAGGTTTTACTGAAATTCTCACCTTGTAAAGGTGTAGTTCGCTTTGGAAAGCGAAACAAACTCTATCCACGATACATTGGCCCATACCGTATAACTGAACGTATTGGTCCGGTAGCGTAACGATTGGATTTACGAGCAGAACTCAGTGGCGTACACAATGTTTTTCATGTATCCAACTTGAAGAAATGCCATTCTGACGAAACACTAGCAGTTCCTTTGGGCGAGTTGCAAGTTGATGAACAGTTACGCTTCGTCGAAGAACCAGTCGAAGTCTTGGATTGGGAAACCAAAACGCTCAAACACAACAAGATCCCCATCGTTAAAGTTCGTTGGAACTAGAGACATGGACCAGAGTTCACGTGGGAACGCGAGGATCAAAAGATGAAAAAGTATCCTCACCTTTTTGAAGGGTTGACCAAGCACCGAAAACCACGAAAGCCGAAAAACCGTCAGAAAACAGCAGAGGTATGAATTAAATTTCAGGACGAAATTTCTTTCTACAGGGGGATGATGTGACAAACTGAAATTTTTTTCATTTATCAGACAGCCATCGCGACATGACACAAATTTTCGAGACGAAAATTCTTTCAACATGGGAATGATGTGACACTCGTCAATTTCAGGTTAAATTCGTTAATCCAAACTCCGTTAATTCAAATTCATGATCACACGAACTAGTTTATTCCAGTCAACGTATTTCAAATTGCATTTAATTAGGATTAAATGACACATGTCAATCGTTACACAAGTAGCCTTTCGGAGTTTCACCGAAACACACACGAGTTGACTCAAACCGTTGGTGAACAAACAATAAATATTATAAAGAAAATTGATATAATTATGTGTTATGTTTATGTGTAATTTGTTGCTTACATGTATAACCTCATATCATGAAGAAAATAAACTAGTTATGCTAGAATTATACAAAATAGAAGTTGAGGGTGCTAGTTGTAACTTGTAATTTATTTAATTAATATATAATCAACCTTAACCATAAACCCTAACTCTCCCTCTCCCTCTCCCTCTCCCACTTTCAACAGCAGCCCCCCCCCCCTTTGGATCGGCCGAACATCAACAACACACACACATACACTACATCACAAGCTTGATTGAAGGGTTAAAGTACTAACTAGGTAATTAAACACTCCTTTATTCCATCCCATTGACTTGTTTTGCATGATTAAACATGATCATAAATCTTACGTGTTAAATATATTGATTATTGATGAGCTAGGGTTGTATGCTTGATTAATAGTTCATAAATTAGTAGTTTGTTGAGTTTTTGATGAAAACTGATGGTGGACAGATTCATAATTGCGTGTTAAAACGACTGTAACTTGATGTTAATGATGTGTTTTGAAGTGATTATTGATTCTATGATGTATGAGGTCGAGTCTAGTTTCTACATAGTCTTAGTTTGTAATTTTTTGACGTGTGAAAGTTGGTTTTTATTAATTTACAAATCTGTTGTGCGAGTCTGTTTCGGGAAGCCTTCTTGTAGGCTGTTTTGTAATTAGTGTATCTCACAAACGACAAGACTAATTGAGTTGATTCAACTTCTGGAAGTTAATGAATTGAGTAAGGAATTTAACCCAATTGGCCTTGCATTAATTCGATTAACCATGTAATGGGAACAGTAAATAATGTTTTGTTGCGCATGATAATAACTGCTGTGTGCTTACTTTGTTGTTTTAATCATTGTGAGAAAACCGTATGTAATAAAAATATAATAAAAATATTTTTAGAAACCAAACTCAGTTTTTTTCTGTGGTAAATTTTTGGTGATTTTATCTACAATTATGGTTAGTGAAGTAGAGTAATATTGACGTGTTAAAATCTGTCTTGGTAACTTAGGTGCTGAATTCTTTGATTTAACATGAAAAGTGATGATTTGATCGACGGTTGCTATGTGTTTAACTTATTTGCCCTTGTGGGAGATAGTTTACCGATGATAGTACCATAGTAACACTTAACACTATACTTGTTCACACTTGCAAATTATCACCAACGTGTTTGTCGAGTCGCACTTATTTCACGAACGAAACACCAACGTGTTTTAACGCTTTTATTAGGGGGAGATAACGTACTCCAACGATTTAGATTTTTTTACTCATTGTATATCACTTGTAAGGCTAAGCGGCAATAAACCAACTAAGTCCTTCTGAACATCGAACCGGTTAATATTTGGATAATAGCGAGTCACCTTTGAGTAGTACTACTGGGTTTGACAAACCCCACCCAACTCAAAACTCGACTGTAGGTCGAGTGGGTGTAATTTTGGCTAACACATTACCATGGTCATGGTTGACATGGTGGCATGGCAATCATATAAACAGTCAGCTTCGGTGTCGAACACTTAGTAATACATGCTTGATAGGTTAGCTACCTATTGATATATATTGACATAACACTATCTGGAAACGCTAAAACGGAACGCTTAATTTATGTAAACCTGTGAACTCACCAACCCTGTGTTGAAACTTTTAGTATGTTTATCTCAGGTAGCCGAGGCAGGCGAGCGGTATAGGACATGCATTCACTGAACACTTATGTTTTAAACTTTCTTTTAAACTTTATCATGATAACTATTGCTTGAAGTCGTCCTGTGTGGCGCAACTATTTGCTTTACAATTTACGCTTCTGCATTTTTACTTAAGACTTGTTTGTCTTGGTTGTTTTTGAAAACTTTAAATATGGTGTTTGATATAACTAATGATTCCGATCCTGTTTATTCACACCCTCTGACGGTAAAACTCCGTTAGTGGATTTTGAGGGTGTGACAAGATTGAAGATGGTGAAAGATGTTAACGTGTGTGGTGAAGTTTTTTCAACTTTTATTCAAATCTAATTGTTACTTTCCGACTAGATTGGAGAGTTATTTGACATTTGGTGTATGTTTGGAATGGGATTGGTATGTGTTTGGAATGTCAAATGTGATCGAACTTTTAATTGAAGTAAAGATATTACGATTTCTATATTTGTGAGTTTTATATTTATTTTATATTGCTATAAGGTGCCACTAAAAGTGTCATTAAAGGCTAAAATTTTGTAGTGGCAGACAAAAATAGTTTCACTATGACTTTTAAGGTTTAGTGGTAGAAAAAAAGTGTCACTCAAGGTCTAAAAGTTTGTAGTTGCAGCATAAAAAAGTGCCACTAAAAGTCTAAAAATTTGTAGTGGCAGATGAAAAAAGTGCCACAAAAAGTCTAAAATTCTTTTAGTGGCAGACAAATAAATGTCACTAAAAACTCAAAAGTTTATAGTGGCAGACGAAAAAAGTGCAACTAAAAAGCTTTGTGGTAGTATTTTTGGTGACACTTTTTTTGTGTGTCACTCATTCCAATAAGGTTATTTGATGACACTTCTTTGGCTTCTTGTGACACTTTTTATGTTCCATTAAATGGCCTTTTATTTTTAGTGCATCATTAACGAGTTCATTAAGTCCACTCTTAACATCAAGTTTACATTTTTGTGGTATAAAAATAGCCGGTTTGCCTTAGTATCAAGCCTTAGGGCAAACCGTTCTTAAAAACACAATCTTTGAGCTTAAAGCATACATTTTGGTTCGCTTTGGGCTACAGGTAGCTTCAATACGTGACTAGGAACGTTATTCTTGCTTGTATAATCGAAAATCTAATATAACTATGCTTGGTTTTGGATCTCGGATCTCGACCGTAAGGTTGAGTGTGTTTGTGAGTGTTTTGAGTGTGTTAGGAGGCTAGAAGATAAGAATGAGGGTTTTAGGGTTTTAGGGAGATTTAAGGGGTTTATATACCTTAAGCCCATGGACTTAATGCTATCACCATCCCTTATTCCAATTTTATTTGTCCAAGCCCACACTTTACTATATTATTTAACTTAACTAAATATAAACACATACTTAAGTAAACGAAACTTTTTTCATTTATTATTATTAAAAGTTGGATGTTACAGTTTAATTTAAAAAAAAAGTTAATCGGCATCCCAAAGCAAAGACAACCACCATTCTATGGTGGTTAAGTTTTCCATCGAAGAAAACCATCACCATTTTCCGGCCACCATCAAGGACCATCACCACGATTTGTTCCATTTTCATTACCTACCCATTCTTTATTTACCCTTTTGAACTTGTGTATTTCAATAAGGGGGCAACTCTATATAAAAGTAACCAAGTTTTGAAACAGTTTCAATCATGTCCCTCATAAAAACTTTTATTCCAATTAGGTCAATAAATTTTTTTTTGTTTTAATCCTAGATATTTTACTTAGATAGTAGGCCATGAAGGTTTTTTTTTTTAATTTTTAAATATTTTGACATTGCAAAACATTTTTTAAAAATTGAGAAAAATAAATTTTAAACTGTGAAAAATTGCAAAAAATACTAATAATCTGGAAAACTGCAAAAAATATAAAATAAAAACTAAAAATTTGCCCAAAAAAATAGCTAGAAAATTAAAAAAATATCTTAAATTTTTATTTTTTTTTTTTGCAATTTTTCATTTTTTTTTTGCGAAAAGTTACAAAAAATAATAATAATCTGGAAAATTGCACAAAAATGGAATTTTTTTTTTAAAAAAAACATTCTTTTATTTATCTATTTTTTGCATTTTTTTCATAAATAATTTTTTTTTCTTAGTTTTTACTAATTTTGTCACTTAAATTTTTTTTCAATGGTAAATTATTTAAAAATAAAAAAAAATTACAAAACTTACTATCCAGGTAAAATATATAGGATTAGAACAAAAAAGAAACTTTAGTGACATAATTGGAGCAAAAGTTTTTATGAGTGACCTGATTGAAACAACTTTAAAACTTAGTTACCATTCTATAGAGTAATCCCTTTCAATAAATATAATCAAAGTTTTAACAATAATCATTTTAGTCCAGTTGGTTGCGAGACCAATTGTGGCTAGACCCGGGTTCGAAACCCATTGTGGATGGTTTTATTGTTATTTTGAGGGAAATTGTTAAACAAACGAGGGTCCAAGTTGGATTTATTTAAAAACAACAGGGTTGCAAATTGCAAGGATATTAGTGTCTTTGCACAGACTAACGTTGTGACTTGACGGTAGACCTAAACTGCAACAAAAGTGCTATCATAGATCCCATAATTGCAAAAATGTCATCACGGGTAATCGTGTACACTTTTAAGCCGGGCTGCGTTACCTACCCAATCAATACGTAAATATATTCTCACCTTTTGTTTTTCAATAATTAATTGTTTTTTATGAGAAAATAACAAAAATGTTTATTTTGACTATGTAATTCTCAAAACATCTATACAAATCCTATTATATATATATATATATATATATATATATATATTAAAAACCAAAATTTTATTTTTTTATTAAATTTACTATTCATCAAACTATACATTTTCAACCACTCATTTTTTTATATTATAACATTTTTTAATCATTGTTATAAAAAAATACTTATACTAATACATTTATGCACTTAAGTGTTATTATATTTGTGTTATATTAGGTTTAACATATATAAGGGTTTAATATTTATGCATGTAAGTGTTATTAATATTAATAATAATAAGCCTGTAAGGTAGCTAGCTTCATCAATCAATTCAATCGGCAGCACTGGTGGGCGAAGAGAAGAGGCATCAGATGATGCAAAACCTATTCCGCGATCAATCGGAAGAAGAAGAAGAAGATGACGAGTCAAATCGCCAGCCCGATTACGCATCCGTACCACATGAACCAAATTAAATTGCAATTAACTCTAAGAAGAATAAACTGAGTCCGATTTTAACTTATAGACTATAGTCAAACTAGCCGGCTGTACGTAGCAACTTTCTAAGCGAACAACCAATACTAAGATACTATCAACTCGTGCTTCGCATTATTAAATTAGAATATTATTGAAATATATGTCTATAAGTACCAAACCCAACTCACCATTGTAGACCATCAGAAGGCCTTGCTAAAAAAGGCCTTCACTTTTCATACATTAAGCCGGCAAAATAAGATGGGTTCCGGCGGCCGTGCGGCAGTGCGAAACAACTCCGGGGATGAAGTTGTTAAGCGAGCCCCTTCGTCCAAGCCACCTTTCACTCTTGGTGATATAAAAAAAGCCATACCACCTCACTGTTTTGAACGATCCCTCCTCCGATCATCATCCTACCTTTTTACCGACCTCTTCTTTTCCTCGTTGTTTTACTATGTTGCCGCCACCTACATCATCAACCTTTCAGCCCCCTTATCCTATATCGCCTGGTCGCTTTATTGGATCCTGCAAGGCAGTGTCCAGATGGGGTTATGGGTTATCGGTCATGAGTGTGGCCACCAAGCCTTTAGTGACTACACGTGGTTAAATGACACCGTCGGTTACCTTCTACATACTGGTATGCTTGCTCCGTATTTCTCTTGGAAATACAGCCACCGTCGCCATCATTCTAACACTGCCTCACTTGAGAACGACGAATCCTTCGTCCCGAAAAAGAAATCTAGCCTAAAATCTTCGGCCGCACTACTGAACACCCCTCCCGGTCGTCTCATTAGGCTAGTGATTTTATGCACCATTGGCTGGCTGTTGTACGTTTGCTTCAATGTCTCTGGCCGCAAGTACGATAAATTCGCAAACCATTTTGATCCAAAGAGCCCTATTTACAGTGACCGTGAGCGACTCCAAATATTTACAACCGATGTCGGACTTGTTGTTGCAAGCTATTTGGTCTACAAAGTGGCTATGGCAAAAGGATTCACGTGGATAGTGTTGGTCTACTTTGCTCCTTTGGTTATTGTTTACGGGTTTTTGGTGGTCATCACTTGGTTACACCACACTCACCGATCACTGCCACACTACGATTCCACCGAGTGGAACTGGCTGAGAGGAGCGTTGTCAACGATCGATAGAGATTACGGTATTTTCAACACGGTTCTTCATCACATCACCGACACACATGTGGCTCACCATTTGTTCTTCATCATTCCTCATTATAATGCAATAGAGGCCACAAAAGCTATCAAACCCATCTTGGGTGAATACTACCAGTTCGATGACACCCCAATAGTTAAAGCAATGTGGAGAGAAGCTACTGAGTGCTTTTTTGTTGAGGCTGATGAAGGTGAAGACAATACCGGTGTCTATTGGTTCAACAATAAGATGTGAAAATATTGTAGCACTCCCTAGTTTCATTTCCGGTGGAATTGCTTTTATCAGAACTCTATGTATTAAGTTGCTAAATCTATTAATTAATCCAATAATTTGTGTGTAAATTTACAGAACAATGCATCAAATCCCACCTCCATATAAAACATATTGTAGAAAATAATAATTTTAATCAAATACAAACAACTTTTAACATGAGAAATGTTTAAATAACTACAGTAAATTTTCATTTACTCTACTCTATTTATGCAATTCAATTACTTTAGTTCAGAAAATGTAAAGCAATAATTATTAATTTAGTTATTTATACACTTAGTAGGTTAATTCATTTGTACGAGATGTCACACATACAAACGCACACACAAATTGTTTAATTTTTCATCGCTCTTATTTTTAACTGAATTTACTTTGTTCTTACAAATGTGTATGTCAAGTGTACAATAAAGCTATTAAACTAATTTATTAGTATGCTATTTTAAGTTTCTAAACGTTTAACATGTATGTCTAAATTATGTGTGTAGATAAGATCAATTAAGTGTTACTTAAACATATGAACGGTAGATAAAAATGAGATTACTTGATAGAATAATATCCAAGTTTTATCCTCTATTCTAATCCGGTCACTGGTGTAAAATTTTGTTTTATTTAGGTCACTCAACATTTATTTAGTGTTTCAATCCTAGATATTTGACCTGGATAGCAGGTTATCTAGGTAAAGTAACACATGTTAGCTTAAGAGGAGTGCAAAGTAAACATCTGTTAAGGTAAGAGGAGTGCATAGTAAACACCTGCTAACTTAAGAGGAATGCATAATAAACATTTGTTAACTTAAGAGGAGTTCATAATTAACACCCATGAATTTAATAGGAATGTAAAGTAAACACCTGGTAATTTAAGAGCAGTGCACCGTAAACATCTGTTACTTAAGAGGAATGCATAATAAACACCGGTTAAATTAAGAAGAGTGTAAAGTAAACACCTAGTAACCTAAGAGGAGTGCACCGTAAACTCCTTTTACTTAAGAGGAGTGAATAATAAACCTAGATAACCTGCTATGCAGGCAAATATCTAGGATTAAAACAATAAATAAAGGTTAAGTGACCTAAATAGAACAAAACTTTACACCAATTACCTGATTGGAACAAAAGCTGAAAAAAAATCTAACGAAAACGATAAACTGTAAGATAGGCAAGACAATCAAAACGTTCCTTGATAATTAAATTCTTTAATTACATTTAATAATAACAATAATGATTAAAAGTTTTTTTTTATTATTATTAGAACATCTTCAATGTGATATTTAGTTCTGACTTGAATGTTAGGTTCTGACTTGATATTGTTCAGAATTCTGAACTAGATGAATACACATAGTAGGTTATGTTCAGTTTAAAGCATATTTACGAAATTAGATATAACTAACCCACATAAGTGGGCCAATATAATTAATTTTTCATATAAAGTTTGAAAACAATTTGAAACCATCACTCTAGTTATCTTTTTTTTGAATAAAAAATATATTTTTTGTTTGTCTTTTACTTTTTGCGCTAAATTTTTTTTAATTAAAAATATCGTTGTTTATGTAATTAAATTTTTTTTGCTTGTGTTTGGTTTATTTAATTTTTTATGTAATTTTATATATATATATATATATATATATATATATATATATATATATATATTACATTTATTGTTTTTTTAATTTAAATCTATTTACTAGAACTTATTTTATCTTTTAATAATATGAATAAAAAATAAAATACCTATAAAAGTATTTAATTTATAAAGGTATTTGAGTTTATATAAATAAAATATAGAAGTAGGTGATTATGTAGAATATATGAGTGTTTAAAAGTGGATGTAGTGCTAGAAAAAAAACAAAATTTTTAATATTTGAAAGTGGATGATAGAAATACGATGTGGCATAGTTTTTTACTCATCCATTATTGTCAAACTCTGATGTTCTGATGTGACGGTTCTCTTAGGGGGCGTTCATTTCACTAAATGAAATAGAATTGGAAGTTGCATATGATTTGGAATTTGAAGTAATTGGATTTGGAATCTGAACATTCCAATAGGAATTGGAATTGGGGGGGAATTGAAATCTTAATACATTCTTAATGTGTTTGTTTGACAAAAAAATAGGAATCAAGAAGTTTTTTTTTTAACAGATAACGGAGAAAATATTTTAGTATTTTTGATTTTTGTTTTTTATTTATATTTTGCGTTACGATTTTTTTGAATTTTTTTTTGGGTTTTCTATTAATTAGATTAACTCAAATTAGAGTTAATGACCATTTTCGTCCCTATTGTTTGCTACTTTCGCCACTTTAGTCCAAAATTTGTAATTTTGTCAATTTAGTCCTCATAGTTTTAAATATTAGCCAATTACGTCCCATCCGTCTAACGGCATCCAGCTATGCCGTTAGTTTAAGGGTATTTTTGTTTTTCTCCTTTTAATTTTGAGTTAATGGTCATCTTAGTCCCTATGGTTGCTTAAATTTTTACACGTGTAAAAATTTGAAAAAAGTTTGTTAGATCATGTGTAGTTAAAACACTTTACCCTTAGGCATTTTGTGTCATGTGATATCCCCGTCATCAATTGAGAGTTTTGCAAAAAGTGGCGTAGTGGGCAAAACGTCACAACTCTCATACAATAATTACATATATTCTCATCTCTCTCCCATCCTCACACACAATTTTATCAAAATACGTGCCATAATAAAATTTTGTAGAAAACGCCTACGGGCCGATGTTCCCCAACGTTTTTAGCCCCAAAACGTCATAACTTGGAGCCGCCATTACGGATGGTCTTAGCCCAAGTGTTATGGTCCCAAAATGGGCGCCACTATGACTACTTAATATCAACTTTGGAAAAAATAATCATAACCAACCCGAGCTTCATTATTTTCCAATATTTGTTCAGCAAACTATTAACGCCCAAAAGGGCATATATAGGTGGGTCCAATGGCATTTCAAGCAATCTTTAAAAAATATATTGGTTAACCAAACTTCATCCTTTACACTTGTTTTTTAGGTTTGTTAGTTAATATCTCTGTCTATATGCGAATAACGTGACGTTATATTTTGTTAACCAACATCCATTCATAATACTTAGTCTTGGCGTATATGTAGCGGGCCGAGGTCTTAAAAGTACAATTATTAAAAAAAATTTAATTAAAATAATAAAAATAAAAGTAAATTACAAAAATAAACAACTTTGACCCAAATTTAATCAAAATAGACATGCATATTTTAGCCTACAACTCTCCAATCATTGAGTTGATGACCAATAAACAAGTAACACGTCAGCCAAGTCGGCTAATGCGGCTGAGCCTTAGCCGTCACTTTATGGACACAAAATTTTATGAAAAGTAAACGGGACCCACATTTAGCCTATAAAATTCAACATGTGTCAAAGGCGGCTAAACCTAACATACATCTATGGTTATTTAGCCGACATCCTTGAATCTTAGCCGGCTTCGGGATACGTGTATATTCACTTAGCCGGCTCCAAATATTCCTTCTTAGCCGGCTCCAACTCGCCTAGTAGGCTAAATCTTCACTTAGCCGTCTTCTTTTTTTCATTTAGCGGCCAAAATTGAATATTTTACCAACCTTATTAAATATTTAGCCGGCTTCTATATTTTATCTCTTAGCCGGTGTAAATTTAACAAAATATAATATTTTTATCTACGAAATTAATTATTTAACCGGTTTCTATTATTATTTTTCTCTTAGCCGTCAAACTTTTTTCTCTTAGCCGGCATGTTTTAACCATCAGAAATAAATACATTTACCTACCAAATTTAATCTTTTACCAACCAATCTTATAAAACTATACAACCATAGATGTCGGCTAAGTTTAGCCGCCGTTGACACGTGTCAAATTTTTATAGGCTAAAAGGTGGGTCCCGTTTACTTTTCATAAAATTTCATGTCCATAAAGTGACGACTAAGGCTTAGCCGCCTTAGCCGGCTTCGCTGACGTGTGACTTGTGTGTTGGTTAAAAACTCAATAATTAAAGAGAGGTATGTTAAAATAGGCATGTCTATTTAAAAAAAAAATGGAAGTTTTTTTTCCAAAAAATAACCTCCTATTGTCTGTCATACATCCTTTCGGGGTTGGTGAGCCTGGTGATTTTTGCCCCCTTTTTTTTCAATTTGGCATTCTTTGCTGCACGAGAAAGAGTGGGCTTCGTCCTCTATCGTCTCTTGTTATTTAATGGTGATAATCAATCATATCGTACGTACACATGTTTCCTATTTTTTATTTTTTAAATTTAATGTTAATTCCAATTGCACCCTTGTAATCAGCACATTTTGTTGGTTGCAACCTTTGTCTCCGATTTTCTGCATCAACATCCTAACATATGTAGCATGTGGAAAATTGAACACTTTGTCTAGGACTCTAGTCAACTGTGTTGATTGTTAAACAAATGGCGCAATTACTATAATACCCCTGAAACGTTTATTAACAATAAACGATCCGTTCTTTTATTCATTACCATTATTGAGCCCTAATTTCTTCCCTAATTTCAGCACCCTTTCTTCGATTCGATGTGGTAGATGTGAGGTTCTTGTGTGGTGCAGCAACTTGTTGTCAAACTTCAAAGATCGAAAATAACCCTAGTCGGCGTTTCTTATGTTGTGTAAGTCTTCAAAAACCCGTAATTTTCTTGATCAATTAGGCTTATTTGTTTAATAGAATTATGTATTTTATTTTGTTGTGGGTTAGTTCATAATTTTGTGAATTTTTCAATTTGGCTTATGTGCTTCATGTGTTATACATGCTTTGGCCATGATTATACATAAGGGCAGTAGTGGTTGGATTAGGTGGGCTGCTATGTCAAATTGCTTAAGATGTGAAAAGGTAATTCATGCTTCGATGAAAACTACCAATAAGAAAAAGGAATTAGCAAAAGCAAAAGCTGTGGAAGAAACTAAATGAAAAATCTATTCAGCAAATGGTTGGTTGTTATTTGTTGTTTATGTATTCAAGTTTTAAGTAATTGGATGTTTTTTGAACCTAATGTTAAGCTTATGTTGCTAATTTAACTATTATGTTGTTTATGCATATTTTCATTCTAGTTTTGTAGTCATCTAAATTTGTCATTTTGATTGCCATGTTGTAAGCAAGATCAATCTAAAGAATTTGAAAAGGAAGTTATTGCTGATGAAGTCGTAGGCAGAGGAAGAATTTAAGGCTAAAGAAGAAGTTGTGGTCTTGTGGATGAAAAAGTTATGCGAGAAACACAACATTATGTGGAAGAATTAAACGGATGAAGAAGTTGAGGGAGAAACACAACATAATGTTGAAACATTCTAGGATAGTGCAAATGTGGATCCAGAAATGTTATACGGGAATGTATACGAAGATTACAATACTGATGTGTTAAAGAAGGCTTGGGTTTATGATTCTCTTGAATTAGACTAGCTTGACTGGTACCATGATCCGTATCCAAGCGAGCACTCCTATAACTTAGAATGGTCAAATGATGATTGTCATTGGAAATAAACTTGTATTCTATGTTATGTCATTTGTAATGTTTGGATTATTGTTTTGACATGGATTATAACATTCGGTGTAAGTTCTTGGAACGAATCTTTCAATGTAATACCAAACGATCTCGTTGTTAAGCGGAAATTAATAAGATATGATTCAATGATAAATGATTAAACATGTAAAGAAAACGAACAAGATGCTTCAAAACACACGTATATTACGTCTGGTGCTTAAGCACAATACCACACGATATCTCGTTCACTAACAATTATGACGGCCAACCTAAGAAACCTAAATACATTGTATATATAGGTACTACACCCTAGCCCAATACAAACCAAAATCCCAAGGATCTCGGTTCACATACAAGCCCAAAACCAAAATACAAACCAAACTAATACTAGCCCAACAATCGCACCCTTGGTTTGTATCTTCATCTTTAATCATGCTCAAGAATGTCCGCATCTGCCTCCTTATATGCACCAGCCCATAGACCTGTTCTGATGATTGATCCCACCATGCTTGTATATTATTTAGCAGTTGGCCCGAACAACGGATCAACCATGATTTGAAAGTTGCTTAGAGTCTTAATGTCCTTCTCGCCAAACTTCAATAACGTGGATCGAAAAATATGAATTTCCCTCGTTTTTTACGAACAATGACTGTTGTAGTTTCCCCGTCATATGTCCAGAATTTCATCTCATCCAATGCACCATTGGGAATTCTGGTAGATAGCAGAATATGACTTGCTTTCTTTGTTTCTGGCCACATGAAGTTTACCATCGTCTTACCTATCTTCGGATCTCGGACCCCTTTGGCTTTCTTCAAGAATGACTCAGCGGTAGTCATATCAGGGAATCCTATGTCAACTTGACTCCTCAGGAAGTTCCAGAAGTCTATAGCCTTCTTGTCATTGTTCGGATTGTGAAAGGGAGCATTAATAAGGTAACTGAGATCAACCTGCGTCCAGGATCTAAAATCCTTCATTCTCTTGTAATATTCAGTAGTCCCAGACCTTCTTTTCACACACCACATGGCTTTGTCAACATCAAAGCCCCAAGAAACAACCCTTGATCGATCACCGTATTTTTCAGGGAAACCCTTTTGAAGTTCAAGAATAAACTTATCTGGGTGATCAGAAGATTCCACGTTCTGGTTCAAGTTCTTCATGATGAGAATCTTCTTTTGTAGCCTTTCAGCTTGTTCAGTAGTTCTTGTAGGAGCAGCGAGGTATTGTTCTAGTATCTCAGAAACATCAATATTTGAAGTAGGACGCACACTAGAACTGCCACCTTGACTTCCAGCAGGTGTCTTTGCAGCAACGTCCTCACCTCTTTTTAATTCATCTCCAAACTTATGAATAAGCTTTTGTTGGAAGTCCAAGTACATAGCGGTGAGACCACCCATGTTATCTTGAAGTTCATTGATCTTCAAATCTTTGTCAGCGTTGCTGTGTAACACCCCGTAACCGCAGCGGAAACGTACACGGGATGCAACAGACACATCTGATATCAACAGCATTGCTTATAAAGAAAATATCACTACATTAATTTATAACATATTACATTGTTGCGAGTTTCATTACTGTCTAGGTGTTACACACATATTTTACCGATAAGACATTAATAAATTCATTACAAAACAAAGAGCAGCAAGCTTCCAACAGGTAGCACAGATAGTTAAGCAAACATCAATCAATCCAACTTGGGCATACCTAGAAAACATGTAAAGAAAACGGGTCAACTACGAATAGTTGGTGAGTTTCACTAATTTAAATAAACACTGACAAATCATTTTAATAATCATTTATTAACAATATAATCATGCTGGGAACTTTGTTACCCCAGAACATTCCCAATAACTTTCTGGGAACTATGTTACCCCAGAACAATAAATACCCCTGGGAACTATGTTACCCCAGAACAATAACAACCCCTGGGAACTACGTTACCCCAGAACAACAATAACCCCTGGGAACTATGTTACCCCAGAATAATAATAACCCCTGGGAACTACGTTACCCCAGAACAACAATAACCCCTGGGAACTATGTTACCCCAGAATAATAATAACCCCTGGGAACTATGTTACCCCAGAACAACAATAACCCCTGGGAACTATGTTACCCCAGAACAATAATAATCCCTGGGAACTATGTTACCCCAGAATAATAATAACCCCTGGGAACTATGTTACCCCAGAACAACAATAACCCCTGGGAACTATGTTACCCCAGAACAATATCACATTATAAACATTTTATATATTCTATGCATCAGCCCATATATATATAAATGTACAAGTATTTCCATACGATCGGTATGTACTTAAATAATTTAAATAAGACATGTTTTCCGCCCCGGGAAAATATAATTAAAACAATTCATTAAAAGGGGCTCGTGAAAACTCACCTTGTTGTGAGTTGGTGAGTAATATAAGGAACAGCTACGTGCCTGGATCTGTAATATAATATCTAGTCGTTACTATATAATTCCCGTAACTTAAATACATATCAATCGGTACATCTGGGAACATTGTTAACCCAGTACTGTACTCGATTCGGGGACAATGTTAACCCCGTGACACTTCTAAGGACTCAGATTGACATTGCTTAGAGTTTGACAGTCAATTTAGTTAAGGTGATGAAATTATAGCTCGGTTTGACACCCCGTTTGGCCGTGGGGCCCATTTCCGGTATTTCGGTGCCGAAAACGGTAAAATCGGGTAAAATTACCCAAATCATCCGAATTATTTTCGGATGATTTATTTTTACTTAATTTACTTAGATTTATGAAATAGTCTATTTTTAGAGTTTTCATGTACCAGTCAGCTCGCTTATGCGAACTTTGCCGGTTTACACGTTTTAAGCTTTAAAAACTTGTTTTTATGTTCTTTTTAGCACAAATAATTACCCGATTAGTCTCGGGTCTTGAAATTTTGCACAAAACTTAATTTGACAGAAAGGAATTTTGTAAAAATTTTCCAGATTTATTTTCTTATATTTATATTTATTTATCTATTTTTAAATCTTATTAAAATACTAAATATATCAAAAATACCAAAACACTTTAGAAAAATCCCAAGTTTTTCTGGGATGATCTTTATCATCCTCATAACTTTCTGGAATTTTCCCAGATTTATTTTCCTACATTTACATTTATTTATCTATTTTTAAATCTTGTTAAAACACTAAATATAT
The DNA here is from genome assembly GCF_021521415.1 of Bidens hawaiensis. NCBI lineage: Eukaryota > Viridiplantae > Streptophyta > Magnoliopsida > Asterales > Asteraceae > Bidens > Bidens hawaiensis. The sequence goes on along the minus strand of NW_027491627.1, from coordinate 394,937 downwards.
CAAAAATACCAAAACACTTTAGAAAAATCCCAAATTTTTCTGGGATGATCTTTATCATCCTCATAACTTTCTGGAATTTTCCCAGATTTATTTTCCTACATTTACATTTATTTATCTATTTTTAAATCTTGTTAAAACACTAAATATATCAAAAATACCAAAACACTTTAGAAAAATCCCAAATTTTTCTGGGATGATATTTATCATCCTCATAACTTTCTGGAATTTTCCCAGATTTATTTTCCTACATTTACATTTATTTATCTATTTTTAAATCTTGTTAAAACACTAAATATATCAAAAATACCAAAACACTTTAGAAAAATCCCAAATTTTTCTGGGATGATCTTTATCATCCTCATAACTCCCTGGAATTTTTCCAGAATTTAAAACTTATTTTTCAAGCCATTTTCACCCAAAACCGAGCTAGAAAGCCCTAGAACTCGTTTCACCGAAACGCCTACTTAGACTTTTCCAACTGAGCTCAAATTTTGTGGGTGACTTTTATATGTTATAAAAAGCTTATCTTAAATTTTCCGGAATTTTTCATCATGTTTTGCTATTTTTCACTATTTTTGGCCAAAACCGAGCATTAAATTCACCAAATATTCATCTTTTATCCAAAAATTACCAAAAATTCACAGATCTCATATTTTCATGTGTAGATCATCTCTGTGAAATTTCGTGACCCGACTCTAAGCACACGTAAATCTGTCCATTTTTTTCATAACACACGAAAACCGAACTATCTTGTGTTTTCTAGCTTTAGATCCCAAAGATCTCGGTTTCTAGCCTTTGCTAGCCGCTAGATACAACACTTACAAGCACATCAACACCACACCAAGCAAGTTATACCCACAATCAAGCCATTTCTTTCCTAGTGTCGGTTTTTAAGTAAAAACAAAGGTTTTAACCGTAGAAATCCATTCCCGACTCTTTTTACTCATTTCTTGGACCAAGATCCCTTGTATAACATGTATACATCTCTTGATCATGCAAGAGTCGGTTCCATCTCGGTTTTTCACCCATCTTTCACTTGGAAACTCATTTTAACAAGATTTTAACCGTAAAATTTTATTCTAAACACTTTTAACTCATTACTTGGATCAAGATCATTTGTATAACTTGTATACATCCCTTGATCACACGAGAATCGGTTTTATCTCGGGTTTTCACCCGTCTTTCACATGGAAACCTCCTTTTCTCAATATTGTAGAATTAGAAACAAGATTTAAGCATAAAACCATGTTTATACCTTGAAGATCTTGGTGAAAAATGGATGATCTTGGTTGTGTTCTTGAAAGATATGAAGGGATTTTGGGAGAGTTTTTGATGGAAAAAGAAAAAATGAAAAGTGTGTGTGCATAAACAAGGCCGATCGGCCTACATTATGTGTGGGGTGGGGCCCACACATCCATTCTAGGCCACACATTCAGATTTTTGTAATCCGGATGATGTTTTGGATAATCTGGTTCAGTTCGTTTCTCGTTTAAACTCGTAATTCGGCTTGAAACGAAATTAAAATGGTCGTTTTTCGGGTCAAAATAAAATTTACATAAAACCGACTTAAAAACTTTAAAAACTTAAACCATGACATTAAAACATCATATTATTAATAATTACGCATCTTTTTCGGCTTGATTGATCGTCTCTTGCTTGATTTGGTGTTAAAGGTTTCGTTTAGCGTACCGACGTACCATTAAATCGAAATCCTTTTTCTGTGCTATAATTCACTTATCCCGAAGCATTAATACCTCGTAAATATCACTAAACATTATATACTTCGTCTATAATGTAATTCCCGATTCGTTCGGGTTTCAATAATCGTTCATTGGTTAATTGTAATTCCAATATGATTCACTATATAATTGAGTATGATTCATACTGTGAACCATATATATTCGTATAAACGTGCTATAACTCATATAATCAATATTAAATAACACGTAAATAGTATATTCCGGCTAGGGTATACCTGAATTTGCCGGAATCGTTACATGCTGGCTTCAAGCTCTTGGATGCTTACATCCTTCACAACCGAGTCTTGCTCAAGCTCAAAGACTCGTTGCAAGGACTGTACATCAACGGGTTCATCATCCAGAGTAATCCCTTTAACCTGCAAAAATTTATCTTGCATTGCAAGAATGTGAGCAATATTGTCAGCACCGCTTGAACTTGATTAACCAATTGGTTTAGACGATCCCGATGGCTCATCAGCAGATGGACTATCAGCCTCAAACTCGAACTCGTGAGCAATGTCATCAAAGATCTGTTCTTGAGTTTGAGGTTCAACAGTAGATGGACTTGTATCAACATGAGTCTCAGTAGGTTCTAATTCATGTTTTTGTTGTTGGCTAGTCGGTGTAGTTTCAGTAACCATCACACTCGGTCTTGGATCTTTCTTTCTTCGCTTTCGTGGAACAAGATCGGTGGCTGGTTCTTTAAGAATATCCTCATCTAGTGTCGTAGTGACTGATTGAGGAGGTTCAATGCTGTTAACTGGAGCGGATCTTTAAATTTCACAAAATATTTTTGTTGATCAGCAGTAGGTATAGTTTCTTGTTCTTGGTGCTCTATCTCCATGTGTTGTATTGGAGAACTCTCTGGCTCATCATCATCAGAAATGGATTCATACGAAGCAGTGAACCTCCGAACAGGTGTCACATGCTCATCAGCAATCGACGCACTAACAGGAGTAGCCTCAGTCTCAGCAAACCTTCCAAACTTGACCAGTTCGTGAAGGCCTTTGTATACAACTTTCGATTCCTTTCTTGATTGCTTCATTATCCCAAAGGTGTCGGGACCATGACATTCAAATCGAGCGTCTTTACAAATTTGAAGAGATCAGAGTAGTGTGAGTCACAAATCACCTGTAGAAACCTCAGGTACATCAAAAACATCTTATTTTTCTTTCCCTTGAGATTGCTCATCATCTCATCGAACACGAACTTAGAGTAATTATAGTTCCAGTCCATGATCAGAGCAACCACAACCGACATATGAATGTGGCTAATCTCGTTTGAACCCCCCTTTCGTGCCGAGACACACGTAAAAAACGTGTGAATCAAGAACCTCCAGTAAGGATGAAAAAGTTTCTTGATAGCTGGAGGGTAAGATTCTTCATATCCCATCTTTAGTGCGATTTTAGCAACGACATCTGTGGAGTATTCAGTTGGATAGTCTGGTTGATCCCTGAATAGTAAAACTTCACGAATGATGGCCTCTCAAAAGACGACAGGCTTCTTTTGAATCTTAGAGTCAATTGTTACGACTCCCCCCGGCACCTCGTTGATTAATTGAGGCGTTGTTCTAGAACTCCGTCACCATCTTCTTGCTAATAATAGGAGTTTCTCGTATAGCGTGAGAAATCCTACAGGTGTTGAGCCCCACAATCATGGACTTGAATTCTTTGTGTACAAGGGGTGGATCGTATAAGAATCCGGCTATATTGTGAGTATCTACAAACTTCAATGGTGCTTGATCAGCCATGACTGCAACAAACGAGCTTAAGTTAATAAAACATTTACTTAACATAACAACACTCAGTATTATGAGGACAAATATTAAATAGACTGAAGAGCAGGGACCAAGAATGCCAATCTAGATAAAATTGGTCATTAAATGTAAATTAGTGTCCATTTTAGCATGTTTTCGGTCCAAAATTGAGTTTTCTGTTTAAATGATAGGTTTTCGGTCCAAGAAATGAGTTCTCTGTCCAGATCCACCGAGAACAGGAGTTCTTGGTCACTCAGAATAGGTTCTCGGTCAACAAGACAACCGAGAACCCTTGGAATTTCAAATGAACTCAGGAGTCCTTTGTTTGACCACATGTTTTTGGTCAAATGTCCCGAGAAAACCCTTTTGGTTTCTCCTCGAAGTCCGGGCCATCTTCTCCAAAACAGAAAGATCCGCCACTGATATTATACCTGCAACCTTATTTACTCACGTCATGTTAAGCCTACAATCTCACAGACATCATAATCTCCATTCTAAACAAAATTCATAACAAGATTAACAACAATTTGTCAATTTAGTTTAGTTATAATTACAATGAACCGAGAAGCCCTTCATCAAGCATTTGTTTACCTATTAAACAATGATGATCACGAGAGAACTTGAAATATAAGAGTTAAGAGGCTTAATGACACAAAAGATCAAGGGTTTTCGACTTTAGAGAGAGTTTGAAGATTATAGATTTGGAAATATGAGACCAATAATGCATTGAAAAATCTTTTATATTTCAAAGTTTTTCAATATGGGACGAAAAACCTTATGGGCCGAGAACCGATTATGAATCAGGACCAGGTCATCAAACCAAACCAAATATTTATGGGCCACATGGGCTGAAAACAATTTTATACCCAACAGGGATTTTGATCCATGGTTTTAAAAAACCGATCCCTTATAGCATCCGTTTCAACAAGAGTAATTAAGAGGTAAAAATAAAATAAGTAAAATTAAAAAGAGATAAAAAACAAAACAAAAATAAAAATAACTTAATCACTCGGTCTTCTAGTAACTTAACAAAATTTTGGGATTAGATTTCAGTTTTGATAAAAACGCAACCTCTAAAGAAAAGATCCGAACATGGAAACATATTGATTAAGATGCTTTCACATTGATTCATGTTCAACATTATTATGACATAAAGAGACATGTTGTTAGAACGTATAATGAACTTAGCATGATTTCCATTGCATCAGTGATACGAATTAGGTTCAATTAGGCATAAAGCTTAGATGGACATCACTCATGGACATGTGATGCCTCCTATATCTTCTCAAAGCGTATTTGGTTTTCCCCAGATCACCCCAATTTGACTCCAACCCCCTAGTACTTGATCAAAAGGTTTTTATATATCACCAAAAAATTTTAAGCTTTAAGGTTGAACGTTGGACTTACAAGCCATCCGGACTTACATGCCTTTCATTCAGAGTGTTTAGGACTTATTTGAATGCCCCATTATTGTAGTTCTAGTTTGACCCTCTAAGCTTTTAAAAAATGAAATTTAGCAACTCAATATTTTATACTTTACTCATTTTTTTTGTTTTTTTAATCAAAACAAACACATAATATTTTTGGAGATCAAGACACTAACGGGCTCGTGTATGACTGGGTAATTACTTTTTTGCCTATCATCCGGAGAGATATATCTGGAGACATGCACATTTCATCAAAATGACCCCCCACTGAAAGTTTAGAAAATTTAGTTTATATCACTTAAACTTTTACGCATCATGGAAAGCTACCATACAAATCAATGACTGTTCTAAAGCCTTTTAAGCCTAGTAACTTCACACGTCAAGCACACAAAATCAATTTTTCTATCATTTTCCAAAGGTTGGATCAATTTTCATTTGAAAATATTTGAAGCTTCTAAAGAGCTCTTAACTAAATAATCATATCACTTCCCATAGAATTACAAAAGACAATTTATAAACTCAATCACCCCAGTCACATTTAGCTCTCAGGTAAATGGCTATCCAGTATGTCTATAGAGAGATAACATGACCAAACATATATATAGATACATGTTCCTCAAACTTAGAGTGACCGACATAATTTTAAAACCAAAAACACATCACAATTGCCCCAGATGCCTTCAGTCTTTAGGTGAATGGCTATCATGTATGTCTACAAGTAGATGACAGGACCAAACATATACAAGTATATGTCCTTCAAACTTGAGCAACCGACATAATTTTAAGAGAGAGTGAATTTTTTTTAAATTAAAACACACACACTTTTTAAATTTTTAGTTTTCTCCCCCTATATTTGTGCAAATTTTAAAAATAATATACAAATTTAACCTCAAAATTACTTAATCATCAAAACAGAGCATCTTAAGAAACCCCATAAGCACATTAAATCTGGCTGTTCCGACCGATTTTGTAAATAAGTCCGCCACATTATTATCAGTGTGAAAGTGCACAAGATGAATTAATTTACGGTCGTAACAGTCACGAATAAAATGAATTTTAATGTCAATGTGCTTGTTTTTTGAATGCTGAACATAATTTTTAACAATAGCAATAGCAACATCATTATCACAAAAGATTGGGGTGTCAAGAAATTCCAATTTGTAATGCAATTGATGTTGCATCCAGATAACCTGTGAGCAGCAGGCTGATGCAGCGACAAATTCAGTCTCGACAGTGGACGTGGACACCGTTTGTTGTTTCTTGCACTGCCATGAAATGAGTCGATCACCCAGGAACTGACATCCAACCGATGTAGATTTCATGTCAATATCATCTCCACCGTAATTGTATTAGCAAAAGCATATAAATCAAAGTCTGAGTTCTTGGGATACCAAAGACCAAGCTTTGGTTGCCCTTCCAGATATCTAAAAATGTGTTTAACAACATTTAAATGAGTGAGTTTAGGATTAGCCTGGAAACGGGCGCATTGACAAATAGCAAACATGATGTCAGGGCGACTGGCGATGAGATACATCAAGGATCTGATCATTGACTGATAGTAAGTCTGATCTACGGGATTCCCTTCAGGATCAGAAGACAGAAGAGGTCTTTCCGCCATAGGAGTTGCCGTGCTCTTAGAGTCTTGAAATTCGAACTTTGCAAGCATGTCTTCAACATACTTTCCTTGATGAAGCAAGATTCCCGTCGAACTCTGACGAACCCGTAATCCCATAAACGTTGTCATCTCCCCCAATGAACTCATTTCAAATCTCTTCTTCATCACCTTTTCAAATTCAAAACACAATGCAGTACTTGTAGATCCGAAGATGATGTCATCCACGTATATCTGAACCAGAATCAAATCTTTCTCGACAATTTTAAGAAACAAAGTCTGATCGATGGTTCCTCTCTTGTAACCATGCCCTAGAAGATGAGCTACCAAATTGCATACCACGCCCGAGACGCTTGATGAAGACCATACAGTGCTTTATCTAACTTGTAGACATGAGTTGGATTATTTGAGTCAACAAATCCTGGTTTCTGATCCACATAAATCTCCTGTTTTACTTCTCCATACAAAAACGTTTTTTTGACATCCATATGATAAACTTTGAATCCCATGTAGCAGGCGGCATACGCCAGAAGAGTCTGAATGGCCTCAAGTCGAGCCACGGGAGCATACACTTCAGTGTAGTCTAAGACTTCAATTTGACGAAAACCACGAACGACGAGCCGTGCTTAATTTCGAATGATAACCCCCGTATCATCTTGCTTGTTGCGGAAAACCCATCTTGTATCTAACGCTTTCTTTCCAACTGGTAGCTCGACCAATCTCCAAACTTTGAGCTTATCAAACTGATTTAATTCCTCAAGCATAGCATCCACCCAGCTTGGTTCTTGTAGTGCCATTTCCACTGAATTAAGCTCTATCCGAGAGATGAAGCAAGAAAACAAACAACTGTTGATGTGTCAAGTCTAGCTTCTGGTGGACACGCCTGTTTTAAGAGGACCTATGACATTTTCAATTGGATGATCCCATTGAATTCTTGACGGATCTGAATGCCCGGGAAAAGAACTAGTGGAAGGTAAGTTTGATAGATCTTCATGGATTTTCGTGAGAGGGTTCTTCCATCCAGATGTCGCCGTACTGTGTGAGTACGAGGTACTGGCAATGTATTCATTGACTATGACATCTGGGAATAGAGTGCTTCCAAAGATTTGACGAATTGGACTCTCCCCCCTCAACTGATGAAGCATTGACAACAGGTGTTGGTGAAGACACAGTTTCGGTAACTTCTTCTTATTGATTGTCTGACAATGGCTGAGTGGTATCCAGTGATAATGAAGGATCAATACCCAGCACTGGAGATGTGTGAGAATCAGCAGGTAACTCTTCTTCCTCATCAACAGTGTTTGAGACAGCTGCACCCGAAATTTATGTATCGAAAACTGGAAATACAATAAAAGGATTAAAGAGTTCATTATAATCGAATAACCGGTCAGGACCAACATGCAATCAGTCTTGTTTTCTTCCAGCCAATGTACGTCATACGATTCCACTATCTGCTTAGTTGACTTGTTGTAGACTATGTAGGCTGCATGACCAACATATCCAATAAAGTAACAATCATCAACTTTAGCCCCAAACTTTGGAGTTGATTAAAGATTCAGCAGAGTACATGGACAACCAAATGCCTGAAAATGCGCAACTCTGGGCTTGTGACCATAGACAATATCATATGGAGTCTTCATTTGAGACTTGTTGTCACACCCTCAAAATCCACTAACGGAGTTTTACCGTCAGAGGGTGTGAACTGGCAGGATCGGAATCATTAGTTATAATCAAACCAAAGAAAAACGTTTAAATGTAAATAAGTGCGGAAGCGTAAAACCTTAATTCAAAAGTTGCGTCACGCAGGACGACTTAAAACCAAATGTAACTGTTAAAAATTTAGTTTGCAGAATAAAGATGGTTTCAATTAATGCATGCTCCTAAACCGCGCGCCCGCCTCGGCTACCTGAGAATAACATACTAAAAGTGTCAACACAAGGTTGGTGAGTTCACAAGTTAAATAAGATAAATCGTTTAGCGTTTTGCGTAACCTCGTTACGACGATTCAGTGTTTTGCGTAACCACGTTACGACGTTTAAGTGTTGCGTAACCCCGTTACGACGTTTAAGTGTTGTGTAACCACGTTACAACGTTTAAGTGTTGCGTAACCCCGTTACGACGTTTAAGTGTTGTGTAACCACGTTACAACGTTTAAGTGTTTTGCATTACCAGATAGTGTTATGTCAAATTATATATCGATAGGTAGCTAATCTATACAACAAGTATCGCTAAGTGGTTCGCGACCGAAGCTGACTGTTTATCAAGTGCCCGTCACCAGGTCAATCCAGACCATGGTAAGTGTTAGCCAAAATTACACCCACTCAACCTCCAGTTGAGCTTAACGTCGGGTGGGGTTTGTCAAACCCAGTAGTACTACTCAACAGTGACTCGCTATTCCAAATATTAACCGGTCCGATGTGTGGGACTTCAAATGTTACGTTTGCCGCTTAGCCTTTACAAGTGATATATAATTTATAACAAAATCTTAAATATGCGTTTATCTCAGAAAATACGTTTATCGGAGTATGTTATCTCCCCCAAGTGAAAAACGTTTGAAAACAGTTCAAAGAGCGGGGTAAGTGAAACTCACTGTTTGCGAAGAATATCCCGATCTAGATCACCAAGTGATGTGCGTCGTAGAAACTCTCTAGCGTTCTAAATAACAAAGAGATTTTCTAAGTATCGGTACGTTTAACGAGTCTCTAGACTCGGCACATAATACCTATGCACGTAACAGATTTCGTGTTTCGTTTGTGAATTGTGTGTGACTTAAACAAGTGCAATTGTGATACGATACATGAGTGAGCAATTACTTTCGTGTCACGTACTAATAACATACTTTACTAGCAATTATTCCCGTAAGGGCATTTTGGTCAACAAACAAAGATTAACTAACCATTATTCCCCATAAGGGAAATTTGGTCAATTCATGGCAATCAACTAACAACTATTCCCCGCAAGGGTATTTTGGTCAAAATACAACAATTATACAAAAACTATCATATTTCATGCATTCCTACACAACTCAGCAGCTAGTTTCGTTATGACAGAATTTCTACTTGAAAGATTGCACTAGTTCACCGATCATAACGTCTCAATTAATTCACCAAAAATCACCACAGAAGCATACATATCTTAGGTTTCCAGAACATATTTTATCTTATTTTTATTCCACATATTTTTCTTATAATGACCAAAACATTACAGCAAACTCATATCAGTCAGATTCATGTGCAACAGAATGTTATTTGCAATTCCCATTAAACGAAAAATCCAATAAATGCAAGACCACTTGGGTTTGGTTCCTAACTCAATGAGTCAACTTCCAGAAGTGGAACCAACCCAATTGGTCTCGTAGTTCATGAGATATAACATTTACAACATAACCTAACAGCAGGTCTAACAGCTCAGCTTTGCATCACGTTTTTGTAAAATCATAAAAGTATACTTCCACTTATCCAAAAATTACGAATTTATACTTTATAGAAACTAGACTCAACCTAGTTTACTGCAGTACCCACAATCTCAATCAATTTTCACGTTTACACTTCGTTACAGTCACTTAAACATCGTATATACATTCTGTCCAGAATCTGTTCACATCAAAACTCAACATAATAACAATCTATGAACTATCATGCATCCATATAACTCTCTAGACACTATAACTACTATCCATGCATATCAATTACACCATACATACAAGATTAGGGTTTGTGTTTTAACTCAAATCAAAGACAACAATGAATCATGCAACAACATCAATCTAGTTATCAATCCATTATCCAACTAACAACAATCATATTAATCACATACATGCACATGATCGGCCGATTAGGGTTTATACACAACCCATTAAACATCAAAATTAAACAACAAAGAGGTAAGAGGTGATCAAGTATACCTTCCTAGCACCTAGTTCTTGGATTAATCTCTTGATTTGATGTGTATATGTGTGAGTTGGTGGACGGCAGCCGTGGAGAACCAAGGAGGGGAGGGCCGATCGGTCTTGAGTTTATAAAATAGATTAGGGTTTAGTGTTTAGGTTATATTTATAGATAACCAAGTTACATTCTAGTCCCTAAACTTTCAAGTGCTACATCTCTAGCCTAAACTAGTTGGTTCTTGTTTCTTGTTTAACATTCCACATAACAATCAAGTAACACACATATACCTAACACATAATAATCACATAATTAGTGTTTTGACGTTTGTCGTTTATTTATCAATCGCTCGCGTCAACTCGTTTGCGTTTCGGTGCAAATCCCGAAAGACTACACATGTAGTAAATGTTAAGTGTCATTTAAACCCTAGTTTAAATGTAATGAAGTATGCGTTATAGATTCAACGATCTTAAAGTTTGAATTGACGGAGTTAAGTTAACGGGGTTAACCTGAAATTGACGATTGTCACATCATTCCCATGTTAAAGAAATTTCGTCCCAAAAATTTGAGTCAAGTCGTGATGAGTGTCTGAAAAAAAATAAGAAAATTTTTAGTTTGTCATATCATCCCCTAGTAGAAAGAAATTTCGTCCCGAAATTTAGTTCATACCTCCGGTGATGTTTGACGGTTTGCCGGGTTTCGCGGTTTTCGGTGTTTGGTTAGCCCTTCAAAAAGATGAGGATACTTTTTCATCATGTGATCCTCGCGTTCCCATGTGAACTCCGGTCCACGTCTCGAGTTCCAACGAACCTTAACGATTGGAATTTTGCTGTGCTTGAGCATTTTGGTTTCCCAATCCAAAACCTCGACTGGTTCCTCAATGAACCGTAACTGTTCATCAACTTGTAGTTCCTCCAAAGGGACTACTTGGGTTTCATCAGACAGGCATTTCTTTAAATTTGATACGTGGAATACATCGTGTACGCCACTGAGTTCTGTTGGTAGGTCCAGTCGGTACGCCACCGGACCAATGCGCTCAGTTATCCGGTACGGACCAACATATCGTGGGTTGAGTTTGTTTCGCTTACCAAAGTGAACCACACCTTTCCAAGGTGAGACTTTGAGTAACACCCGATCGTTCACTTGAAATTCGAGAGGTTTTCGGCGCTTGTCGGCGTAACTCTTTTGGCGATCTCGTGCTGCTGCCATGCGATTTCGGATTTGAACAATCTTTTCCGAGGTTTCGAGTACCAGTTCCGGACCAGTGATTTGGCTATCACCCACCTCTGCCCAGCAGAGTGGTGATCGACACTTCCGTCCGTACAGCGCTTCAAACGGCGCTGCCTTAATACTTGCGTGGTAGCTGTTATTATACGAAAACTCTACCAAGGGTAAGTGGGGTTCCCAACTTTTTCCGAAATCTAAGACGCATGCACGCAACATATCCTCCAGGGTCTGAATAGTCCGTTCACTTTGCCCATCCGTCTGAGGATGGTATGCTGTACTCATATCGAGACGGGTGCCCAGTGCGCTTTGCAGCGACTTCCAAAAGTGCGAGGTGAAACGAGAATCTCGATCGGAAATGATCGAGACAGGCACTCCGTGTCTAGACACCACTTCTTTCATGTATACTCGAGTCAGTCTTTCCATTTTGTCTGTTTCTTTAATCGCTAGGAAGTGTGCCGATTTAGTCAACCGGTCAACGATCACCCAGATGGTATCGCATCCTGTCGGTGTCTTAGGCAAACCCGTAATAAAGTCCATAGAGATGTGTTCCCATTTCCATATTGGGAGTTCCGGTTGTTGCAGTAGACCAGATGGTTTCTGGTATTCTATCTTGACTCTGGCACAAGTCAAACATTTGCTCACGTAGGTGGCAATGTCGGCTTTCATGTTCGGCCACCAGTAAAGTGCCTTTAAATCATGATACATTTTATCTGAGCCAGGGTGGATAGAATATCGGGACTTGTGAGCTTCGTCCATCACTAGAGTTCTCAACTCTCCGTATCGTGGAACCCAAATCCGGTTCTCAAAATATCGGACCCCGTCCGATCTGGTTTCAAGTTGCTTGTTCATGCCCCGCATGAGTTCCGATGGAAGATTATCATCTTTCAAAGCTTCCAGTTGCGCATCGCGAATCTGATCGGGTAAGCTGGCATGAATCGTGAGTTGCAATGCTCTCACCCGTCTGGGTTTATCTGTTTCTTTTCTGCTGAGGGCGTCGGCCACCACATTGGCCTTGCCAGGGTGGTACTTGATGGCACAATCATAATCTTTAAGCAGCTCGACCCAACGACGCTGTCGCATGTTCAGCTCCTTCTGATCGTAGATATGTTGGAGACTCTTGTGGTCGGTGTAAATGGTAAACTTGGTACCGTACAAGTAATGCCTCCATATCTTAAGAGCAAACACTACAGCTCCGAGTTCCAAATCGTGGGTCGTGTAGTTCTTCTCGTGAACCCGTAGTTGTCTAGAGGCGTAGGCTATAACCTTCTCGAGTTGCATCAGCACACAACCGAGACCTTGTATAGATGCGTCACAGTGTACCTCAAAATTTTCCGTTCCCTCAGGGAGAGCTAAAATAGGGGCGCTACAAAGCTTGGTTTTCAACAGTTGGAAAGCGGATTCTTGCGCGTCACCCCAATTGTACTTAGTGCCCTTGTGGGTCAAGGCGGTGAGGGGTTGAGCAATCTTTGAAAATCCCTCGATGAAACGCCGGTAGTAGCCGGCCAGTCCTAGGAATTGCCGCACCTCAGTCGGAGTCTTGGGTGCTTCCCAGTTTTTGATGGCCTCTACCTTACCGGGATCGACATGGATACCATTCTCGTTGATCACATGTCCTAAAAAGTGAACCTCGCGAAGCCAAAATTCACATTTCGAGAGTTTAGCATACAGTTGTTCCTTCTTCAGTAGTTCCAGAATTATCCTTAAGTGCTCTTCGTGGTCAGTCTCGTTCTTGGAGTAGACGAGAATATCATCAATGAAAACAATCACGAACTTGTCGAGGTACGCCTTGCATACTCGATTCATGAGATCCATAAATACGGCTGGTGCGTTGGTTAGGCCAAAAGGCATAACCGAAAACTCGTAGTGACCATACCGTGTTCTGAAAGCCGTCTTTGAAATATCTTCCTCGCGCACTCTCAGCTGGTGGTAACCGGATCGTAGATCGATCTTCGAGTAGTAACTCGATCCCTGAAGCTGGTCAAACAAATCATCAATTCGGGGTAAAGGATAACGGTTCTTGACCGTCACCTTGTTCAACTCCCGGTAGTCGATGCACATTCGGAAAGTCCCGTCTTTCTTTCGGACAAACAAGACAGGGGCTCCCCATGGCGATGAGCTAGGTCGGATAAAACCTTTATCCAACAAATCTTGCAACTGAGTGGAAAACTCCTGAAGTTCCGCCGGTGCGAGTCGATACGGGGCTCGTGCTATGGGTGCTGCACCGGGTGTCAACTCGATTTGAAATTCGACTTGACGAATAGGAGGGAGTCCGGGCAAATCCTCCGGGAAAACTTCCGGAAAGTCTCGCACAACCGGTATGTCCTCAATTCGTTTCTCCTCCGCGGGTTTCTCAACAATCTGCGCCAAAATTGCCGGATGGCCCTTTCGTAAATACTTCTGTGCCTTCAAAAGGGTAATGACGCTGGTGGTCATGCCGCTTCTCTCGCCTCGGACCGAAATGATCTCGCCGGAAGGGGTGGTAATATGGACTATCTTATCATGGCATATAATCTCCGCTCGGTTCTCGGATAACCAGTCCATGCCGACAACGACATCGAAACTACTAAGCGTAAAAGGAATAAGGTCAATGTCAAAGACATGACCTGACAGTTTCAACTTACATCCCGCAAGTATATGAGTTGTTATTACAGTTTTACCGTTAGCTAATTCAACAGGAAACTTAGCGTCTAACGGGGTTGGAGTAAGGTTTAAAAGTTGGCTAAAAGCTTTTGACACAAAACTCCTATCAGCTCCAGTGTCAAACAAAATAGAAGCAAAACAATCGTTTACAGGGAACTTACCAGACACCACATGCGGATCATTGCGGGCTTGACCCGATCCAATCACAAACGCTCTTCCTTTGCCATTTCCTCCACCATTACTGCCACTTCCATTACCCCCATTATTGTCATTCTGTTTCAGCTTGGGGCAATCCTTCCGGAAATGACCTTCCTGTCCACATTCAAAACATCCCTTAGTCGTCATCGGTGGCTTAGGAGCACCCTTCGCCGCAAGGTCAACTCTACATTCCTTCGCTTGGTGACCTATCTTTCCGCATCTTTGACACTTGACACGGTCACACTGACCAACATGATGAAAGTTGCACCTGTTGCACTTTGGATATTTCCCAGCATATCCGCTCGAAACCTGCCCGCTACCGTTGTTGTTGTTGTTGTTGTTGTTGTGATTCTGAGTGTTGAAACTCCGAGTAAATTCGGGCTTACGGTAGTGGTGTTGCGGTGGGAGGTTTGAGGATGAAGATCTGGTGTTGTCAAACTTTCTCTTCCCGCTGTTCGGGTTGCTGTTGTTGTTACTGTTGCTGACTTGGTCATTACTCGGGTTGTCACGGGCTTTAACAGTCGAACCCCTCGGTGGTAACGCACCCTGGGTCACAGCCTGATCCGTCAGTTTGTGAGCCAAACGGATCGCTTGTTGGATCGTGGCTGGTCTGGAAGACGTCACCATACCCTGAATCTGTGGTGCTAACCCATCAATGTACATCTCTATTCTCTTGCTCGGCGGATCCACCATCCGCGGACACATTACAGCCAACTCGTGCGAACGAGTAGTGTAGGCTTCAATCTCCGAACCCACCATCTTCAACGACCAAAACTCCGACTCTAACTTCGAAATTTCCTCCCTCGGACAGTACTCCTCTCGTATCATGTTTTTGAACTCCTCCCAGTTCATCGCGTTAGCCAGTTCCAATCCAAGGATCTGGACGTTCGAATTCCACCAAGTGAGGGCGGAATCCTCAAGTGTCCCAGCAGCGAATTTGACCCTACTGGCAGGGAGGCAGTTACACATCTCAAAGGCCGACTCGGCCTTCTCAGCCCAACGCAGGAAGCCTATAGCTCCCTCAGTGCCCTTAAACGTACTGGGCTTGCAGTCAAGGTAGTTCTTGAAGGTACACGTTCCACTCGGACCTCCAGTTTGATTCTGAACGTGTGCGGCTAAAGCGGCTGCCACATGGTCATTCAGCAGAGTTTGGAGTTCAGCTGCAGTCATGCTGATGTTACCACGTCCTCGTCCAGCGTTTCTTCCGGCCATTTCCTAGAATCACAGTATAAAATGTTAAACATGAATTTTTCTTTCATATACAACACACCATACATGTAATAAAAGATAGGTAAGAAAAAAAAAACATCACATCACAACCACATATTAGTCTAAATAAAAACTCATGATTAAAACCATTGTATTCGCTACAAAGTATTTCCAATCAATCCTTAAAATCATAGAAAAATAATAGTTAGGATGGAGACAACCCCTCCATCTAAGTATCATCATCACTAGATGTCGTCATCTGAGGACACTTCCGAATGTGCCTCCTCCTCAGCCGGTTCTTCCTCCGGTTCTTCTTCGGGTTCCTCCTCGGGATCTTCCTCGGGATCCTCCTCAGGCTCCTCTTCGGGATCTTCTTCAGGTTCTACTTCAGGCTCTGCCTCGGGCTCGGCCTCAGGCTCTGCCTCAGGTTCTGCTGCGTTCTGAGCAAGTTGCATTTGTAGGTCATCGCAACGCTCGAGTGCTATCTCGGTTCGGGTTCTTGCTTCTTGGAGTTGCTCTTGCAAGTCTATCATCTCGGCTTGCATCTTCATCATAACCTTCGTTTGTTGCTTACTAGTCTCCTGCATTTCTTTCATTGCCGCTGCCATGCGGGCAATCTCCTCCTGAGTCTCGGTTCCATCTTTAAACAGTCTGGAAACATTCTCTCTCGTGTAGCGCATGTAACCCACATCACGCTCCAAACAAGAAACGACAGCTGCGAGAACTCGCTCCACAGGTTCGGTTATGGGTGGTAGAGTGTTAGGGTAAGCAGGGTGGTTCGGGTGAGGCAATGGGGGAACTTGTTCACGGTAGACCATACGTCTGATCATGTTGGGGTACCAATCCCAGCTAACGTCGTTTTCATACAGGCCTCCGGATAGGCGGTACCTCTTCGGTGCAGGAGCTTCGAGTTCCGGGACTACATGGGGTGGCGAGGCAGTAGGTAACTGCGGTTCCTTCCCGTGAGCATGCGTCATCGAATCGGATGATGATGAGGGTGGCGTCGACATTCCTACAGGTAAGCCGTGTATATGCGCGCGTATGAGTGAAGGAGGTAAAGAAATAAGATTTCAAGACTACACAAACCTATGCAGTGCGTATCATTATAACTAATGGGTCGTCGCGGTTATAGTCTAGTATGCATGCAGCTTCTAGTTCGCTATAACCAATGGCTCTGATACCAATCTGTCACACCCTCAAAATCCACTAACGGAGTTTTACCGTCAGAGGGTGTGAACTGGCAGGATCGGAATCATTAGTTATAATCAAACCAAAGAAAAACGTTTAAATGTAAATAAGTGCGGAAGCGTAAAACCTTAATTCAAAAGTTGCGTCACGCAGGACGACTTAAAACCAAATGTAACTGTTAAAAATTTAGTTTGCAGAATAAAGATGGTTTCAATTAATGCATGCTCCTAAACCGCGCGCCCGCCTCGGCTACCTGAGAATAACATACTAAAAGTGTCAACACAAGGTTGGTGAGTTCACAAGTTAAATAAGATAAATCGTTTAGCGTTTTGCGTAACCTCGTTACGACGATTCAGTGTTTTGCGTAACCACGTTACGACGTTTAAGTGTTGCGTAACCCCGTTACGATGTTTAAGTGTTGTGTAACCACGTTACAACGTTTAAGTGTTGCGTAACCCCGTTACGACGTTTAAGTGTTGTGTAACCACGTTACAACGTTTAAGTGTTTTGCATTACCAGATAGTGTTATGTCAAATTATATATCGATAGGTAGCTAATCTATACAACAAGTATCGCTAAGTGGTTCGCGACCGAAGCTGACTGTTTATCAAGTGCCCGTCACCAGGTCAATCCAGACCATGGTAAGTGTTAGCCAAAATTACACCCACTCAACCTCCAGTTGAGCTTAACGTCGGGTGGGGTTTGTCAAACCCAGTAGTACTACTCAACAGTGACTCGCTTTTCCAAATATTAACCGGTCCGATGTGTGGGACTTCAAATGTTACGTTTGCCGCTTAGCCTTTACAAGTGATATATAATTTATAACAAAATCTTAAATATGCGTTTATCTCAGAAAATACGTTTATCGGAGTATGTTATCTCCCCCAAGTGAAAAACGTTTGAAAACAGTTCAAAGAGCGGGGTAAGTGAAACTCACTGTTTGCGAAGAATATCCCGATCTAGATCACCAAGTGATGTGCGTCGTAGAAACTCTCTAGCGTTCTAAATAACAAAGAGATTTTCTAAGTATCGGTACGTTTAACGAGTCTCTAGACTCGGCACATAATACCTATGCACGTAACAGATTTCGTGTTTCGTTTGTGAATTGTGTGTGACTTAAACAAGTACAATTGTGATACGATACATGAGTGAGCAATTACTTTCGTGTCACGTACTAATAACATACTTTACTAGCAATTATTCCCGTAAGGGCATTTTGGTCAACAAACAAAGATTAACTAACCATTATTCCCCATAAGGGAAATTTGGTCAATTCATGGCAATCAACTAACAACTATTCCCCGCAAGGGTATTTTGGTCAAAATACAACAATTATACAAAAACTATCATATTTCATGCATTCCTACACAACTCAGCAGCTAGTTTCGTTATGACAGAATTTCTACTTGAAAGATTGCACTAGTTCACCGATCATAACGTCTCAATTAATTCACCAAAAATCACCACAGAAGCATACATATCTTAGGTTTCCAGAACATATTTTATCTTATTTTTATTCCACATATTTTTCTTATAATGACCAAAACATTACAGCAAACTCATATCAGTCAGATTCATGTGCAACAGAATGTTATTTACAATTCCCATTAAACGAAAAATCCAATAAATGCAAGACCACTTGGGTTTGGTTCCTAACTCAATGAGTCAACTTCCAGAAGTGGAACCAACCCAATTGGTCTCGTAGTTCATGAGATATAACATTTACAACATAACCTAACAGCAGGTCTAACAGCTCAGCTTTGCATCACGTTTTTGTAAAATCATAAAAGTATACTTCCACTTATCCAAAAATTACGAATTTATACTTTATAGAAACTAGACTCAACCTAGTTTACTGCAGTACCCACAATCTCAATCAATTTTCACGTTTACACTTTGTTACAGTCACTTAAACATCGTATATACATTCTGTCCAGAATCTGTTCACATCAAAACTCAACATAATAACAATCTATGAACTATCATGCATCCATATAACCCTCTAGACACTATAACTACTATCCATGCATATCAATTACACCATACTTACAAGATTAGGGTTTGTGTTTTAACTCAAATCAAAGACAACAATGAATCATGCAACAACATCAATCTAGTTATCAATCCATTATCCAACTAACAACAATCATATTAATCACATACATGCACATGATCGGCCGATTAGGGTTTATACACAACCCATTAAACATCAAAATTAAACAACAAAGAGGTAAGAGGTGATCAAGTATACCTTCCTAGCACCTAGTTCTTGGATTAATCTCTTGATTTGATGTGTATATGTGTGAGTTGGTGGACGGCAGCCGTGGAGAACCAAGGAGGGGAGGGCCGATCGGTCTTGAGTTTATAAAATAGATTAGGGTTTAGTGTTTAGGTTATATTTATAGATAACCAAGTTACATTCTAGTCCCTAAACTTTCAAGTGCTACATCTCTAGCCTAAACTAGTTGGTTCTTGTTTCTTGTTTAACATTCCACATAACAATCAAGTAACACACATATACCTAACACATAATAATCACATAATTAGTGTTTTGACGTTTGTCGTTTATTTATCAATCGCTCGCGTCAACTCGTTTGCGTTTCGGTGCAAATCCCGAAAGACTACACATGTAGTAAATGTTAAGCGTCATTTAAACCCTAGTTTAAATGTAATGAAGTATGCGTTATAGATTCAACGATCTTAAAGTTTGAATTGACGGAGTTGAGTTAACGGGGTTAACCTGAAATTGACGATTGTCACACTTGTTGATCATCACTCAATTTTAAAAACATAACATGCCGTGTTAACAGCCTCTGCCCAGAAGAACAATTGCAACTTTAAATCACACAACATAGTTCTTGCCGCCTCAATAAGAGTTCTGTTCCTCCTTTCAGCAACACCATTTTGTTGTGGTGTCCGAGCTGAACTGTATTGTCGAAGCACCCCCTTTTCGGTACAAGAGTAATTTAGTGTAGAATTATTGAATTCCGTGCCATTGTCACATCGAATACCCTTCAGCTTTAAGTTGAGCTGATTCTCCATAAGCACCACGAAGCGTTTAATCAATTATGCAATCTCACTCTTATTTGACAAGAAAAACACCCAAGTGAAACGTGAGTAATCATAAATAATAACAAGACAATAAGAGCTGCGTGAAAGACTCAAAAACATGAACGGGACCGAACAAGTCCATATACAGAAACTGAAAAACTGATGAAATGGTGTTAACAAGTTTTGGCCTGTGAGACTTATGATTGTGCTTACCCAAGGCACAAGCCACACATTTTTCAATAGTAACCAAATCTTTGACAGGTAAACCACGCACCAAGTCGTTTTTAGCAAGATGATTTAGATTTTTGATGTCTGCATGACCAAGACGACGATACCAAAGCATGGCATTATGTTCTAACAGTTTTGAAAACAAGCACGTTATTTCATTAGGAACATTTTTGTTCATATCGATCACATAAGCATTATCTTTTCTCTGTGATTTAACAAGAACCCAATCCTTTGGTATAATGATACCAGGTTTTAACATCAAACATTCTTTGTTGATAAAATGGGTTGAAAAACCTTTATCACAGATCTGTGAGATTCTCAACAGACTGTGTTTCAGCTTAGGAACAAAATTAACATTATCAAACTTTAGAACACCATTACTTACAGTACCCTTCTGAGTAATCTCTCCTTTCTCTCCTCCCGCAAAAGGAAACATACCCACCGTTAAAGATTTGAATGTCGTGTAGTTGGGAGATGTCCCCTGTCATATGCATGGAACAGCCACTATCAACATACCAAGGTCTGATGATATTCCTCCATAGCTGTTCCTGCACGATATGTGAGATCAATTAGTTTTTGGTACCCAGTCCATAGTAATACTGGGTGAACCTGAGTCATCTAAACTTGTTTCAGGTTGCCATGAATGTCTTCCCGGTTATCTAATATAGAATTTGATATCTTGATCATAAGATATTTAGCAGCCATTCATATATAGTTTTAGAAGATTTACTGTTCTTTTGTATGAATGGATGGCTTAGTCTCCGGTTTACGAGTGGGAGACACATATGACTTTTTCTTCCTAACTTTTTTTTGTTCCAAAAACCGATTTGGTTCTGGAGACCGAAACATAGTTACTACCACCCTTCCAAAGCGTGTTAGGCTTGGTTTGATGAGGACTAAACCTACCAACTATGTTTCTTTTCCAGTCACCGTAAAAGGGATTTGCCTTATAATACCTTGATTTTCTTTGATAGGTATTTTGAGGCATATTCCTCTGATAGTATCCGTAATATGGGACATATGGGCGGTGTGGACAATTTCTAGCAATATGACCAGGAGTACCACAATTGAAACATGTTTGACGCTTTATATGGAATTCATTATGGTCAACTCCTTGTATGGACATGTTGTGAGAGCTATCTTGCTTCACTTGGCGTTTACCACCTGAGTTATTGCTTGGTTTATCACAATTTTGATCATTTGAACTTCCTTCTTTAACAAACTTAGGTGATATATATTTATGATGAGTCATATTTTTATCAAATTTATTCAAGGACACACCACCAGATTTCAAAGTTGTAAAGGAATCAACCACACAATTGTCTTTGCTCTGAAAAACAAAGCCCACACAAACATTTGAAGTCACATAATTCAAAGCAGGTAAATTTAAAGGAATATGAGAATTAAAGTCTTTATTATTTAAAACAAGTAAATCATCATCCTCATCAGTCCAATCCTCAGCAATTACTTTATTTGCATGTGAAGTAAACACATTAGTATCATTCACCCCTGAGGTTGATTCAGTGGATCTCACGAGTCAAGATCGCCTTTGCTATTTTCAGCCGGTTTACCATACTGCATGTTTTGAAACTTTTCTTCCTGCTCTTTGGTAGCAGGAAGTGCAGCATAGTTGTCATTATATGGAGGAGGTACAATACTGTACCCTATACCTTCACCGGTATTTTTTTCCACCATAATTGGTTCTCAATCATGGAGTTAACAACACTGGAGTCATCAAATTTCATAAAGTCGTCTAGTTCAGATCTTTCAAATTTAATAGTTAAATTTATAATTTCTAGCTTAGAGGCTTCCAGTTCAGCAGTTAACTCAACAATTTTTTGTTTGGCATCAAGGTGGTGACATCATTTTATACTAAAATCAGATTGAAGTTTAGAAAAATCCTTCTTCTGTGCTTCAATTTGTATCTTTGAAAGCTTTCTCATTTGTCTTAAGATTAAAATTTTCAGATTTTATTCATTCCATTTCTCTAAGCAAATTACTATTATGGGATTTGTATAGATCTACTTTATTAACACAAGCTTGAGAACATAATTTGGAACTTACCTCGGATGAGCTGGAAGGAGTGATGGCCACGAACGCAAATTGAATCTCCTTAATTTGTTCCTCAACAACATTTTCTTCTTCAGCAATTTCAACACGAGCAAAGTTTATAGTCTGATTGTTTATGCTGAGGGTTGCCATGTGATCATTCCAGGATAATTGTTGAGCTACCAAACCTCACTCACCTTCAGTCGTCCCTGCCCCATTTTCTCGTCTAGCATTTCCCACTAGAACCAGCGCCCTTTCTCTGTTTCCTTCCTTCGCTGGGATAATGCATTCACGAGCAAAGTGACCCGACTCGTGAAAGTTATAGCACCTCAGAGTATCCTTATTAAATCCCACCATCTGATTTGCTGGCACGTTCCAGTTGTTTCGGCCTGTTCTCTTAGTAAATTTCTTTGCACGAAACACTGCTATGGCGATTTGCCTAGAAATGTCCATTTCCTCTACATCATCAGGATGAATTTGATCCAGCTTAGCAGCTACTACTAGTTGAACCAGATCTCCAGCAAGAAAAACATTGTAGCAAATTATGAACCCTGCCATTAAGGTGATGTTTTCCTAAATTTCCTTTGAAATTGAGGGAATCTGACTGGGAGACTTACCGGAAGATCCAGCCGAAGGCTGGGACTTAGCAGCTGAAGCAGTTGGTTGAGCAGACTGAGGAAAGAACACGGGAGTTGGTTGTGGTGGTGCCTGTGAGAATTGACCCTGAGATGACTTGAACATTGAGAAATTATTTTGAGGCTGATACTGCTGAGTATAATACCCTTGAGAAGCCTTAAACATTGAGAAGCTATCTTATGAGATAAGTGCATTGTTAGAGTTTGCATGGTAAGAGTTTGCATGGTTTATGGCTTGCTGCTTGTTATCCATGTCACAAGCCTTGATGATTGCCATAACTTCTGAAAGAGTTAGCCTGTTGAGATATTTCGTCTTCTTGATCACCGCAACATTCATATCCCAGCTTTGAGGCAGGGAATTTACTAGTTTATTGTTTGTTTCAGCAGCAGTCGGACTGATATTAGCCGATCTCATCTCAGTCACAAGAGATATGAATCTCTGCAGCTGAGTTTCCAACGACTCTCCTAGAACGTGATTGAACATGTTGAACTTCTGTCGCAAGAGATCTTGACGACTTCTCCTCATATCCTAATTTCCTTCATACACTTGATTCAGGGCTTCCCATAATGCCTTAGCAGACTTTAATTCTCTAAATCCCATGGCAATCTCGGGTGAAAGTGCCATGGTTAAAGTAGAAAGCGCATTGTCGTCCTCTTCAATCTTTTCAAAATCAGCATCATCATACAGTTCAATAGGTTTCACAACAACTTCTTGAGAGTTTTCACGTTGATACCTGATAACTTGAGGGCCTCTAACAATACTTCTCCAAATTTTGGCATCTTTCATTTTTACCTCTCAAACCTGAACTTCCACTCGCTAAACCTCTCATGAGACAGTAGACGAGGTATACGAGTGGCAACTCCCATTATAGAGTCCAGTTCTTGATATGGTGTAGCATTAGTTGACTAATTTGTTATTGGTCCATTTTTGGGTAAAGGTTAATGGTTTGGTCCAGAAAATAAGTCCAAACAGTTTATTAGTTTACTTAAGGCCTAATATGATCATGCCCAATATATAATCCAGCGGAAAACAATAGTTGACCGAGAACTAGCATTGACCGAGATTCAAGAAAATCAGCCGAAAACACTCTTAGTTGACCGAGTGCAGCCAAAGTCCATAGGAAACACTTAAAGTTGACTGAGAACGCTTAAAGCTGGCCAAGAACAGATGAAATCCACCGAGAACCCATAAATTTGTTGGGTTTTATACAAGTTTATCAAAGTCAAGTTAACAATATTTAACTAGAAAACGCAACGGAAGCTTATATCTTAATACTTGTTAAAGAACATACCATTATGTTAAAATCAAAACCCAATGAACAAGGATCAAAATTACAAGAACAATATGCTCACAAAATGTAAATGTACCTTCTTCTACCTTTAGAAGAATAAGTAAGATATTGAAGATGATGGTGGATGAATGGCAAGCCTCCAAAGAAGAAAACCTCAAGAGAGTGATACCCCAAGCCTTTTGCAACAACACCAAGTTATTTGCTAGGATTCTTGAACACCAAAACAAGCTCACCAAGCTCTCCCAAAATGCCAAGGTTGGCCGTGAGTTTTAGGAGAGGGAAGGAGAGAGTTTTTGATTCAAAACTTGAATTCAAAATGGAGAGAGGAGTGATGCTTTGCATGTGTTGTGATTGGAGATGTATAAAGGAGATGTCAACACAAAAGGACAAAATAATAAATGGACAAACCATCCACCCACATGGGGTGGCCGGTTTTGTTATTATTTTTTTTTTTTTTTTTTTTTTTTTTTTTTTTTTTTGTTTTAACATTTAAATATCTCCATCTCTTATTTTATAAAACTCATTTTTATAAAATGCACATACATTTATGTAATTATTTAACCAATTAAATAATTAATTTATATAAACAAATTATCCAGATAATTTATTTAAATCCTCAAGTGTGTTTGTTTAGAAAACCAATTTTCTAAACACGTAGTGTTCGGTATTCGTTTAAATGATCAAATCATTAAAAGAATACATTTGGTGTTGTCTAGCTTGTTATTGGGTATGACCCGACTTGGATCAAACACAGTTAGCCACATTAATATAAATATGTGTCTCGGGCATACGTAATTCCAACAATCTCCCACTTGCACGAGATACATAGAAAATTAATGCAAGTGGTGAATACCGCCTAACAACAGTTCACCACCCCTAATGTGTTTGACGAAGTGCCATTCAATAACATCATCCCTTCAAGTCCCTTACTTGATATGATTTAGGTGAATCTATCATTATATCCCTTTGTTACTAGATGTCATGTTGGATCTAAGAGACATAGGTGATCATTCTCTTTACAATTCAACTTTATCAGGCCTTAGACATCTAAACTCTCAACACATAAGAGGAACAAATTCCGTCTTGACTGTATACGCCTCTCACTATCACTTTATACTCCACCTGAGCTCATCCTTATGTACCATCTTTTACGAATAGCGAAGGGGAGAGTCAAAGTGTAATACTTGGTGAAAATCAAGACCCAATATACATCTCAGGTCTAAGGATAATATGAAATTCTCCTTTACTCAAGATTACTAATGATCAAGTCAATCGACTCCATGTAGTAATATTGAGAGCGGGTCAGTCCAATATTTGTATCCCACAAATATCTATGAACTTTGGCAGCAAACCTATGCTCCATATTCATTTCTTATGAATATCCACCAATCCTAGTTCATAATAGTCTTGCTTCATATTTGTTCCCACAAATGTGATCGACTACGGACTTTTAGAATAAGATAACTTATTCATGGATTAAACATGCAAAATTAGAATTTAACTCAAGATTCTATAATCACATAAAAGAGTTAAATTACAAAAGTCTTTTAAACTTTAATACAAAATAGATCAAATCCAATTACTAGAATATCGAAGTCCTAAGCCACTCGCATGACGCTCATGTTTCGGTCTTTCTAGGAGCTTCGTAAATGGATCCGCAAGATTTTGATCAGTTCCAACTTTGCGAATACATATCTTTCCTTTTTCAACTTCATCCCTTATGTAGTTGAATCTCCGCTCTATGTGCCTTGTCTTTTGGTGCGAACGAGGTTCCTTGATTTGAGCAATCGCACCCTCGTTGTCACAAAAGATTTCTAGGGGGTCTTGAATGGAAGAGACCACCCCTAGATCGGTAATGAATTTCTTCAACCATGCAGCTTCTTGAGCTGCCAATGAAGCGGCGATGTATTCTGATTCTGTAGTGGACAATGCTACCACTTCCTGTTTTGAGCTCTTCCAAGAGACAGCTCCTCCATTAAGAGTGAACACATACCCAGATTGTGATCGAGAATCATCTCGATCAGTTTGGAAGCTCGCATCCGTGTAACCTTTTATAGCGAGTTCCTCCTCACCAGATCCATATATCAGAAACATATCCTTAGTCCTCCTAAGGTATTTCAATATGTTCTTAACAGCCATCCAATGACTGTCTCCTGGATTCTGTTGGTATCTGCTTGTCATGCTCAAAGCGCATGACACATCCGGTCTAGTACATATCATCGCATACATGATGGATCCTATAGCAGAAGCATATGGGATTTGTTTCATCATGTCTTGCTCACCCTTTGAGCTTGGACATTGAGCTGAACTCAATATGGTCCCTCTTTGAATAGGTACAAAACCTTTCTTGGAGTTTTCCATCTTGAACCTTTTCAAGATTTTATCAATGTATGTACTTTGGTTCAAACCTATCAAGCGCCTTGACCTATCCCTATAGATCTTTATTCCCAAAATATAGGCAGCTTCACCAAGATCCTTGATGGAAAATCTACTTCCAAGCCAAGCCTTAACGCTTTCCATGGTTGGAATGTCATTTCCAAATAGTAGAATGTCATCGACATACAATACTAAGAAGGTAATTATACTCCCACTAGCCTTTTTATACACACAAGCCTCATCAGCGTTCTTGATGAACCCAAAATTTTTGATTTCTTCATCAAAACGATGATTCCAAGTTCTAGATGCTTGTTTCAATCCATAGATTGATTTCTTTAACTTGCATACCTTTTTAGGATGTTTCGGATCGACAAAACCCTCAGGCTGAACCATATAGACATCTTCCTCAAGATATCCATTTAGGAAAGCGGTCTTGACATCCATTTGCCAAATTTCATAATCATAATGTGCGGCTATGGCAAATAATATCCTAATAGACTTTAGCATTGCCACAGGCGAAAAAGTTTCATCATAATCAACCCCTTGAGTTTGAGTGAAACCTTTAGCTACAAGTCTTGCTTTATAAGTATCCAAGTTTCCATGCATATCCGTTTTTCTTTTGAAAACCCACTTACTTCCAACAGCTTTGGAGTTGAGTGGTGGTTCAACCAATTCCCAAACTTGGTTGTCATACATGGATTGCATCTCAACGTTCATGGCTTCAAGCCATTTGTCACAATCATTCTTGGACATTGCATCACGGTATGTGGTTGGTTCATCCGAATCTACCACGTAGCAACCTTCTACAAAAAATCCATATCTTTCGGGTGGATTGCTAACTCTACCAGATCTGCGAACGTTTTGTGTGTTTTGATCAACCACTTGATCACTTTCAACAACCTCTTGTTGAGTGCTAGTATCAACCAATTGTGTATCATCTTGTGATTCTTGATCCTCATCAAATTTCACTGTTCTACTATTAGTTCCTTCCTCAAGGAACTTAGTTTCCAAGAACTTACCCTTTCGAGCAATAATAACATTTTGCTCACTAGGATCGTAAAAGTAATATCCTAAATCATCTTTAGGATAACCTATAAAGATACACTTAGTGGATCGGACTTCTAATTTGTTTGGGGTGTATTGCTTTACATAAGCTTCACAACCCCAAACTTTTAAGAATGATAGCGATGGAGCCTTTCCATGCCATACTTCAAAAGGTGTCTTCTCCACTTTCTTGGTTGGAGCCATATTCAATATGCGAACAGCGGAAAGTAAAGCATAGCCCCAAAATGATAGAGGTAAAGTGCTTCTAGCCATCATCGATCGAACCATATCTAATAGGGTACGATTTCTCCTTTCAGACACACCATTATGTTGTGGTGTTCCAGGTGGAGTAAGTTGTGAAATAATTCCACAACTCTTAAGATGATCTTGAAAAATACCACTTAGGTATTCACCTCCTCTATCACTACGAAGTACTTTGATTGTGGTTTTGAGTTGTCTTTCTACTTCAGCTTTGAAGTCTTTGAACATTTCAAAAGCTTCATCTTTGTGTTTCATTAAGTACACATAACCATATCGACTATAATCGTCAATAAAGGTAATGAAGTATCTTTCACCATTCCTAGTCATTGGTCTAAAAGGACCACATACATCCGAATGTATGATACCCAATAATTCTTTTGACCTTTCAAAAGTTTTATTAAAGGGTTGCTTTGTCATTTTGCCTTGTAAACAAGATTCACATACATCAAATGAATCAAACTCATTGGTTTCTAGAATACCACTCTTGCGAAGAGTTTGCATGCGATTCTTGCTTATATGTCCAAGGCGACAATGCCAAAGATAGGGATCACCCAAGTCCTTCTTGAGTTTCTTGGTGTTGACATTATACATTGAACTACTATGTGACATACCACTTTGATCTATTTCATATATACCATTCATGGGTATAGCTTTAAAATAAAATATGCCATTCATCAAAACATGAATATCATAATCCATAAATTTAAAATCAAAGCCACATTGTTTCAAAAGGGACACGGAAATAATGTTTCTCCTTAACTTAGGAGCATACAAAACATTCTTCAAAATTACTTCCAAACCACTTGGAAGCTTTAATATGTAGTCTCCTTGGGCTTGGACTTCAACTCTTGCTCCATTGCCCATAAAGAGACTAATGTCCCCTTTGTTGAGTTGTTTACTTCTTTTGAACCCCTGCAACAAATTGCAAATGTGAGTTCCACATCCGGTATCAAGTACCCATGTATTTGAAGAAATAACATTTAGTTCAATATGTATAGTAAAGATAATACCTGAGGTATGCCCCGCATCCCTCTTATCTTTTAACGCATTGAGATAGGTCGGACAATTCCTTTTCCAATGACCTATCTCTCCACACTCAAAGCATGGATCTTGCGCCGCAACCTTTTGCTTCTTTTCCTTCGGTTTGTAGGGCGTGATGGCTTTCCTCTTTCCCTTTCCTTGAACGTGGCCCTTGCCCTTAGCAACATTTGCTTTGGGGTTGGAGTTATGTCCCCTTTTGCCTTCATTGATTGTTAGAACGGGTAAAACCTTTTTACCCATTCCCGCTTCGGCCGTTCTTAGCATTGCGTGAAGCTCACCAATGCTTTTGTCCCATCCATTCATGTTATAATTTATGACAAAAGTTTCAAACCTTTTGGTCAATGAGTTGAGGATCAAATCCGTAGCCAACTCATTAGACACGGGACAATTCAACCTATTTAGCTTTTCAATGTAGCTTTTCATCTTTAGGACATAAGATGAGACGCTTTGGGTTTCCTCCATACGACATGCATGAAACGCTCGAACCGTTTCGAAACGTTCCGCTCTAGCTTGTTGAAGGAACATTTCCTTCAATTGAGTTATCATGTCGTATGCCCCATGATGCTCGAAATCCTTTTGGATTTCGGGAATCATAGTTGCTAACATGAGGCAAGAGGCTTGTACCGAATCTTTGGTGTACTTGACCCAATCGTAATAAGCCTCTTCATCTTCCACGTTAGGCTCGTCGGGAATGGGATCGTCTAAGACATATGATATCTCTTCTTGTTTGAGAACTATTCTCAAGTTGCGATACCAATCCATAAAGTTATTATGGTTTAGACGATCCTTTTCAAGGATGGTTCTTAAGGATAGGTTACGGGTGTTATGGGTAGAGGTGTTTGCATTGTTAGCGGCCATCTACAAAATTTAACAAAGTTTTATTTTAGTATTATAAACAATTTAATTATTAATACCCTTTTATTCCAAATTTTAAAATAATAATTAAATTCTAGAATCCAACGATAAATCAAATTTTGGTTAGGTGACCTTTATCCCGTTATTTGATTTAACAAGGTAGTCAACCTTGACAATTGCAACCCTTTGCAACTTCTAGAGGTATGGGACCATTCGAAATCCTTATTTCGTGTTGGCATGTTTATCCCATCAACACCATTGGACCCCATGCTTAGGTGACCTTTATCACATGGTTTCCAATTCAAGTCGTCCTACTTGTATAAACATGTAAGATTAACATACAAGTGGTTAGGTGACCTTTATCCCACAATTATGTTAATATTACCTTAAGTATATTAGTTTGCTCTAAAATGGTTAGGTGACCTTTATCCCATTTAAAGTTTCCTAATACGTTAAGTGTCTTACAAAAGGATGGTGTTAGACTTGTTTCCTTGGTAATTATGAAAAAGGGATTTTTAAGTTTTCCAATATTCTAGTTTGAAAAACATTATGCCATATCCTAACATGCATTTAGTAATATGGCGATTTTGAAAACCAATTTTCAAGGTTCTAGTTATAATAAAACCAATTTTATTATATGTGAGTAATCGCTTAGTTTTAATAAACCCATTTTATTAACTAATTGACGCGATATTACCAAATATATATTAGAACCCGTTTTATGCTAGTTGTCGTTCCTATGTGACGGTTTGGATATCCTAATATCTATCAACCACACATTACATAAAGTAAAACAAACAACCAAGCATACATGCAAAATATAGTCATAACCGAGAACCGCTAAGTTTGACCATACTTGTTAGCCGAAACAAGTATAGGTCATAAGTCTCACCTAAGGGACAAAACATGACACAAGGATGGAATGTTGACTCCCACTTGACCTTGCATCCAAATGCTTCAAGTATCCTTTCCAAGTTGTTGTGTTCTTGTTGGGCTTGTAAATGGGCTCCAAACTTCCAAAAGTCTTCTTGGGCCCAAGAGTGAAATTTATGGGCTTAATGGGCTTGAATCCCATGATGGGCCGGTGAGGCCCAACAAGCCCAAAATTTGGTCCAAGGCCCAAATCCACCAATTCTTGCATCTTCAATTTTTACAAAATGTATCCTAATACATATTTTTCTAAAACAAAGAAAATGCAACTAATCTATTTATTACATACCAACTTATGAATAAATAAATTACACAAGCCTAAAATATGAATTATTACAACCATATTGAATAATAAATATAACCAACATACACATAACAACAATCAACACATCCAAGGTCTCGGTTTCGGTTATGACACATCCAAACATACCAAATGTTCTAAGCATGCAACCTAAGCAACCATTGCCCAAAACATCAAAGGAATCGGCCCCCCCCCCCCCCCCAAGAGGCTACGGCCCAAACCCCCCCCCCCAAAATTTTACAATTTTCAACATGCAAATGTTAATAATGGTTTCCTAAGATCTTTCCATGCATGTCAAGATCTTACAAAACCATGGGGGTTAAATCCACCAAAATTTCGGACCCCTTTTTCACCCATGAAAAAACCCGAAATTTATGAACATGCAAGGAGCATAAGTCCTTGTAACCGGCTCTTGATGCCATTGTTGGGTTTTATACAAGTTTATCAAAGTCAAGTTAACAATATTTAACTAGAAAACGCAACGGAAGCTTATATCTTAATACTTGTTAAAGAACATACCATTATGTTAAAATCAAAACCCAATGAACAAGGATCAAAATTACAAGAACAATATGCTCACAAAATGTAAATGTACCTTCTTCTACCTTTAGAAGAATAAGTAAGATATTGAAGATGATGGTGGATGAATGGCAAGCCTCCAAAGAAGAAAACCTCAAGAGAGTGATACCCCAAGCCTTTTGCAACAACACCAAGTTATTTGCTAGGATTCTTGAACACCAAAACAAGCTCACCAAGCTCTCCCAAAATGCCAAGGTTGGCCGTGAGTTTTAGGAGAGGGAAGGAGAGAGTTTTTGATTCAAAACTTGAATTCAAAATGGAGAGAGGAGTGATGCTTTGCATGTGTTGTGATTGGAGATGTATAAAGGAGATGTCAACACAAAAGGACAAAATAATAAATGGACAAACCATCCACCCACATGGGGTGGCCGGTTTTGTTATTATTTTTTTTTTTTTTTTTTTTTTTTTTTTTTGTTTTAACATTTAAATATCTCCATCTCTTATTTTATAAAACTCATTTTTATAAAATGCACATACATTTATGTAATTATTTAACCAATTAAATAATTAATTTATATAAACAAATTATCCAGATAATTTATTTAAATCCTCAAGTGTGTTTGTTTAGAAAACCAATTTTCTAAACACGTAGTGTTCGGTATTCGTTTAAATGATCAAATCATTAAAAGAATACATTTGGTGTTGTCTAGCTTGTTATTGGGTATGACCCGACTTGGATCAAACACAGTTAGCCACATTAATATAAATATGTGTCTCGGGCATACGTAATTCCAACAAAATTTTGGCTGAAAAATCTTAAGTGATCCTGAAAACACACAAGATTTCTTTAACCAGTTAAGTTTGGTAATAACTAAATCCCGAAGTTAATGGGATTTAAATTTTTACCAAAGATAACTTAATCTTTGACCAAAAGTATCTCTTTCCTTCTTCGATGAATAATTCACCGGAAACACAAACACCACGTCCACCAAGATGATTAACAAACCATAATTCTTTAATCTATGATATCACAACCGAGTCTAGTATAGGTCAATAGGCGCTGATACCAATTGTAAGTCCTTGGAACGGATCATTCAATGTGATACCAAATGATCTCATTGTGAAGCAGAAGTTAACAGGATATGATTCAATGATAAATGATTAAACACGTAAAGAACAAAAACAAGATGCTTCAAAACACACATATTATTACGTCTGGTGCTTAAGCACAATACCACACAATATCTTGTTCACCAACAATTCTGAACGGCCAAACTAAGAAACCAAAATACATTGTATATATATAGGTACTACACCCTAGCCTAATACAAACCAAAAGCCCACTGAGATCTCTTGGATCTTGGTTCACATACAAGCCCAAAACCAAAATACAAATCAAACTAATACTAGCCCAACATTCGGCTTCTACATTTTTAATATTTAGATAATGAATGTCATACGTACTTCAACATCAACATGAATCTAACAAGAATTTGATATGAATATTTAGCACATTAGAACATCACAAATATGAATTCAGTCTTGACATAAACATAACAGTCAAACATTGTCTTGAACATAACAAAAATGAAACAAACACATGTCTTCAGCTTAAAATAAACATTGTCTCCACTAACAAATTCATGAGGCAAACATTGTCTTAAGATAAACAAGACGGTGCACCTTGTGACACAGCTTGTGAAGATGCTTCCCCACCTTGACCCTTGATTATTGAATAGTTGTGTCCCTTGTTTCTACATTTGCTACATGTAATGGTGACCCTTCCTAGTCATTTTAACCTCCTTATCAAATTGATCCTCAACCTCTTGTATTGACTTGTGCCTCTTTTTTTTTTTGGTTCTTCCGATCTATTCAATTCATGTACACATTTGCATTTAAAATTGGTTACATAACCCAACAAAAGTGATTACATAATGGATACAAAATACTTATACAGGTTAACATATTCTTTTGTTACATGTTTATGATGTTTAGGAGCAACAAGTTATAAAGTGAAACAGTAGAGGGAGTCCAAAAAGTTTGTCCATTAATGGCTTCTATGACATCTCGTACACACTTTCATAAGTGCTTAACCAATGGCATCTATCAACCCATTTCCGTGGTTCAACTCCGATAATACCATTATCTATCATGTCGCAAGGGCATGTTTACAAGGCATGCATGTCAAATCTCAACTCCTGCATTCACAATTGTTCTTTTACACATTCACGACACACTAGGATCTTGGACCAGTCACCTAATAATGGAAAAGCAAATGATTACAAAACAGTAAAAGCCAAAATGCGTTAACTACCTATGTACCTGATACTTTATAGAATCCATCATTAGAACATGTAAATTTTGTGATTCACTTTTTATCTTATTAAACATTGGCAGAGAAACTGGTGTTAATGGTCCTTGAGCCTTTGCTATAACCTTCCTCACATTTACCATCCTTTTGTCATGTAGTCTCTAACGAACACCAAACAAGTGACTATAGGCTTGTCTCTTGCACCAACTAACTGCTTGTTAAATACATCGCACATGTTGTTCAAAACTACGTCACACTTTGCTCTGCCTGTAAAATGGGCTTTTAACCAAATGGTGGGTGGAATCTCCAATAACCATTTAGCTAAATCTTCATTTCTTTTTTCATGTCTTCCATTGCATTGAGAAAGTAACGTATGCTAGTGACATTTGTTGCCATGTAACATCCTACTTTTGAGAAAAATAAACAAAAGAAATTTAGTATATTTAATAACGTGTCGTTATCCAGTTAGATAAATAAACTATTAGAGTGTGGGCTTGGACATTTAAAAGATGGACTAAGGGAGGGTGATGGGCCTTAGGTCCATGGGATTAAGGGTATATAAATCCTTTAAACCTCCCTAAAACCCTAAAACCCTCATTCTTACCATCTAGCATTCATAACACACTAAAAAACACTCACAAACACCTTCCTTTATCTCAGACCAAGATCCGAAGGAAAAGACCCGAGCTTGTGGGTGTTAGAGCGTCGTCATGAGCAAGACATACACCAAGCTTAGATCGTGTTCGTTAAACCAATTCGTTTAAGTTATGTTCTATAACAAAAATCTGTTCGGCTTGTTTAGTATTCCTAGATCTATATATATATATGGTAAAAATGAATCAAACGCAACAATCCTCGTTGAAATTCGTTAACATCTGCTGGGTTAATTGATCACATGTTAAAATGCATGTATATATCGATCAAACGCACCATTTAAACACGATGTTTGGGTGTTTGGATGATTAGGGTTTGTAGGCGCTATGTATACGAACCTATTGATACCAAATTTGTATTGTTTCATCGGGATTTGAAGGTTAATTGAGAATCTGGTGTCTTTTGACTGTTTGGCGTTCTTGACGATTTTGACTTTGAAAACTGGAGTCAAAGATTGGATAATATCTAATATCCATTCGTTATGATAAATGAATGTTTGATCATTCGTTAAGCAATCATAGTGAATAAGATGCATTCATATGTTCTTGTAACGAATGAGCCTTTCATTCGTCCAATAGAAGTCACAAATAACCTTATTCATTCGCTATCCATTCATTTGCCATGAGGAGACAGCGAATGGAACCATTCATTATAGATACGTCCTCCTGTAACAAATGAGCCTTTCATTAGTCTCAAAGAAAGCACGAATGACCTTAGTCACTCGTTATGGACTCATTCATCTCGTTGAGACTCAGATCAAGCCATTTGTTATAACGAATGGGGTAGCGAATGGTGCTTACCCAGAAAAAAATATTACTTAAATATTTAATGAGAATTGGATTTTGATGAAACTTTAGTAAAGGACCTTTAATGAAAATAAAATTTTTCCAAGTTGACCTGGCAGCTCAACCCCAGCTAGGGGCTCTGCCCCTTGGACCCTACTAGGGGCTGTCGCTCCTAGACCCCGCTGTCCCCGGACCCCTGTTCGTTGAGGGTTATAATAAACTAGAAGTACGATATGGGTAGTGATAGTTTATTGATACGTGTAATTGTTATACAATTAGCCGCCCCTGGTTGAAGAGAGGAGTTACCATTAACTCGGAAAGGAACCGAGCTCAGGTGAGTTTCCTTGTCATGTTTTCGGGGCTGTGTGCATACTCAATGCGATTAGTTAATACACTCACCTTATGTGGTAAATGTATGCTACGTGAAAGTTTATGAATGATGTATCTATGATATATGAACATCTACTAATGATGTATGTATGATATATGAATGATGTAAAAAGTATTAAGAGTATGTATGAAAGTATATAAATATAAAAGAAAAGGAAGGTATGTATGAATTAACAGTAAGAGGGTGGCAGACCCTAATAATATGTGTGAAGGAGGGTGACAGACCCTAATAATATCCGTGAAGGAGGGTGACGGACCCTAATAATATATGTGAATAAGGGTGTCATACCCTAATAATATTTATGTAGGAGGGTGGCAGACCCTAATAATATCTGTGAGGTTATACGGCGAAAGGCTCTTTAAGGGTGGCAGAACCTAATAATATCACTGAGGTTATAGGGCGAAAGGCTCTTTAAAAAGTATAAGTATGTTTGTAAAGCAAGATAAAATATAAAAGCATGAAAGAAAGAAAGAAATAAAGAAAAAGGAAAGTTTATACTTATGTATGTACGAAAGAAAGATAAGAAAGTTAAGTAAGTAATATGTGTTTACGGTTACGTATATGTAAGTATGTGAATGTATTGTATGTTACCTGCTTTAACTAGAACTCACTCAGCGTAGCTGACTTTTAGTATGCACGCATGTTAATAGACTGAAGCGGTTAGCTTGAGGGAGACACATGGCAGGATCTGAAGAAGCTGGCATCTGCAAAAAGAAATGTCATGATGATTAAATAAGATGTTTTATGTTATGTTTTTAAATACAAGTTTGAATGTTTGTAATGAATGATTGAAGTTTTATTTATTTCGCGAAAGTTGTAATTAACACTGATATTTAGAACTGTGTTTATCAGTTAATCCAACGCCAAATTAGGGCACCGGGACCGGGACCTTACAAGTTGGTATCAGAGCATAAGTTTGAGGGAAATAAGCATCTTACATACTTAGACTCGAATAGAGAATGAGACTTTAGTAAGAAAAGAAAGAAGATGTCAGTTCAAGAAAGTCACGTGTCACTTAAGCAAGCTAAGTAAGGGTAAGGTACATGATTAATTTCATGTGTAATGTAAGAAAGTTAGCTTAATTGCTAGAGATAGGATTTTTCTATTGTTTGAATAACCTAGCAGAAATGCACTCACAAAGGGAAGTGTATAGGACACAAAGAGTAATGTGATAAGCTAATCACAACTGGCCACTGTTATTACCTGTTAGCATTACTATCCTTGTACTAAATAGTTCATTAAGTGACAACGTTTGTGTTTCCTTATTGAAAATGAATGGCTGGAGCAAGAAAGGTTGTTGGTCAAGGAGATCGTAGGGATGTCGTGGTAGGCTACGTATCACCCGGGAACCTTTTGTAGAACCAGTTACTAACACAAGAGAGGAGAGGAGTGAAACTCTACAAGGACCAAGCAACAATGAAGGGTATCAACTGGATCCTGCTGTTCAAGCCGCCATTTCTCAAGCTGTAGCTGCTGCAGTGAAGGAATTACACCCTAGTAAGTCTACTAAAAGCCACGCGAGGACCGCTGAGAGGGCAGCGGATGATGGTAAGAAAGTTGATGATGAGGAAGGCGACTCGTGTGAAGTTCGATCTTTGAAAGTCGACGAAAGGAAGAGAGGCCGAGGTGGGTGTAACTTCAAGTCGTTCAAAGGTTACGACCCGCCAAAGCTGACTGGGTTAGGAGACGCAATCTCCACTCTCCACTAGATAACCACAATGGACAATGTTATCCGAATTAGGGAGTGCCGTCCCGAACAGGCAGTAGGTAATGCTACTCGGTCGTTTGGTGATGAGGCTATGTACTGGTGGGAAATGGTGGAACAAAGAAAGACCCGAGAATAGATTAAAGCTATGAGTTGGGATGACCTGAAGGAGTTGGTAATGAAGCGATTTTGTGCTGATGCTGAGGTTGAGAGGGCTGAGATGAAGTTTTTGAATCTAAAGACGTGTAAGATAACACACCGCGAGTACACTACTGAATTCAACCGCATGTCGAGGTTGGTGCCTGACATGGTGAACGCTGAGGCCAAGCGAATCAAGGGTTATATAAGAGGCCTACCACAGAATGTACGCACCTTAGTCAAGGCTAGTAAACCTGCTACCTTTGACTCTACTGTTGAACTCGGAGAGATGGTTGATGACGATCTGGCTGTGGATGATGTGGTGGTAGAAGAGAAGAAAGAGAATAAATGGGTTGCTCCTATCATACGACCCGGTACTCAGTTGTGGAACCCCAAGGATAAGAAGTAGAGGGTGTGGGAAAAGAAGTCATGTAAGACTTTTGGTAAGATGCACGCTGGTGAGTGCAAGTGGGGTACTAGTTCTGATGTGTGTCTAAGTGTGGGAAATTTCATAGTGGAGAGTGCAGGCTATGGTCAAATGCTTGTTACAAATGTAGGAATGTGGGGCATTACGCTCATAAATGCAATGCCGAGCCCACATTTACAAGTGCGGTAAGAAGGGTCATATGGC
Source organism: Bidens hawaiensis (assembly GCF_021521415.1). Lineage (NCBI taxonomy): Eukaryota > Viridiplantae > Streptophyta > Magnoliopsida > Asterales > Asteraceae > Bidens > Bidens hawaiensis. The sequence continues at coordinate 356,860 of NW_027491627.1, read as the reverse complement.
AAAAGAATGTACTGAAGTTGGAGGGAGTGGAAAGAAGGATGCTGACTAGTCTAGGCCAAGGACCAGTGCCTACATGCTGACTTAGGAACTGGCCAAGCAGATCCTAGTTGTTGTGACATGTGCGTTTCTAGTAAACGGTATTTCCGCTTATGTGTTGTTTGACTCAGGTGCAAATAGAAGTTTTGTAGCTACGACATTCAGTAAGTTAGCAAAAATGAAATGTTGTCTTGTGCCTGAAACTTTATACCGTAGAAACCGCCAGTGAAACCATGGTCAGGATAATGAGAATGGTTAAGGATTGTAAGATATAGTTAGAGGGACGTGAGTTCCCTGTTACCTTCTATGTTATTACCTTAGGAGGGTTCAATGTGGTTTTGGGAATGGAATAGCTATATGAGTTTGAGGCTCAGATAATGTGTAAGAGTAGGTTGATAAGGTTAAAGTCCTTGGATGGTGGTATGGTGACGGGTTATGGTGATAAAGAAAGTTCAGAGCTTAATGTCATTTTGATGATAAAAGGCGAAGGTTTGTTAAGGCGAGGGTGCGGAGCCTACCTGGCGTATGTTGTCAAAGCTACGGCCAAGAAGAAAGAAGTAAAAGATATTCCTGTTGTGCGTGACTACCCAGAAGTGTTCCCTGAGGACCATCCGGGGTTGCCACTAGAGCGAGAGGTAGAATTCCAGATTGACTTAATACCAGGAGCACAGCCAGTCGCGAAAGCACCTTACTGCCTGGCGCCATTTGAGATGAAAGAATTGATGTCCCAACTACAAGAACTCCTCGATAAAGGTTTTATAAGACCGAGTGTTTCCCCGTGGGGCGCACCGGCATTGTTTGTTAAAAAGAAGGATGTAAGTATGAGAATGTGAATAGACTATCGTGAGTTAAACAAGCTTACGGTGAAGAACATATATCTATTGCCACGTATTGATGATTTGTTTGATCAACTACAAGGTTCGAGTTAGTTCTCACGAATAGATCTTAGATTAGGCAATCATCAGCTGATGGTGAAAGAGGCAGACATACCTAAGACAACGTTTCGGATGCGGTATGGACAATACGAGTTCCTCGTGATGTTGTTCGGCCTAACGAATGCTCCCGCAACATTTATGGATATGATGAATAGGATATGTCAGCCGGTGTTTGATAAGTCAGTCATTGTTTTCATTGATAATATATTGATTTATTCCAAGAGCGAATCTGACCACACTATGCATCTAAGAGAAGTATCGGAGACTTTGAAGGAAGAGAAGTTGTAAGCTATGTTTTCAAAATTCGCATTCTGGTTGTGTGAAGTGCAATTTCTAGGTCACGTAATCAATACTGAAGGAATTACTGTGGACCCAGCTAAGATTGAGGTAATCATGATTTTGAAGACTCTGCAGAACCCGACTGATATACACAGCTTCTTAGGGTTGGCTGGCTATTATAGGAGATTCATTAAAGGCTTCTCCAAGATAGCCGCGCCGTTTTCCGAAATGACCCGGAAGTCTGTAGTATTCAATTGGGGTAAGTTTCAGGAGGATCCTTTTGAGTAATTGAAGAAAAGACTCACACAAGCTTCAATCCTTGCTCTACCCGATGGTGACAAGGATTTGGTTGTTCGTACCGATGGCTCACATCGTGGGTTAGGTTGCGTGTTAATTCAACGAAGAAAAATGATAGCTTATGCGTCCAGACAGTTGAAGGTTCGTGAGAGTACTTACCAGACGCATGATTTAGAGCTAGCAGCAATAGTGCATGCTCTCAACATATGGAGACATTACCTATATGGTACTAATTGTATAATTTACACACCAATTATAAGAGTTTGAAGTACTTCTTCGAGCAGAAAGAGTTGAACATGAGACAGAGGAGATGGTTGGAGTTGATAAAGGACTATGACTATGATATCAAATATTATCCTTGTAAGGCTAATGTGGTTGCTGACGCACTAAGCCGTAAGAATGAAGAAGTCCTTGCAACAGTGAAGTCGTATAAGTTGATCATTAACTCATATTTCTTTGAAGAGATCATCAAAGTACAGTCTGAGGTGCTTATAAATGAAGGGCTAGTGAAGAAGGAAAGAATCTTTGAACAGCAAGACGAGCTAATGGAAAACAGTCATGGTGTGAAGTCTAGGTTTGACCGCATGTGGATTCCCCGCCATGGGAATCTTAGAGGCCGAATCCTAGATGAAGCTCATAAGTATAGATACTCGATCTATCCAGGATCCACCAAGATGTATCAAGACCTAAAGAGAGACTTCTGGTGGCTGGGTATGAAGAATGATGTAGTAGATTATGTTAGTAAGAGCTTAACATAATGAGAAGATGTAGCCTTTTGAGATAACTGAATGGAAATGGGAACACATCACTGTGGATTTCATAACTAAGCTACCGCATACAACTAAACATCATGATACCATTAGGGTGATAGTGGATCGTTTGACTAAAAGTGCTCACTTTCTGCCTATACAAGATGCTATCTCGTCAGAAACGTTAGAAAATGTGTTCATAAAAGTGGTTGTGGCTAGACATGGAGTTCCGTTATCGATTGCGTCTGATAGAGATACTCGCTTTACTTCTAGATTTTGGAAAAAGTTCCATGAAGCTATGGTAACAAGATTGAACACCCGTACGACGTATCATCCGCAAACATATGGGCAGTTTGAAAGGACCATCCTAACCCTTGAGGATATGCTACGTGCTTGTGTTTTAGGCTTTGGAGGAAGTTGGGACGATCATTGCATCTTGCAGAATTCTCTTATAACAACAGCTGTCATTCAAGTATTGGTATGCCTCCGTTTAAGATGTTTTATGATAGACATTGTAGAACTCCTGTATGTTGGGGAGAGATTGGTCAGAAAGAGATTGGAATTATAGAAGTTGTGCAAGAAACCTCGTCAAGGTTCGATCAGATTAAGGAAAGAATGAAAGCTGCTCAAGACCGTCAGATGTCGTATGCAGATAGGCGGCGATGACAAATCGAGTTTAACGTTGGTGACAATGTGATGCTCAAAGTCTCGCCTTGGAAAGGAACTATTCACTTCAGAAAGAGAGGAAAGTTAATTCCATGGTACATTCAACCATTTAAGATCGTTAGATCATGTGGGTGAAGTGGCTTACAAGCTGGATTTACCCGAGGAGTTAGGAGGAATCTAGTCTACCTTTCATGTTAATCACTTGAGAAAATGTCTTGCTAATGACACGTCGCATGTGCCATCAGTAGACATTGAGGTTGGTGAACAGTTAAACTATATCGAACAACCTGTCGATATCGTTGACCAAAAGAAAAAGCAACTCCGTCATAAAGTTATCCCTTTGGTGAAGGTGATATGGAAGCGTTTTAAAGGATCATACGCTAGTTGGGAAGTTGAAGAAGAGATGCGCAAGTTTTACCCAAATCTTTTTAGGTAATAGTTAGGTTTCGGGGACGAAACCTCTTTAAGGAGGGAAGACTTGTAACATCCTACTTTTGAGAAAAATAAATAAAAAAAAATTTAGTTTATTAAATAACGTGTCGTTATTCAGTTAGATAATAAACTATTAGAGTGTGGGCTTGGACATTTAAATGATGGAATAAGGGATGGTGATGGGCCTTAGGTCCACGGGCTTAAGGGTATATAAATACCTTAAACCTCCCTAAAACCCTAAAACCCTCATTCTTACCATCTAGCCTCCATAACACACTCAAAAACACACAAACACCTTCCTTTATCTCGGACCAAGATCCGGAGGAAAAGACCCACGCTTGTGGGTTTTAGAGCGTCGTGACGAGCAAGACATACACCAAGCTTAGATCGCGTTCGTCAAACCGATTTGTTTAAGTTACGTTCTATAACGAAAACTTGTGGCTCGTTTAGTATTCCTAGATCTATACATAAATGGTAAAAATGAATCAAACGCAACGATCCTCGTTGAAATTCGTTAACATCTGGTGGGTTAATTGATCACCTATTAAGCCATATGTATTTAGCAATAAAACGCACCATTTAAACATGATGTTTGGATGATTAGGGTTTGTAGGAGCTATGTATACAAACCTATTGATACCAAATTTGTGTAGTTTTATCATGATTTGAAGGATAATTGAGAATCTGGTAGGGCTGAGCACGGTTCGGTTTTTGGGTGAAACCGAAACCGAAACCGAAAATTCGGTTTTTTCATATATACAAACCGTTCGGTTTCGGTTTTTCGGTTTTCGGTATTCGGTTTCGGTTCGGTTATATTCGGTTTTTTTATATTTTTTTTTGTTTTGTTTTTTTTTTGTTCTATTAATTGTTTTATGCGACTAGTTCCTATGTACAAAAATACATATTAACATTTACTATTCCTTTCACAAACTCTAATTTCTCTTACAAATCTATTGAACCAACAAACTCCTAATTTGTTTCGGTTGTTGTCGCATATGGCTTAGTATAAATATATTAACAATCATTTAAATTATTTATTTTAATATTTAAAGTTAATCGGTTCGATTCGGTTTTTTTTTTGGTATTTTTGAAATGGGTAACCGAACCGAAACCGAAATTTCGGTTTTTCAGAAAAACCAAAAAAAAAAACCGTCGGTTAATGCTTCGGTTCGGTTTTTCGGTTTAGTTTTTTTGGTTAATTCGGTTTCGGTTCGGTATTTTCTGTTTTCTGCTCACCCCTAGAATCTGGTGTCTGTTGACTGTTTGGTGTTCTTGATGATTTTGACTTTGACAACTGGAGTCAAAGATTGGATAATATCTGATATCCATTCGTTATGATAAACGAATGGCTGATCATTCGTTAAGCAGTCATAGTGAATAAGATGCATTCATATGTTCTGGTAACGAATGAGCCTTCCATTCGTCCTATAGAAGTCACAAATGACCTTATTCATTCGTAATCCATTCATTCGCCATGAGGAGACAGCGAATGGAACCATTCGTTATAAATACGTGCTCTTGTAACGAATGAGTCTTTCATTCGTCTCAAAGAAAGCACGAATGACAAACTGTAATCAAGATTTGAGCGAATGGAAATACACCATTGTGTTCATCTACACCAACTGTAATCAAGATTTGAGCAGGATATTGCACTTTCATAAAATATCCATCTAGCACTACTATTTCTATCCCAATCATTTTAAAACCTCTTTTCATAAAAGCAAAGAGCATGCATTTTTTTTCTAAAGTTCCTTGTAGTATTGTCGGGACTATAGGGTTCCACATCTATTTTTATAGTGCTACCAGCACTAGCTTTTAAAAGTTCTTCCCAATAAGCACTTAACCTACCATATTGATCTCTATAATCACCATCAAATTTCTTCATAGAAATAGTTTCTGCTCTACGGATTTTGTGTCTTGAAACATGAACCCGATACTTTTGTTGGGTTAACTTTCGGAAAGTTGAAACGCTTGATATGGGATCCACTTGAAGAATCGGCTCAAGCTCTTTGGTTAGGGAACTCTTAGTCATCAACCCTACTTCTCTAGATGATGTCTTAACAACCAATCATCTTTATTAGAATTTCTCGAGATCTGAATTGCAAATGGAAAAGTGGGTTCAGTGAACCTTTTACTAGGTTTTGCATGATGGACCTTATACGTTCCCTTACTTTGATTTTTTGAACTAGTGTTATTTTACCCCTTGATGTTTCTAATACTTGTATTATTTGACTACTTTGTTAAAACAATTGTTGCATTCTTAGCCAAACACACCACTCTAAACTATAACAATTCATTCTTCTTGATATAAAGTTGACTTTGTTTACCTAATTGCAAATGATTTACCCATTTGAGTTAGTGCCTCCTTATCTGGTATAAGTTGCCCAACAAAGATGGGGTTAAATGCATCATCCGATATTTTCCTTTGTACCCTACCTGCCACCTTCATCAAGGGTGTGGAATAAGGATCATTATCTCCATTACTAAGAATCTCATCATGATCAAACTTGACACACCCTTATGAGCATCACTTTCACCGTCAACAACTTCCCTGACATCATAATCAACATTAGTCTTAAAATGACTCATGTCAACGACATGGTTGTAAGACCCTGGTCCCGGTACCCTAGTTTAGCGTTGTATTTTCTCATAAACACAGTTCTAAATATCAGAGTGGAATTAAAACTTTTTGCGGAATAATATAAGTCAACCATTTCTTTCAAACCATAAAATACTTGTCTTTAAACATCACAAATTGTTTCAACATGAAACATAAAAATAAAGCATCATGTGTTTCTTCTTTAGATTCCAGCCATTTAGTCCATGCCATGTGCCATCATCAACCCAGCTCTTTTAACCTATTTACCTGTGTGCATACTAAAATTCAGCTACGCTGAGTGAGTTTTAGTTAATAAGGTAGCATACGTTTCATACACATACTTACAAATATGCATCTGAAGATACATATTATGTACTTAACCTATATGTCTTTATTTTGTACATACATACATTCATATATTCCTTTCTTATATACATACATTCTTTCATACTTTCACATTACATACTACATGCATAACTATCTTTACCATGTCAAAAACTAGTAGGGTCGGTCCCTTCTATCTCATATATTAGTAGGGTCTGGTCCTATCTATCTCAGATATTAGTGGGTTCTGGTCCCTTCCTTTTTTATCTCATATATTATTAGCGTCCGGTTCCTTCTATCTCATATATTAGTTTAGTCTGGTCCCTTCTTTTCATGCAACCATACATCCATACATATATTTCATTATATATATATATATACATACACACACACACTTTCATACATACTCTTAACCTTTTCTATATCATTCATCAAACATCACACATCATACACTTACCACATAAGGTAAGTGTATTGACTAATCACATCTAGTATGCACACAGCTCCGAAAGCATAACAAATAAATGGGGTTAGAAACTCACTTGTGTCCTGTTCCATTATGAGTTAACGGTAATACCCCTCGTTAGATGTGCACAGCTAACTGTGCTATATTTATATGTATCAATTTACTACTTCTACTATATCATACTTCTAGGTTAGTCTTACCCCTAGCTCACATGGGTCCGGGGGGGGGGGGGGTAGAGACCCCTGGCAGCGGGTTCTATGAGCGGCAACCCCAGCAGGGTCTAAGGGGCAGAGCCCCTGGCTGGGGTTAATAGTCATTTACTAAAAGTTCATCAGATACCGACTTTCCATGATTCTAGGTCAAGTCAATTCCAATAGAATCGACTCTGAAATCCCATCGAAATTAGTCAAAAATTCCAATTGAACCAAGTCTAAAATCCAATCTAATCGAGTTTCAATTCGATTCGATTCGTTTCCATTAATAGTCCTTTACTAAAAGTTTTATTTTCATTAATAATCATTTACTAAAAAATCATCAGAAAACTGACTTTCCATGATAACGGGTCAAGTCTAAACCAATAGAATCAAGTCTAAATTCTAATCTAATCAAGTCTGGAATTCCAATCAAATACAAGTCTGAAATTCAAACCGAATCTACTTTGAAAAACCAATCGAATCGACTATGCAAAAACCAATCGAATCGAGTTTAAAAGAAATCAGATCGAGTCTAGAGTTCAAATCAAATTGAGTATGAATTTCCAATCGAATCGACTATTTAAAAACCAATCAAGTTGACTCTGAAAAACCAATCGAATCGAGTCTTAATTCAATTCGATTCGTTTCCAATCGATTTGTTCCCGTTCGATTCGATTTGTTTTATCTCCAAATGAATCGAGTTTCTCCATAACTCGATTCAAACATGGTTTTTAGTATCTTTTCTTTCAAATCACATCCTTTCATCCCGTTATGCCTGTTTAAAAGAATAAAACGTTTTCTGGGCCATAACGACTTCATTTACTCATTCAAACACGGTCAAAACATCACTCGTTCGTCTCGTTTCATTTCAAACACCTTGTTTACATTCAAGGTCGTATGTTTCTTACATAATAAGTCCCAATTTACCTTAGTATCAAATCCTAGGGAAAACTAACCTCAGAAACTTACTCTTTAACCAAAACCGTACTTTTTTGGTTCACTTCTAGCTTTGGTTTTGATTCAACATGTGAATCTTGACGTGTTCTTGCATATATGACGAAGATCTAACACAAACCCTTGCCGAAAGGGAAGAGGAGTGTCTACGTGTATTTTTTAGTGTGTTATGGAGGCTGGATGGATGAAATGAAGGTTTTTAGGGTTTTAGGGAGGTTTTAAGGGTGTTTATATATCCTTAAGACCATGGACCTAAGGCCCATCACCATCCCTTATTCGATCTTCTATTGTCCAAGCCCACACTCTATTACTTTTGTTGAACTTAACTAAATAGTAACACACCATTAAGTAAACGAAATTAGTTATTTATTATTATCAAAAGTAGGATGTGACAATTATACCCTCCTTAAAAGAGGTTTTGTCCCCCGAACCTATCTATTACTTAAACAAATCTAGGTAAAATTTGCGCATTTCTTCTTCAACTTCCCAAGTAGCTTCTGATCCATTACGATGTTTCCATATCACTTTCACCAAGGGGATAACTTTACGACAAAGATGTTTTCCTTGCGGTCGACTATCTCTATAGGCTGCTCAATGTAGTTTAACTGTTCCGCAACCTCAATGTCTACTAGTGGCACATGAGACGTGTCATCAGCTAAACATTTTCTCAAGTGAGAAACATTAAATGTAGAGTGAATCCCATCTAACTCTTCAGGCAAAACCGGTTTGTAAGCTACTTCTCCCACACGATCTACGATTTTAAACATTCCAATTTACCTTGGACTCAATTTTCACCTCTTGCTAAAACGAATAATTCCCTTCCAAGGCGAGACCTTGAGCATCACATTATCACCAGCATTAAACTCAATCGGTCTTCACTGCTTATCGGCATATGACTTATGTCGGTCTTGAGCAGCTTTCATTCTTGCTTTGGTCTAATCAAACCTTGAAGAGGTTTCTTGCACGACTTATAAACTTCCAATCTGTTTATGTCAAATCTCTACAAAACATACCAAAGTTCTAAAACGTCTACCGTATAGCATCTCAAACAGCGGAAAACCAATACTTGAATAATAGCTGTTTTTATAAGAGAATTCTGCCAGAAGCAAATGATCATCCCAACTTCCTCCAAAGTCTAACACACAGGTACACAACATATCCTTAAGGGTTTGGATAGTCCTTTCAGACAGTCCATCCGTTTGAGGATGGTACGCCCTTCTGATTTTCAGTCTTGTTCCCATAGCTTAATGTAATTTCTTCCAAAATGTTGAAGTAAAGTGAGTATCTCTATCAGACACGATAGATAACGACACTCCATGTTTAGCTACAATCTCTTTTATTAACACATTTGCTATCGTTTCTAACGAGATGGCCTCTCGTATAGGCAGAAAGTGAGCAGTGATTGTTAATCGGTCCACTATCACCCAAATGGTATAATTATATTTAGCTGTACGCGGTAGCTTAGTTTTGAAATCCATGGTTGCATTTTCCCATAAGGTTACTTATGTTCTGCTTTAACTTGTAAGCAATTTAAGCATTTGCTAACGTAATCTACCAGATCATTCTTCATACAGAACCACCACTAGTCTATCTTCAGGTCTTGATACATTTTGATGGATCCTGGATGGATCGAGTACCTTGACTTATGAGCTTCATCTAAGGCTCGACCTCTTAATATCCCCATGACGTTGGATCTACATACGATCAAACCTAGTCTTCACACCATAAGTGTTGTCCATCAGCTCATTTTGTTGTCCATAAATTCTTTCCTTCTTCATTAACCCTTTATTCATAAGCACCTCTGATAGTACCTTTATGATCTCTCCGAATAGATCGGTGTTAAGGATTAACTTATAAGACTTCACTGTTGCAATAATTTCTTCGTTCTTCCGGCTTAAGGCGTCAACCACCACATTAGCCTTACCAGGACAGTATTTGATATCACAGTCATAGTTCTTTATCAACTCTAACCATCTCCTCTGTCCCATGTTCAACTCTTTCTACTTGAAGAATTACTTCAAACTCTTATGATCAGTGTAGATAGTACACTTAGTACAATACATATAATGTCTTCATATCTTGAGAGCATGCACTACTGTTTCTAGCTCTAAGTCATGAGTCTAGTAGATACTTTCATGAACCTTCAACTGTCTGGACACAAAAGCTATCACCTTTCCTCATTGTATTAGCACACAACCTAACCCACAATGTGAGGCATCAATACAAACCAAAAAATCCTCATCACCATCGGGTAGGACAAGGATTGAAGCTTGTGTGAATCTTTTCTTCAACTCTTCAAACGCTTCTTGCTGATACTTATCCCAATTGAATATTATAGACTTTCGGGTTATACCAGTCAATGGTGCTGCTACCTTAGAGAAGCCTTCAATGAATCTCCTATAATAGACAACCAACCCTTAGAAGATGCGTATGTCAGTCGAGTTTTGCGGAGTCTTCCATTTCATTATCGCCTCAATCTTGACAGGATTCACAGTAATCACTTCAAGGTTGATTACGTGACCTAGACTCTGTACCTCACGCATGTCACAACCCAACCTAAGGCGGAAATGTTAGGCATGAGTTAATTTCTGACAACTCTCAAGGTACTATCACGCAATATTTAGAATGACAATATGTATTAGTTAATTTAAAATATTCCAACAAGATTCGAATAAACAAATACAACAATCCATAAATAAAACAAACAAGACAATATCCAAATTTAATCTTGATATCTTCTTTCTAGCACAATAAAGCCTAAGTTTCTTCAAAAGATTCTGAACAATCAAATCATTCGATGACCTACATATGCTCTGAAAATATAATTAGATTTTGTCAACACGTGGCTGAGTGAGTAAACCACCAGTTAAGTGAAATTTATAATAAATAAAGAAAGATGCAAAATTTTCCTATAAGATAAACAGTTAAGCCATAGCACATAAACAATTCAACCGAACAATAAAGATAGGGCTAAACCATTTCCATACAAATGGACATTGGTTACCAAGATAGGGCTAAACCGTTGCCATAAAAATGGACATTGGTTACCAAAGATATTCGTATGATCATACTAAAAATGATGGACCTCTCCGAAATGTATTCAAATAAAGCTAGTAAACAAATAACAAGTTAGGCATAAACTGATATACATACAAGGATAAACAGTTGCGGTTTTTAATACTAAATAATAGATAAATACTGTAAATACGCAAATGTCCCCAAAAGGATTTAAAAAAGTAAAAGAGGGGAGTGATTCCTCATCTTAGTAAGTAAGCGAGGAGATAATGATTTAATAAAAAAAAGGTAGATCAAACTCTTGGGGAAATACCGACGAGATATCCTGGTAACGAATAATTATGGAAACGAATATAAATAAATGACTAGATAAAGATTCGGGAATTTTAATGATCGAGTATACTATTATAAATAAACTGATATATATATATATATATATATATATATATATATGTACATACATATACATATATATATATACATACATAGGCTTTTAGTAAATGTTCTGAAAAACATCGCGTTAACTTGACGGAGTTGATTAAATAATAATTGTTCATTATATGTATAATATTTGTAATATGAATTTGTAAGACTTTGGAACAGATCTTTCAATGTGATATCATGCAATCTCTTTGTTATGCGGAAACTAATAAGAGATGATTCAATATTATGCAAGCAAACACACGAAGAACACAAATAAACTGCTTCAAAACACACGTATATTACATCTGGTGCTTAAGCACAATGGTTACACCAACTACACCGATATCTCGTTCTCTATATTATGAACGGCTAACCTATGATAAACCTAGATACATAGTTTATATAGGCACTACACTCAAGCCCTAAACAACCTAAAAGCCCACGGAGATCTAAGATATCTCGGTTTACAATAAAAGGCCAATACCAAATACAAACCATACTAGCCCAACAATCTCCCCCTTGGTTTGTATCTTCATCGTTAATCGTGCCCAAGACTATTTGCGTTCGCTTCCTTGTAAGCACCAACCCATAGACTTGTTCTAATAATCGGCCCCACCATACTTGTATACTCTTTAGCAGCAGGCTGTAGTGGTTCAGCCATAATTTGAAATTTGCTTAGAGTTTTAATATCCTTTTCGCCAAATATCAGTAAATCACGTGGGTCGACAAAACAAAATTTCCCTTTTCGTAGATGGACAATTATCGTTGCCGTCTCACCATCATATGTCCAAAACTTCATCTCATCTAAGGCGCCATCTGGAATTCTGGTAGACAGAGGAATATGACTCGCTTTCTTAGTTGCTAGTCACATTACATTTACCATTGTCTTTCCCGTTTTCGGATCTCTTACCCCTTTTGCTTTCTTCAAAAATGATTCTGCATTTGTCATATCTGGGAACCCCCGATCCATTTGACTTCTTAAAAAGTTCCAGAAATCAATAGCTCTTTTGTCGTTGTTGGGGTTTTGGAAATGAGCATTGATTAAATCACTAACAACTACATTCGTCCATGAACCAAAATCTTTCATTTTCCTGTAATATTCGGCACTGCCAGACCTTTTTTTGACCCACCACATGGCTTTATCAATATCAAAACACCAAGACACGTCGCCTGATCGATCACCGTATTTGTTAGAAAAACACTTTTGAAGTTCAAGAATAAATTTATCAGGGTAATCAGAAGACTCCACATTTTGGTTCGAATTCTTTATAATCATAATCTTCTTTTGAAGTCTTTCACTTTGCTCTGCTGTCTTTTGAGTGGCAGCAAGGTATTGTTCCAGTTTTTCAGAAGCGTCAATGTTTGAATCAGGGCGCACTGGAACTACCACCTTGACTGTCAACAGGATCCTTTGCAGCAATGTCTTTACCACTCTTAAACTCATCTCCAAATTTCTGAACTTGCTTTTGTTGGAGATCCAGATATAAAGCAGTGAGGTAACCCATGTTTGCTTGAAGTTCATTGATCTTTAAATCTTTATCAGGGTTACTTGCTTCAAGCTATTTAATTCGTAAATCTTTCACAACCGAGTCTTGTTCAAGTTAAAAGACTCGTCATTGTAAAGAGTGTACATCAATAGGTTCGGCATCAAGGGTTATCCCCTTGCCTTTGTCTTGCAAAAATTTATCTTGTATCGCCAGAATGTGTGCAATCTTCTCAGTGGCACTTGAACTTGATTGACCAATCAAGTTAGACAATCCCGATGGCTCCGTCTATTGACTGAATATTGGCTTCAAAATCGAACACGTGAGCAATGTCATGAAATATTTTATCTTGAGTTTGAGGCTCAACAGTGGACAGACTAGTATCACCTTGAGCTTCAGTGGTTTCAGGCTCAGGTTCTTTGTGTCTCCTTTTTCTTGGAGTGAGATCGGTGGCTGGTTCTTCAGTAATATCTTCATTTTGTGTTGTAGTGACTGATTGAGGAGGTTTCAATGCAGTCGACTGGATATGTTCTTTAAACATCTCGAAATCTTCCAACTGATCAGCAGTAGGTATAGTCTGTTCTTCTTGGTGTTCAGTCTCCTTATGTTGTGATGGAGAACTATCTGACTCATCATCATTAGAAATAGTCTCATATGAAGCAATGAACCTCAGAGCATGTGTCACATGCTCATCAGCAATTGAGGCACTAGCACTGGTAGGAGCAGCCTCAGTTTTAGCAAACCTTCCAAACTTGACAAGTTTGTGAATTCTTTTGTACACTACTTTCTCCCCCTTTCTTGATTGCTTCATCAACCTAAATGTATTGGGACCCATAACCTTTAAATCGAGCATTTATACATATTTGATAAGGTCAGGGTAGTGTAAGTTAAATATCATCTGCAGATACCTCGGGTACATCATAAACATCTCTTTCTTCTTCCGCTTGAGGTTGCTCATCATATCATCGAACACAAACTTGGAGTAGTTATAACTCCAGTCCATGATCAGAGCAACCACAGCCGACATCTGAATGTGGCTGATCTCTTCTGAGCCCCCTTTTCGTCCTGAGACACACGTGAAGAACGTGTGAATCAAAAACCTCCAGTAAGGATGGAAAAGTTTCTTGATGGCTGGAGGGTAAGATCTTTCATATCCCATTCTTAAAGTAACTTCAGCAAAAACATCAGTGGGGTATTCAGTAGGGTAGTCGGGTTGATCACCGAAGAGTAGAACTTCACGAATAATAGCCTCTAAGATGACAACAGGCTTTTTCTGAATCTTTGAATCAATGGTTACAGTTCCACCCCTCTTATTAATAGAAGCATTGTTCCAAAACTTCGTCATCATCTTCTTACAAATGACATGGGTTTCTCGTATAGCATGAGAAATCCTACACGTGTTGAGTCCCACTATCATGGACTTGAATTTTTTGTGTACAAGAGGTGGATCATATAAGTATCCGACAATGTTGTGAGTATCCACAAATTTTAGTGGTGCTTGATCAGCCATGACTGCAACAAACGAGTCAAGTTATTAGTGTGTTTACTTAACTGGATAATCACTCAGTATTATAAAGATAAATGACAATTTGGCTAGACAAGAGGGACCAATAATGCAAGTGTAGATAATATTGGTCATTAATTGTAAATTAATGTCAATTTTAATATAAAATAATATGTTTTCAGGCCAAAATTTGGTTTTCTGTCCATAAAATTGGTTTTCGGTCCATGATCCGAGTTCTCTGTCCAATCTTATTTAAATATCCCTTTCACCAAAGTCAATTCTTGGTCAAATGGTCAACCGAGAACCCTTGATATGTCAGATAGACTCATGAGTTCTCTGTTTGACCACAAGTTTGCGGTCAAACATCCCCGAGAACTCTGGATCCCGAGATCTATGACGATCTCGGCCAGGAAAAGACTTGGGGTTTCATCTTGGAATGAGTGTCATCTTCTTCCAAACACCAAAACCACCATTGATATAGAAACCTGCAACCTTAATCACTCATAACATGTTAAGCATACAACTCACAAATACCATAATTCCTTATCCTAAACAGTTTTCACAACTTAACTAACCAAAACAAATAATAATCAAACTGTTTGCTCCGTCCAACAGTGACCCGGAAACCCCTTTATGAATATATCATTTACTTATTTATCAATTTTGATCACGTAATATCTTGAATTAAGAAAGATTGAGTGACTTGAAGGCTTAGAATCTTAAGGGTTTTCGGCTTAGAGAGAGTTTGCAGATTTGAGATTTGAAAATAAGGAGACCAATAACGAAAAAAAGCTTTTTAAAATTCAACAGACTTCTGGGCCGAAAGTCGGTCCATTAATGGTTTCAATGACATCTCGTACACACTTTCATAAGTGCTTAACCAATGGCATCTACCAACCCATTTCCCAGGTTCAACTCCTATAATACCATTATCTATCATGTCGCAAGGGCATGTTTACAAGGCATGCATGTCGAATCCATCATTAGAACATGTAAATTTTGTGATTCACTTTTTATCTTATCAAACATTTGTTGAGAAACTGGTGTTAATGGACCTTGAGCCTTTGCTATAACCTTCCTCATATTTACCATCCTATTGTCATGTAGTCTCTAACGAACACCAAACAAGTGACTATAGGCTTCTCCCTTGCACCAACTAACTACTTGTTAAATGCATCACACATGTTGTTCAAACCTACGTCACACTTTGCTCTGCCTGTAAAATGGGCTTTGACCAAATGGTGGGTGGAATCTCCAATAACCATTTAGCTAAATTTTCATTTCATTCTTCACGTCTTCCATTGCATTTAGGAAGTAACGTATGCTAGTGACATTTGTTGCCCTGTAACATCCTACTTTTGAGAAAAATAAACAAAAGAAATTTAGTTTATTTAATAACGTGTCGTTATCCAGTTAGATAAATAAACTATTATAGTGTGGGCTTGGACATTTAAAAGAATGACTAAGGGATGGTGATGGGCCTTAGGTCCATGGGCTTCAGGGTATATAATTCCCTTAATCCTCTCTAAAACCCTAAATCCCTCATTCTTACCATCTAGCCTCCGTAACACACTAAAAAACACTCACAAACACCTTCCTTTATCTCGGACCAAGATCCGAAGGAAAAGACCCAAGCTTGTGGGTGTTAGAGCGTCGTCACGAGCAAGACATACACTAAGCTTAGATCGTGTTCGTTAAACCAATTCATTTAAGTTACGCTCTATAACAAAAACCTGTTCGGCTCGTTTAGTATTCCTAGATCTATATATAAATGGTAAAAACGAATCAAACTCAACGATCCTCGTTGAAATTCGTTAACATCTGGTGGTTTAATTGATCACATGTTAAACCGTATGTATATATTGATCAAACGAACCATTTAAACACGATGTTTGAATGATTGGGGTTTGTAGGCGCTATGTATACGAACCTATTGATACCAAATTTGTATTGTTTCATCCTGATTGAAGGTTAATTGAGAATCTGGTGTCTGTTGACTGTTTGGTGTTTTTGACGATTTTGACTTTGACAACTGGAGTCAAAGATTGGATAATATCTAATATCCATTCGTTATGATAAACGAATGGCTGATCATTCGTTAAGCAGTCATAGCGAATAAGATGCATTTGTATGTTCTAGTAACGAATTAGCCTTCCATTCATCCTATAGAAGTCACGAATGAGCTTATTAATTCGTAATCAATTCATTCGCCATGAGGAGAAAGCGAATGGAACCATTCGTAATAGATAAGTGCTCCTGTAACGAATGAGCCTTTCATTCGTCTCAAAGAAAGAACGAATGACCTTAGTCACTCGTTATGCACTCATTCGTCTCGTTGAGACTCAGATCAAGCCATTTGTTATAACAAATGGGATAGCGAATGGTGCTTACCCAGAAAAAATTATTAATTAAATATTTAATGAGAATTGGTTTTTGATGAAACTTTAGTAAAGTGCCTTTAATGGAAATAAAAGTTTTCCAAGCTGACCTGGCAGCTCGACCCCAGCCAGGGGCTCTGCCCTTTGGACCCTTCTAGGGGCTGCCGCTCCTAGACCCCGATGCCCCCGGACCCCTGTTCGTTGTGGGTTATAATAAACTCGAAGTACGATATGGGTAGTGATATTAATTGATACATGTACTTGTTATACAGTTAGCCGCCCACAGATAAAAAAGAGGAGTTACCATTAACTCAGAAAGGAACCGAGCTCATGTGAGTTTCTAGCCCCACTTCCTTGTTATGTTTTCTGGGCTGTGTGCATACTCGATGTGATTAGTTAATACACTTACCTTAAGTAGTAAGTGTATGCTATGTGAATGTTTATGAATGGTGTATGTATGATATATGAATTTCTATGAATGATGTATGTATGATATATGAATGATGTAGAAAATATTAAGAGTGTGGATGAAAGTATGTAAGAATTGCTGGTAAGAGGGTGGTAGACCTTAATAATATCTGTGAAGGAGGGTGGCATACCCTAATAATATCTGTGAAGGAGGGTGGCATACCCTAATAATATATGTGAATGAGGGTGACTGACCATAATAATATCTGTGAGGTTATATGGAGAACAACTCTTTAAGGGTGGCAGAACCTAATAATATATGTGAGGTTATAGGGCGAAAGGCTCTTTAAAACATATAAGTATGTATGTAAAGCGAGATAAAATAGGAATGAAAGAAAGAAAGAAAGAAAGTATATACTTATGTATGTACGGAAGAAAAGATAAGCAAGTTAAGTAAGTGATATATATCTACGGATACGCATGAGTAAGTATGTGAATGTATTCTGTGTTACATGGTTTAACTAAAACTCACTCAGTGTAGCTAACTTTTAGTATGCACGCAGGTTAATAGACTGAAGTGGTTAGCTTGTGGGAGACACATGGCATGATCTGAAGAAGCTGGCATCTGCAGAAAGAAATGTCATGATGATCAAATAAGATGTTTTATGTTATGTTTTTAAAGACAAGTTTGAATGTTTGTAATGAATGATTGAAGTTTTATTTATTCCGCGAAAGTTGTAATTAACTATGATATTTAGAAATGTGTTTATGAGTAAATCTAACGCCAAAGTAGGGCACTGGGACTGGGGCCTTACATGCCCTCCATGTCAGGTTATGAAGAATATCTCCACGCCACTTTTTTCCTCATTTTTTGTTGAATGTGTCTAAAATAAAACCCGTGCTCGGATATTGGGAACATCTTTGCTAAAGCTGGTACAAGTCCGTACACAAATGAACCAACAACATAAATTAACTGGTACAACCTAATTAATAATTGAAATAAAAGTACAATTACCTTTTGCCTATCACTAATAAAAATGAAAAGAGAATCCTCTGTTAAGTCAAGATCATCTCTAAGGTAATATAAAAACCAAGCCAAAGATTTATAACATTCAACTTCTACAATTGCCATTGCAAATGGAAATATACCATTGTAACTGAAATCAAGATTTGAGCAGGATATTGCACTATCATAAAACATCCATCTAGCACTACTATTTCTCTCCCAATCATTTTAAAACCTCTTTTCACAAAAGCAAAGCGTATGCATTTTTTTCTAAAGTTCCTTGTAGTATTTTCGGGACTATAGGGTTCCACATCTATTTTTATAGTGCTACCAGGACTAGCTTTTAAAAGTTCTTCACAATAAACACGTAACCTACCATACTGATCTCTATAATCACCATCAAATTCCTTCATAGAAATAGTTTCTGCTCTATGGATTTTGTGTCTTGAAACATGAAGCTGATGCTTTTGTTGGGTTAACTTTCAGAGAGTTGAAATGCTTGATATGGGATCCAGTTGAAGAATCGGCTCAAGCTCTTTGGCCAGGGAACTCTTAGTCAACAACCCTACTTCTCTAGATGATGTTTTATCACACCAATCATCTTTATTAGAATTTCTAGAGATCTGAATTGCAAATGAAAAAGTGGGTTTAGTGAACCTTTTACTAGGGTTTGCATCATGGACCTTATACGTTCCCTTACTTTGATTTTTTGAACTAGTGTTACTTTACCCCTTGATGTTTCTAGTACTTGTATTATTTGACCACTTTGTTAAAACAATTGTGGCATTCTTAACCAAACACACCACCCTAAACTGTAACAATTCATTCATCTTGATATAAAGTTGACTTTTTTTTTACCTAATTGCAAATGATTTACCCATTTGAGTTAGTGCCTCCTTATCTGGTATAAGTTGCCTAACAAATATGGGGTTAAATGCATCATCCACTATTTTCCTTTGTACCCTACCTGCCACCTTCATCAAGGGTGTGGAATAAGGATCATCATCACCGTTCCTAAGAATCTCATCATGATCAAACTTGACACACCCTTATGAACATCACTTTCACCGTCAACAACTTCCCTGACATCATAATCAACATTAGTCTTAAAATGACTCATATCAACTACATGGTTGTAAGACCCCAGTCCCGGTACCCTACTTTAGCGTTGTATTTTCTCATAAACACAGTTCTTAATATCAGAGTGGAATTAAAAATTTTTGCGGAATAATAAAAGTCAACCATTTCTTTCAAACCATACAATACTTGTCTTTAAACATCACAAATTGTTTCAACATGAAACATAAAAATAAAGCATCATGTCTTTCTTCTTTAGATTCCAGTCATTCAGTCCATGCCATGTGCCATCATCAAGCCAGCTCCTTTAACCTATTTACCTGTGTGCATACTAAAATTCAGTTACGTTGAGTGAGTTCTAGTTAATAAGGTAGCATACGTTTCATACACATACTTACAAATATGCATCTAAAGATACATATTATGTACGAAATAAATTATGTACTTAACCTACATGTCTTTATTTCGTACATACATACATTCATATATTCCTTTCTTATATACATAAATTCTTTCATACTTTCACACTACATACTACATGCATAACTCTCTTTACCATGTCAAAAATTAGTAGGGTTGGTCCCTTCTATCTCATATATTAGTAGGGTCTGGTCCTATCTATCTCAGATATTAGTGGGTTCTGGTCCCTTCGTTTTTTATCTCATATATTATTAGGGTGCGGTCCCTTCTATCTCAGATATCAGCCTTAAGGTAAGTGTATTGACTAATCATATCTAGTATGCACACAACTCCGAAAACATAACAAATAAATGGGGTTAGAAATTCACTTGTGTCCTATTCCATTCTGAGTTAACGGTAATATCCCTCGTTAGATGTGCACGGCTAACTGTGCTATATTTATATATATCAATTACTACTTCTACTATATCATACTTCTAGGTTAGTGAAACCTCTAGCTAACGTGTGTCCGGGGGTAGCGTCCTTTGGCAGCAGGGTTCTATGGGCGGCAACCCCTAGCAGGGTCTAAGGGGCAGAGCCCCTGGCTGGGGTTAATAGTCATTTACTAGACGTTCATCAGATACCGACTTTCTATGATTCTAGGTCAAGTGAATTCCAATAGAATAGACTCTGAAATCCAATCAAAATTAGTCAAAAATTCCAATCGAATCGATTTTCAATTCGATTAGATTCGTTTCCATTAATATTCCTTTACTAAAAGTTTTATTTTCATTAATAATCATTTATTAAAAATTCATCAGAAAACTGACTTTCCATGATTCTGGGTCAAGTCTAAAACAATAGAATCAAGTCTAAATTCCAATCAAATCAAGTATGGAATTCCAATTAAATCGAGTCTGAAATTCAAACCAAATCTACTTTGAAAAACCAATCAAATCGACTCTGCGAAAAACCAATCGAATCGAGTTTAAAAGAAATCAAATCGAGTATGGAGTTCCAATCAAATCGAGTATGAATTTCCAATCGAATAGACTATTTAAAAACCAATCAAGTTGACTCTTAACAAGCAATCGAATCAAGTCTTAATTCGATTTGATTCGTTTCCATTCAATTTGCTCCAGTTCGATTCGATTTTTTTATCTCCAAATGAATCGAGTTTCTACATAACTCGATTCAAACATGGTTTTTAGTATATTTTCTTTCAAATCACATCCTTGCATCCCGTTATGCCTGTTTAAAAGAATAAAACATTTTCTGGGCCATAACGACTTCATTTACTCATTCAAACAAGGTCAAAACATCACTCGTTCGTCCCGTTTCATTCCAAACACCTTGTTTACATTCAACGTCGTATGTTTCTTACATAATAAGTCCCAATTTACCTTAGTATCAAATCCTAGAAAAAACTAACCTCAGAAACTTACTCTTTAACCAAAACCGTACTTTTTGGTTCACTTCTAGCTTTGGGTTTGATTCAACACGTGAATCTAGACGTGTTTCTTGCTTATGTGACGAAGATCTAACACAAACCCTTCTTGGTTCGGATTCGGATCTGAGCCGAAATGGAGGAGGAGTGTCTGCGTGTATTTTTGAGTGTGTTATGGAGGCTGGATGGATGAAATGATGGCGTTTATATACCCTTAAGCCCATGGACCTAAGGCCCATCACCATCCATTATTCCATCTTCTATTTTCCAAGCCCACACTCTATTACTTTTTATTTAACTTAACTAAATAGTAACACACCATTAAGTAAACGAAATTATTTTATTTATTATTATCAAAAGTAGGATGTGACAATTCTACCCTCCTTAAAAGAGGTTTTGTCCCCCGAACGTATCTGTTACTTAAAAAAAATCTGGGTAAAACTTGCGCATTTCTTCTTCAACTTCCCAAGTAGCGTCCGATCCCTTACGATGTTTCCATATCACTTTCACCGGGGGGGGATAACTTTACGACAAAGATGTTTTTCCTTATGGCCGACTATCTCTATAGGCTTTTCGATGTAGTTTAACTGTTTCCCAACCTCAATGTCTATTAGTGGCACATGAGACGTGTCATCCGCTAGACATTTTCTCAAGGTAGAGTGAATCTCTTCTAACTCTTCAGGCAAAACCGGTTTGTAAGCTACTTCCTCCAAAGTCTAACACACATGTACACAACATATTCTTAAGGGTTTGGATAGTCCTTTCAGACAGTCCATCCGTTTGAGGATGGCACACCCGACTGATGTTCAATCTTGTTCCCATAGCTTAATGAAATTTATTCCAAAATCTTGAAGTAAAGAGAGTATCTATATCAGACAAGATAGATAACGGCACTCCATGTTTAGCTAAAATCTCTTTTATTAACACATTTGCTAACGTTTCTAATGAGATGGCCTCTCGTATAGGCAGAAAGTGAGCAGTGTTAGTTATGAAATCCGTGGTTGCATTTTCCCATAAGGTTTCTTATGTTCTGCTTTGACTTGTAAGCAATTTAAGCATTTTCTAACGTAATCTACCAGATCATTCTTCATACACGGCCACCACTAGTCTCTCTTCAGGTCTTGATACATTTTGATGGATCCTGGATGGATCGAGTACCTTGACTTATGAGCTTCATCTAAGGCTCGACCTCTTAAGATCCCCATGACGTTGGATCTACATATGATCAAACCTAGTCTTCACACCATAAGTGTTATCCATCAGCTCATTTTGTTGTCCATAAATTCTTTCCTTCTTCATTAACCCTTTATTCATAAGCACCTCTGACAATACCTTTATGATCTCTCCGAATAGATTGGTGTTAAGGATTAACTTATAAAACTTCACTGTTGTAATAATTTCTTGTTCTTCCGGCTTAATGCATCAACCACCACATTAGCCTTACCAGGGTAGTATTTGATATCACAGTCATAGTCCTTTATCAACTCTAACCATCTCCTCTGTCTCATGTTCAACTCTTTTTCATCTTGAAGAAGTACTTCAAACTCATATGATCAGTGTAGATAGTACACTTAGTACAATACATATAATGTCTCTATATCTTGAGAGCATGCACTACTGTTGCTAGTTCTAAGTCATGTGTCTGGTAGATACTTTCATGAACCTTCAACTGTCTGGACGCAAAAGCTATCGCCTTTCCTCTTTGTATTAGCACACAACCTAACCCACAATGCGAGGCATCAATACAAACCACCAAATCCTCATCACCATCGGGTAGGACAAGGATTGGAGTTTGTGTGAGTCTTTTCTTCAACTCTTCAAACGCTTCTTCCAAATACTTATCCCAATTGAATACTACAGACTTTCGGGTTATGCCAGTCAACGGTGCAGCTACCTTGGAGAAGCCTTCAATGAATCTCCTATAATAGACAACCAACCCTAAGAAGATGTGTATATCAGTCGGGTTTTGCGGAGTCTTCCATTTCATTATCGACTCAATATTTGCAAGATTCATAGTAATCACTTCAGGGTTGATTACGTGACCTAGACTCTGTACCTCACGCATGTCACACCCCAACCTAAGGCGGAAATGTTGGGCATGAGCTGATTGCTCACAACTCTCCAGGTACTATTATGCAATATTTAAAATGACAATATCTATTAATTAATTTAAAATATTCCAACAAGATTCGAATAACCAAATACAACAATCCATAAATGAAACAAACAAGACAAAATCCAAATTTAATCTTGATATCTTCTTTCTAGCACAATAAAGCCTAAGTTTCTTCAAAAGATCCTGAACAATCAAATCATTCTGTATATGCACTGAAAATACAAATAGGTTTTGTCAACACGTGGCTGAGTGAGTAAAACACCAGTTAATTGAAATTTATAATAAATAAAGAAAGATGCAATTTTTTCCTGTAAGATAAACAGTTAAGCCATAGCACATAAAGAATTCAACCGGACAATAAAGATAGGGCTAAACCATTTTCATACAAATGAACATTGATTACCAAGATGGGGCTAAACCGTTGCCAAAAAAATGAATATTGGTTACCAAAGATATTCGTATGATCATACTAAAAATAATGGACCTCTCCGAAATGTATTCAAATAAAGCAAGTAAACAAATAACAAGTTAGGCATAAACTGATATACACACAAGGATAAACAGTTGCGGTTTTTAATTCTAGATAATAGATAAATACTGTAAATACGCAAATGTCCCCAAAAGGATTTAAAATAGTAAAAGAGGGGAGTGATTACTCATCTTAGTAAGTAAGCGAGGAGATAATGATTTAGTAAAAAAAGGTAGATCAAACTCTTGGGGAAATACCGACGAGATATCCTAGTAACGAATACTTGTGGAAACGAATTTAAATAAATGACTAGATAAAGATTTGGGAATTTTAATGATCGAGTATACTATTATGGAAGTTAAAGATTACATAGGCTTATTATCAATCTTATTACTTTTCATTTATTTAATAAATCTTTTAACGTATGACATATTTTTAACTACAATCCATACATATTTATAAATAAGATCCTTATAAAAATATACTTATAAAAAAAGATTATTTTAACCAATTAATTTTAATATATTTAGTGTATTTATAAATAATTTTTATTTACTCAAAATCTTTATTAATTAGATTTTTAAATCATATTATACCATATATATATATATGTACATACATATACATATATATATACATACATAGGCTTTTAGTAAATAATAATTGTTCATTATATGTATAATATTTGTAATATGAATTTGTAAGACTTTAGAACAGATCTTTCAATGTGATATCACGCAATCTCGTTGTTATGCGAAAACTAATAAGAGATGATTCAATATTACGCAAGCAAACACACGAAGAACACAAATAAATTGCTTCAAAACACACGTATATTACTGTGAAAGCCGAGCCCCGGTGCGGAAGCGTGAATATAGTCGTTACTATACAACGGTGTGGAGCTCGGATCTAGGGTTAGGATCGAATCTCACTCGTATTCACTCTTGAATGATACATGGACAAAAGAGGTGTATTGGAGAGAGCCTGATTTGATTAACAATCAACAATAAAGTAGGATGAACAATTGTAATCAAAATACAAAAGATAGAAATGGTAGTATGATATTATAATCCGAATGATTCTCATAAAGATGAACCACTCAAACATACATACATTCATACATACAATCGATTAAGAAATATCAGCCGCCACCAGGAGTGCTCATCCTGGAGGCAGAGACTCTCTCAAAGGGATAAAAACCCTAAATCTCACACATACACAATACAGTAGTCACTCATAATAGACAAATGAATAAAAACATCTATTTATACTAGTCTAGCATGACTTGGTCTTCAAGCCATCCACCCTTGGATGAGATCAAATAATATATTTTTCACCCACATATAAATTTGATGCGTCGGTCTAAAATATAAGTCCCAACAATATCCCCCTTAGACCGATGCCATCGAATTTATTCCATGATCACCTCATAACTCGTTGTCTTTCGTTGAAATTCTCCCCCTCACGTTAAGCTTCTCCCATTGTTCATTTCAAACTATCACTCTTATACCACTTTTGGATATAGTTGAAGGGCATATGAACGAGGCTTTGAACTTCAAAGATCAACTTCAAGTAACAAGGTTACCACTAAAAGAAATAAACTCAATGTGATCATCAAATAATCTTCAATTCTTCAAATTTGTCTCTTCCTTGTAAATCATCTTCAAACCATTCCAAACGATGAAACATCTTTGAAAAACCTTGGATTATTGATCTTGATCAACTTTTCATTAACTTGAGTCTTTTACTTGATTTGAAGCATGCCATTTGCAATGAAATTCAAAGATTTTTACTCCCCCAATTTCGTTGCAATTGTTTTTAATGAATGTCTTCAAATCAAGTGTAGGTGAAACAATCTTGACCATCCTTATCAAGATTGTAAAAATATAAAAATAAACATATTCATATGTTGGTTGACACTAAAAGTGATTAAATCCGTAAGCTTGGTCAACACTTGTTCTTGTAAAGCTTATGATGAAGTCGTGAAATTGGATGAGGGTTGAATTCCATAAGCATGTTGATGATTAGAGAAAAATTACCAAAATACCCCTGGTATATATATTCCGTAGAGAACATCTTGGTCAAACGGTCAACGGCACCAAAAATCTCAGAAGTTTCTTCATAACTTTGAAATGTTTCACAAACTCTATTTCCTAGCACATAGTGTGCTTGGGATCAATTTCCTAGCACAAAGTATGCTTGGGCGCATTTTCCTAGCACAGAGTGTGCTGGGAGCACTTTCCTAGCACATAGTGTCCTTGGAAGCACTTTCCTAGCACAAAGTGTACTCGGAAGCACTTTCCTAGCACAAAGTGTACCCGGAAAGCAAAACACTTGTGATTTTTCAATTTTCAACTAGAACAAAGTGTGCCCGGAAGCACTTTCCTATCACAAAGTGTACCCGAAAAGCAAAACACTTGTGATTTTTCAATTTTTCCACTAGCACAAAATGTGCCCGGAAGCAAAAGTGTGCTCGGATTACTTAGTGCTCTTTCATTTTCCACCAAACATGCTCGGAAGAAAAAGTATGCTCGGGAGCAAGGGTGTGCTCGACACAAACTTGAGTTTTCTCTTCACAAGCATAATTGTTCAAGACAAAACAAAGTATGATCGAAAAAGAGTCTGCTCGAATAAATAACAAAGTGTGCTCGAGACTTAAAGAAGATAGTTTTCTTGAGAAGACAAAGGATATGCTATGGGTTTCACAAAGTGTGCTCGAATTTGATGTGCTAGATATAAGATGTGCTCGAAATAACCTATGCTTGAGCCAAACAAAGATGTGCTTGGGCAAAACACCTCCTATGCTCGAAGCAACACTTAGTCATTTTCCATACTCGATTTCAGTCTTATATGATCATAGTATGCTCGAGACACCAAAACTTCATTTCTGCATAATCAGTTACTGATTTGCCCTTGCAGAACCTGCTTGAATATTCACTTTGCATCTGCTGCAACAAACCATAATGTTATTTCCTCTAGTACATGTTCATGGTGGATTCAAGAGCGAAATGAATCAGTTCAGCGGTTAGTCTGAACGATTCGGTAACCCCGCTCTGATTCCAATTGTGAAAGCTGAGCCCCGGTGCAGAAGCGTGAATACAGTCTTTACTATACAACGGTGTGGAGCTCGGATCTAGGGTTAGGATCGAATCTCACTCGTATTCACTCTTGAATGATATATGGATGGATGAGGTGTATTGGAGAGAGCCTGATTTGATTAACAATCAACAATAATGTAGGATGAACAATTGTAATCAAAACACAAAAGATAGAAATGGTAGTATTATATTATAATCCGAATGATTCTCATAAAGATGAACCACTCAAACATACATACATTCATACATACAATCAATTAAGAAATATCAGCCGCCACCAGGAGAGCTCATCCTAGAGGCGGAAACTCTCTCAAAGGGATAAAAGCCCTAAATCTCACACATACACAATACAGTCACTCATACTAGACAAATGAATAAAAACATCTATTTATACTAGTCTAGCATGACTTGGTCTTCAAGCCATCCACCCTTGGTTGAGACCAAATAATATATTTTTCACCCACATATTAATTCGATGCGTCGGTCTAAAATATAAGTCCCAACAATTACGTCTAGTGCTTAAGCACAATGGTTACACCAACTACACCGATATATCGTTCTCTATATTATGAACGGCCAATCTATGATAAACTTAGATACATAGTTTATATAGGCACTACACTCAAGCCCTAAACAACCTAAAAGCCCACCGAGATCCAAGAGATCTCGGTTTACACTAAAAGGCCAATACCAAATATAAACCATACTAGCCCAACAATCTCCCCCTTGGTTTGTATCTTCATCGTTAATCGTGCTTAAGAATATTTGCGTTCACTTCCTTGTAAGCACCAACCCATAGACTTGTTTTGATAATAGACCCCACCATACTTGTATTCTCTTTAGCAGCAGGCTCATGTAGTGGTTCATCCATAATTTGAAATTTGCTAAGGGTTTTAATATTTTTGGTGCATTTTGTGACCGTCGCTATGCAATTCTGACCAGCGGAGACGCCATAGGCGAAGTTAGAACAACTTCACCTTAGGCGAAGTTATAACAACTTCGCCATAGGCGAAGTTAAGAACAACTTCGCCTACAGGCCCAAGCCCAAGCCCGCGAAGTTGTTTATATATATATATGTGTGTCTTGTTTATGTTTGGTTATCCAGAAAGTCAGAGTGTTTTGTGATCAGTTTAATTGTCTAGAGAGAAACCGAGAGGGAGAGTCGTGTGGGACGGCCCGAGGTAGAGCTCACCTCGGGTCGGCCGTCATTTGTTTTCGTGTTTGGTATGTAATGTGTTTCGGTTATTATATAAAAGATCTGCAGATGTGTTTATCCCATTCGTGTGTTTGTTCGTGTTTTTGTATGTGTGTAATCGTGTTCTTTGTCTTCTACACCATTAAACGAGTCTAGGAGGATTCCGCACTCCTAGACCTCGTGCGGATCTCGTATCGATCAGCGACGCCCCGCGGGAACCTACAAGTGGTATGAAAGCCTTAGGCTCTTATGCTATGGTTCGAGATCTGCGTTTTGGTGTGTCTGCCACGTTTCTGATGCGTTTTTGGCCGAACAGCCGCCGCATGCGAAGTTATGGGGTTCAGGCGAAGTTGTCGCTTAAATTTTAAGGTTTAGGCGAAGTTATCAGTCAGGCGAAGTTATGGACAGGCGAAGTTAAGGAGGGACGAAGTTATGGACAGGCGAAGTTAAGGAGGGGCGAAGTTGACTTTTAGGCGAAGTTGACTTTAGGCGAAGTTAAAAAAAAAAAATTTAAAAAAAAAAAATTGTTTGGAGTTTTCGTCTGTATGGCCAGGTGTACACGATTATTGTGAGACCGAAGACGTTGTTCCGTCAACGAGTGAAACTTGTTATCTCTTGGTCTTACGTGTGAACAAATACGTGTCAACTCTGGATATGGAGTTGAGGTTGTGAATGGGATATTGATTGAAACTGGATATTGAGACATATTTGGGTGTTTGTGGGCAATGAAATAGTTGTTGTTCGAGGTTGACAACCGAAGAAAGTCAAATTGAACTGAAGGTTTTTGTCATTACTGGATTGCGGTCAGAGCATATTATTTATGTTATTTTCAAGGCGTTTGAGAATTGGATCCTGAAACGTGATGCTTATTTATTAAAGTGAAAATTTTGGAACAAGTTGGATTTAATCGGGAATTAAAGTGTTTATGTTCTTGATCATTATCCCTGGTGATTGAAGATGCTTCGGATTAATTAATGGTCATATGTGTTAGATTCTGTCAAGGTGGTTTTGTGATGAAATTGATCACTTGATGTTGACTAGTTGAAGATTAAACCTTATCGTATGCCGACGTGTTGGTGAAGTTGTGGAGGGAGCACAACTTCACGTGTTGGTGAAGTTAGAAGAACTTCACGTGTTGGTGAAGTCAGAAGGACTTCACGTGATTGGTTGAGATGATCAATTAGGCACGGGGATGCATGCATTTCAAAGACCTCAATCATTATAGTCGGAGAAGCTTACACTGAAAGGGAGATCGGATATGGAAGACGCTGGGTGATTGGTAGATTTGTGAAGCTACAAGACAGTTTCAGACACGGCTGGTTGAAGAGCAAACAGAAGATCATCAGTTAAGAGGGAGTCTGTTGGTGTATGTTTTGTAACAGATGATCTTTTATGTTTGTTAGAATTGAGAACAACGGTCAAAGGGGAGTCTGTTGGTGCATTTTGTGACCGTCGCTATGCAATTCTGACCAGCGGAGACGCCATAGGCGAAGTTAGAAAAACTTCACCTTAGGCGAAGTTATAACAACTTCGCCATAGGCGAAGTTAAGAACAACTTCGCCTACAGGCCCAAGCCCAAGCCCGCGAAGTTGTTTATATATATATGTGTGTGTCTTGTTTAGGTTTGGTTATCCAAAAAGTCAGAGTGTTTTGTGATCAGTTTAATTGTCTAGAGAGAAACCGAGAGGGAGAGTCGTTTGGGACGGCCTGAGGTAGAGCTCACCTCGGGTCGGCCGTCATTTGTTTTCGTGTTTGGTATGTAATGTGTTTCGGTTATTATATAAAAGATCTGCAGATGTGTTTATCCCATTCGTGTGTTTGTTCGTGTGTTTGTATGTGTGTAATCGTGTTCTTTGTCTTCTACACCATTAAACGAGTCTAGGAGGATTCCGCACTCCTAGACCTCGTGCGGATCTCGTATCGATCAGCGACGCCCCGCGGGAACCTACAAATATCCTTTTCGCCAAATACCAGTAAATCACGTGGGTCGACAAAACGAAATTACCCTTTTTCGTAGATGGACAATTACCGTTGCCGTCTCACCATCATATGTCCAAAACTTCATCTCATCTAAGGCGCCATCTGGAATTCCGGTAGACAGAGGAATATAACCCGCTTTCTTAGTTGCTGGTCACATTACATTTACCATAGTCTTTCCCATCTTCGGATCTCTTACCCCTTTTGATTTCTTCAAACATGATTCTGCATTTGTCATATTTGGGAACCCTCGATCCATTTGACTTCTTAAAAAGTTCCAGAAATCAATAGCTCTTTTTTCGTTGTTGGGGTTGTGGAAGGAGCATTGATTAAATCACTAAGATCTACATTTGTCCATGAACCAAAATCTTTCAATTTCCTGTAATATTCGGTACTCCCAGACCTTCTTTTGACCCACCACATGGCTTTATCAATATCAAAACCCCAAGACATGTCGACTAATCGATCACCATATTTGTTAGAAAAACACTTTTGAAGTTCAAGAATAAACTTATCAGGGTAATCAGAAGACTCCAAATTTTGGTTCGAATTCTTTATAATCATAATATTCTTTTGAAGTCTTTCACTTTGCTCTACTGTCTTTTGAGGGGCATCAAGGTATTGTTCCAGTTTTTCAGAAGCGTCAATGTTTGAAGCAGGGCGCGCACTGGAACTACCACCTTGACTGTCAGCAGGATCCTTTGCAGCAATGTCTTCACCACTCTTAAACTCATCTTCAAATTTCTGAACTAGCTTTTTTTGGAGATCCAGGTATAAAGCAGTAAGGCAACCCATGTTTGCTTTAAGTTCATTGATCTTTAAATCTTTATCAGGGTTACTTGCTTCAAGCTCTTGAATTCGTAACTTTCACAATCGAGTATTGTTCAAGTTAAAAGACTCTTCATTGTAAAGACTGTACATCAATAGGTTCGGCATCAAGGGTTATCCCCTTGCATTTGTCTTGCAAAAATTTATCTTGCATCGCCAGAATGTGTGCAAGCTTCTCAGTGACACTTGAACTTGATTGACCAATCGGGTTAGACAATCCCGATGGCTCCGTCTATGGACTGAATATTGGCTTCAAAATCGAACACGTGAGCAATGTCATCAAATATTTTATCTTGAGTTCGAGGCTCAGCAGTGGACAAACTAGTATCACCTTGAGCTTTAGTGGTTTCAGGCTCAGGTTCTTTGTGTTGACTGGTTGGTTTACTTTCTATAACCAGCACACCTAGTCTCGGATCTTTCTTTCTCCTTTTTCTTGGAGTGAGATCGGTGGCTTGTTCTTCAGGAATATCATCATTTTGTGTCGTATTGACTGATTGAGGAGGTTTCAATGCAGTCGACTGGATCTGTTCATTAAACATCTCGAAATCTTTCAACTGATCAGCAGTAGGTATAGTCTGTTCTTCTTGGTGTTCAGTCTCCATATGTTGTGATGGAGAACTATCTGGCTCATCATCATCATAAATAGTCTCATATGAAGCAATGTACCTCAGAGCATGTGTCACATGCTGATCAGCAATCGAGGAACTAGCACTAGTAGGAGCAGCCTCAGTTTCAACAAACCTTCCAAACTTGACAAGTTTGTGAAGTCTTTTGTATACTACTTTCTCCCCCTTTCTTGATTGCTTCATCAACCCAAATGTATTGGGACCCATATCCTTTAAATCGAGCGTTTCTAGAGATTTGACAAGGTCAGGGTAGTGTGAGTCAAATATCATCTGCAGATACCTCGGATACATCATAAACATCTCTTTCTTCTTTCGCTTGAGGTTGCTCATCATCTCATCGAACACAAACTTGGAGTAGTTATAACTCTAGTCCATGATCAGAGCAACCACAGCCGACATCCGAATGTGGTTGATCTCGTCTGAGCCCCCTTTTCGTCATGAGACACACGTGAAGAACGTGTGAATCAAAAACCTCTAGTAAGGATGGAAAAGTTTCTTGATGGCTGGGAGGGTAAGATCCTTCATATCCCTTTATTAAAGTAACTTCAGCAAAAACATCAGTGGGGTATTCAGTCGGGTACCGAACAGTAGAACTTCACGAATAATAGCCTCTAAGATGACAACAGGCTTTTTCTGAATCTTTGAATCAATGGTTACAGTTCCACCCCTCTTATTAATAGAAGCATTGTTCCAAAACTCCGTCATCATCTTCTTACAAATGACATGGGTATCTCGTATAGAATGAGAAATCCTACACATTTTGAGTCCCACTATCATGGACTTGAATTCTTTATGTACAAGAGGTGGATCATATAAGCATCCGACAATGTTGTGAGTATCCACAAGTTTTAGTGGTGCTTGATCAGCCATGACTGCAACAAATGAGTCAAGTTAATAGTGTGTTTACTTAACTGGATAATCACTCAGTATTATAAAGATAAATGACAATTTGGCTAGAGAAGAGGGACCAATAATGCAAGCTTAGATAATATTGGTCATTAATTGTAAATTAATGTCAATTTTAATATAAAATAATATGTTTTCGGTCCAAAATTGAGTTTTCTGTCCATAAACTTGTTTTTCGGTCCACGATCTGAGTTCTCTGTCTAATCTTATTTAAATATCCCTTTCACCAAAGTCAGTTCTCAGTCAAATGGTCAACCGAGAACCCTTGATATGTCAGATAGACTCATGAGTTCTCTGTTTGACCCCAAGTTTGCGGTCAAACATCCCCGAGAACTCTGGATCCCAAGATATATGACGATCTCGGCCAGGAAAACCTTGGGGTTTCATCTTGAAATGAGTGTCATCTTCTTCAAAACACCAAAGCTACCATTGATATAGAAACCTACAACCTTAATCACTCAGAACATGTTAAGCATACAACTCACAAATACCAAAATTCCTCATCCTAAACAGTTTTCACAACATAATTAACCAAAACAAATAATAATCAAACTATTTGTTCCGTCCAACAGTGACCCGAAAACCCCTTTCTGAATATATCATTTACCTATTTATCAATTTTGATCACGTAATATCTTGAATAAAGAAAGATTGAGTGACTTGAAGGCTTAGAATCTTAAGGGTTTTCGGCTTAGAGAGAGTTTGCAGATTTGAGATTTGAAAATAAGGAGACCAATTACGAAAAAAAATGCCTTTTAAACTTCAACAGATTTCGGGGCCGAAAACATGTGCAACGCATGGGCAGGCTAACTAAAACAAGTTTCATTCATCCGAATTTTAAATGGGCCATAAGGGCATGAGTTGAGAACAATTTTTATACCCAAACATGGGTTGATCCATGGTTTTAAAGACGATCTCTTATAGCATCCGTTTCGACAAGAGTAATTAAGAGGTAAAAATAAAATAAAGAATAAATAATGATTAAAAACAAACAAAAATAGAAATATTGATACAAGAAAAATTTAGTCACTCGGTCTTCTTGTAATTTAACCAATTTTTGGTATCAGATTTCAGTTTTGATAAACACACAACCTCTTAAGAAAAGATCCAAACATGGAATCATATTGATTAAGATGCTTTCACAATGATTCATGTTCAACATTATTATGACATAAAAAGACAGGTTGAAAGAATGTATAATAAACTTAGCATGATTTTTATTGCATCAGTGATACGAGTTATGTTCAATTAGGCATAAATCTTAGATGGACATCACTCATGGACCTGTGATGCCTCCTATCTCTTTTCAAAACGTATTTGGCTTTCTCCATATCACCCCAATTTGACTCCACCCCACTAGTGCTTGATCAAAAGTTTTTTCTTTATATAAACAAAATTTTAAGCTTTAAACTTGAACGTTGAACTTACCAACCTACGGGCATACATGCCTTTGATTCAGGGTGTTTAGACCTTATTTGAATGTCTCACTCTTGTAGTTTTAGTTTGACCCTTTAAGCCTTTTAAAAAACAAATTTAATAACACAATAGTATATAATAACAAATATATTTTAAAAAAAACTTAGAAACATAAATTTTAATGATCAAGACACTAACGAGCTCATGTATAACTAGGTAATTACTTTTCTGCCTATCATTCGGAGAGATATATCTGGAGACATGCACATTTTTTCAAAATAACTCTCCACATTAAGTTTAGCAGATTTAGTTTATATCACTTCAACTTTTACGCATCATGGAACGCTACCATGCAAATCAGTGACTGTTCTAAAGCTTTTTAAGCCTAGTAACTTCACACATTAAGCACACTGAATCAATTTTACTATCATTTTTCAAAAGTTGGATCGATTTTCATTTGAAAATATTTAAAGCTTATAAAGAGCTCTTAACTAAATAATCTTATCATTTCCCAATATAGTTACAAGAGGCGAGTTTAAACTCAGTCGCATCAGTCACTTTTAGCTCTTAGGTAAATAGTTATCACGTGTGTGTGTATATAGACAACAGGACCAAACACATATATAGATACATGTCCCTCAAGCTTAGAGTAGCCCACATAATTTTATGCGACAGAATTAAAACAAAAAACACAGCACAATCGCCCGATTTGCTTTCAGTCTTTAGGTGAATGGCTATCATGTATATCTACAAGTAGATGACAGGACCAAACATATACAAGTTTATATCCTTCAAACTTGAGTAACCGATGTAATTTTAAGCTAAAGTGTAAATTTTTTTAATAATAAAACACACACACACACTTTTTGATTTGTTTTTATTTTCTCCCCCTAAATTTGTGCAACAAAAGTTTTAAAGCAAATAAAAATATTTATGTACAAATTTAACCTAAAAAAAGACTCAATCGTCGTAACGAAGCATTTTAAGAAACCCCACAAGCACATTAAATTTGGCTATTCTGACCGGTTTTGTAAATAGGTCTGCCACATTATTATCAGTGTGAACTTGCTCAAGATGAATCAATTTACGGTCATAACAGTCACGAATAAAATGAATTTTAATGTCAATGTACTTGGTTTTTGAATGTTGAACAAGAATTTTAACAATAGCAATAGCAACATCATTATCACAAAAGATTGAGGTGTTAAGAAATTCCAAACCGTAATCCAGAAATTGATGTTCATCCAGATAACCTGTGAACAGCATGCTGATGCAGCAACATATTCAGCCTCGCCTGTGGACGTGGACACCATTTGTTTTTCTTGAACTACCATGAAATGAGTCGACACCCAAGAATTGGCATCTAGCAGACGTAGATTTCCTGTCAATATCATCTCCACAATAATTGCTATTATCAAAAGCATGTAAGTCAAAATCTGTGTTTTTGGGACACCAAAGACCTAGCTTTGGTTTCCCTTTCAGATATCTAAAAATACGTTTAACATCAATTAAATGAGAGAGTTTAATATTAACCTGGAAACGGGCGTGTTGACAGACAGCAAACATGATGTCAGGGCGACTGGCGGTGAGATACATCATGGATATGATCATTGACCGATAGTAAGTTTGATCTACGGGATTCCCTTCAGGATCAGAAGAAAGAAGAGGTCTTTCCGCCTTAGGAGTTGCCGCGCTCTTGGAATCTTGAAATTCGAACTTTGCAAGCATGTCATCACATATTTTCCTTGATGCAGCAGAATTCCCGTCGAACTCTGACGAACTTGTAGTCCCAGAAAAGTTGCCATCTCCCCTAACGAACTCATTTTAAATCTCTTCTTCATCACCTCTTCAAATTCAGAACACAACGCAGCACTTGTAGACCCGAAACTGATGTCATCTACATAAATTTTAACCAAGATCATATCCTTCCCAACAGTTTTGATAAACAATGTTTGATCAATGGTTCATCAAAGTTGCATACCATGCACGAGGCGCTTGGTGTAGACCATAAAGGGCTTGGTCTAACTAGTGGACCTATGTTGGATGCTTTTAATCAACAAACCCTAGTGGCTGATCCACATAAATATCCTCCTTGACTTCTCCATACAAAAACGTTGTCTTGACATCCATCTGATAAACTGTGAATCCCATGTAGGAGGCATATGCCTGAAAAAATCCGAATGGCCTCAAGTCGAGCCACATGAGCATACACTTCAGTGTAGTCTAAGCCTTCATCCTTAAGAAAACCACAAACTATGAGTCGTGCTTTATTTCGAACAATAACACACCAGTATCATCTTGCTTTTTACGGAACACCCATCATGTATCTAATGCCTTTTTACCAACCAGCAGCTCAACTAATCTCCAAACCTTGAGTTTCTCAAACTGATTCAATTCCTCATGCATGGCGTCCACCCAACTTGGCTCTTGTAGCACCATTTCAACTGACTAAGGCTCTATCTGAGAAATGAAACAAGAAAATAAACAACTGTTGATGTGTCCGGTCTTACTTATGGTTGACACACTTGTTTCAAGAGGACCTATAATATTGTCAATAGGATGATCTCGTTGAAATTCTGGCGGAATGGAATATATCTGGTGATTCTGAAGGAACAGAACTGGTAGAGGGTAAGTTTGTTGGATCTTCAAGGATTAAAGTAAGAGGGTTCTTCCATCCAGATGCCGTCGTACTATGTGAGTACGAAGTACTGACAATGTATTCACTTGGTATGACATCTAGAAATAGAGTGCTTCTAAAAGTTTGACGAATTGAACTTTCCCCCTCAACTGATGAATCATTGACTGCAGGTGCTGGATAGGACACAGTTTTGGTAACATTGTTTTGTTGACTGGCTTACAATGGATGATTTGTATCTGGTGATTCTGAAGGATCAATACCCAGCACAGGAGACATATGAGAGTCAGTAGATATGCATTCTTCTTCATCAACAGAACTTGAAGCACCGGCCCCTGAAATTTCTGTATCGACAGCCGGAAACACATTAAAAGGCTTGAAAAGTTCAGTATAATCAAATAACAAGTCAGGACCAACACGAGCATCAGTCTCATTCTCTTCTAGCCAGCGCATGTCATAGGATTTTACAATCTGCTTCGTTGACTTGTTGTAAACTCTCTAGGCGGTACAACCAGCATATCCGACGAAATAACAATCGTCGGCTTTGGTTCCAAACTTTGGAGTCGTTTCAAGATTCAACAGAGTACATGGACACCCAAAGGCCCAAAAATGTGCAATTGTGGGCTTGTGACCGTAAACAATCTCATATGGAGTTTTCATATAAAATTTGTTGATCAACACTCGGTTTTTTACATAACATGCCGTGTTAACAGCCTCCGCCCAAAAGAACAAAGGCAGCTTTGAGTCTCACAACATAGTTCTTGCCGCCTCGGTAAGAGTCATGTTTCTTCTTTCAGCAACTCCATTTTGTTGCGGTTTCCGAGCTGAACTGTACGGTCGAAGCACCCCCTTTCAGCACAAAAATAATTCAGTGTTGAGTTATTAAATTCCGTGTTGTTGTCACAACGAATACCCTTCAGCTTCAAGTTGAGTTGATTCTCCATAAGCACCACGAAGGGTTTTATCAATTATGCAGTTTCACTCTTATTTGACAAGAAAAACACCCAAGTGAAACATGAATAATCATCAGTAATAAAAAGATAATAAGAGTAGCGAGAGAGACTCAAAACATGAATAAGACCGAACATATCCATATCCAGCAATTGAAAAACTGATGAAATTTTATTAACAAGTTTTGTCTTATGAGATTTAGGATTGTGTTTACCCAAGGCACAAGCCACACATTTTTCAGTAGTAACAAAATCTTTGACAGGTAAACCACGCACCAAGTCATTTTTAGCAAGACGATTTAGATTTTTAATGTTTGCATGACCAAGACTACGATGCTAAAGTATGGCATTATGTTTTGACACTTTTGAAACAAAACAGGTGATTTCATCAGGAACATTTTTGTTCATATCGATCACATAAGAATTATCTTTTCTCTGTGATCGAACAAGAACCCAATTTTCTTGTATGATGATACCAGGTTTTAAAATCAAACACTATTCATTAGTAAAATTGGTTGAAAAACCTTTATCACATATCTGCGAGACGCTCAGCAGACTGTGCTTCAACTCAGGAACAAAATTAACATATTCAAACTTTAGAACAACATTACTTACAGTACCCTTCTTCGTAATCTTCCCCCTTTCTCCTCCCACAAAGGAAATATGCCCACCGTTAAAAATTTGAATGTCGTGTAGTTAAGAGATGTCTCCTGTCATGTGCCTGGAACAGCCACTTTCAACATACCAAGGTTTGATGATATTCCTCCATAGCTGTTCCTGCATGGTGTGCGAGATCAGTTAGTTTTTGGTACCCAGTCCATAGTAACACTAGGTGAACTAATTTATCTAAACTTGCCATGGTTTCCATGACGTGTCTTCCCAATTATCTAAGATAGAATTTGATAGCTTGATTACTGGAGATTTATATCTTGTTTTAGAAGATTTATTGTTGTTTGTATGAATGGATGTCTTAGTCTCTGGTTTGCGAGTAGGAGACACAGATGACTTTGTCCTCCTAACTTGTTTCGGTCCATAAACCGAGTTGATTTTTGAGACCGAAGCACAGTTTCTATCACCTTTTCGAAACGTGTTAGGCTTGGTCTAATGAGGACTAAACCTACAAACTTTGTTTCTTTTCCAGTCACCATTAGAGGTATTTGCCTTATAATACCTTGATTCTCTTTGATGTGTATTTCGAGGCATATACCTCTGATAATATCCATAATATGGGACATATGTACGGTGTGGACAGTTTCTAGCAATATGACCAGGAATGCCACAATTGAAACATGATTGACGTTTTATGTGGAATTCATTGTGATCTACTCCTGGTCTGGACCTGTTGTGTGAGCTAGTTTGCTTTACTTGGCATTTACCACCTAACTTATTTCTTGGTTTATCACAATTTTAATCATTTGAACTTCCTTCTTCGATAAACTTAGGCGATGAATATTTATGAGGATTCCTATTTTTATAAAAGTTTATTCAAAGACACACCACCAGATTTCAAAGTTTTAGAGGAATCAACCTTACAATTGTTGTTTGAACTCAGATTAACACTTACTAACACAGATCTGAGATCTGAGTTGTTTATCGATTAATCCTAAATATGGATCTAGTTCATAATTGCTATTGAACTATAGTTAATATGTTATATATCTATATATATGTGTATGTATATGTTAATAATATTAATATGAAGATTGAGAGAGTATTCGTGCAGAGGTTCGATAATTATCTCAAAAAAACTTAAACTAAACGTGAATAGTGTTCACATATAAATAGAAGATGGGCTTAGTTCGTTAACATCCCCTAACGAACTAGAGCCCACTTCGTTACATACATTACGAAATAATAAACTTAACGAATCACCCCCTGATTCGTTAAACATCCTTAACGAATCAGGAGGGATAATAACTTAAGTCTTAGTTCGCTAAACATCCTTAGCGAACTAGACATCACATTAACGAACTAACAATATAAATTAATTGTTTATTACATTAAACAAAACGGCAAATACGTTAATGATAAATTCAAAGACTCAAGACGCAAAACCGTGCACTAACAATTGTCTTTGCTCTTAAAAACAGAGCCCTCACATACATTTGAAGTCATAGAATTCAAAGCAGATAAATTTAAAGAAATATGAGAATTAATGTCTTTATTATTCAAAACAAGCAAATCATCATCTTCATCAATCTAATCCTCGACAATTACTTCATCTGCACGTGAAGTAAACACATTCGTATCATTCACCCCTGGGGCTGATTCAATAGCTTTTACTGAACCAGGAACATTTTTGCCATTTTCATTTTTTTTACCATATTGCATGGTTTTTACCCTTACTTTTGGCTCTTTGGTGAGAGGAAAACTAGTGTAATTCTCGTTGTATGGAGGGGGTACAACATTGTACCCTATCCCCTCACCAGCGTTTTCTTTCCTCCATAATTGATTTCCGATCATGGAGTTAACAACTGCACTAGAGCCTTCGAATTTCTTAAAGTCTAGTTCAGCCCTTTCAAGTTTATTAGTTAAATTTATAATCTCTAACTTAGAGGCTTCCAGTTCAGCAGTTAACTCAGCAATTTTCTGTTTGGCATCAAGTTGGTGACAACATATTACGCTAAAATCATATTGAAGTTTAGAAAAATTCTTTTTATGTGCCTCAATTTTATCTTTGAAAGCTTTCTCATTCTTCTTAAGAGTAAAATTTTCATATTTTATTCCTTCAATTTCTCTAAGCAAGTTAATATTGTGGGATTTGTATAAATCTACTTTATTAATACAAGCTTGAGAACATAATTGGGAACTTACCTCAGATGAGCAGGAAGAAGTGAAGGGTATGAAAGAAAATTGAACTTCCTTTACTTGTTCCTCAGCAGCATTCTCTTCCTCAGCGACTTCAATTCAAGTAAAGTTTTTAGTCTGATTATTAATGCAGAGAGCCGCCAGCTGACCATTCCAAGAAAATTTTTGAGTTAGTAAACCTCGCTCACCTTCACCCGCACCTGCCCCATTTTCTCCTCTAGCATTTCCCACTGGGACCAGCGCCCTTTCTCGGTTTCCTTCCTCTGCATTGTTAGTGCATTCACGAGCAAAATGACTCGGCTCGTGACAGTTGTAGCATCTCAGAGTATCCTTGTTAAATCCCACCTTCTGATTTTCTGGCACATTTCAGTTGTTTATGCCTGTTCTCTCATTAAATTTCTTTACGCGAAACACTACCATGGCGATTTTCCAAGAGATGTCCATTTCCTCTACATCATCAGGATGAATTTAATCCAGCTCAGTAGCTACAACTGGTTGAACCAG
Organism: Bidens hawaiensis; assembly: GCF_021521415.1. Classification (NCBI taxonomy): domain Eukaryota; kingdom Viridiplantae; phylum Streptophyta; class Magnoliopsida; order Asterales; family Asteraceae; genus Bidens; species Bidens hawaiensis. The sequence continues at coordinate 316,260 of NW_027491627.1, read as the reverse complement.
ATCTCCAGCAAGAAAGGTGTTGTAACAATTCATGAACCCTGCCATTAAGGCGATGTTTTCTTGAGTCTCCTTTGAAATAGAGGGAATCTGACTGGGAGACTGACTAGAAGAGGCAGCAGATGGCTTGGGCTTAATAGTAGAAGAAGATGATTGAGCAGGTTGAGGAAAGAACACGGGAGTTGGTTGTGGTGGTGCCTGTGAGAATTGACCCTGAGCTTACTTAAACATGGAGAAATTGTTCTAAGGTTGACACTTCGGAGTGTACTGCCCTTGACAAGACTTAAACATTGAGAAGTTATCTTGTGAGATGAGTGCATTGTTATAAGCAGCACTATAGTCGGCTGCATTGTAGGAGTTTGCATGGTTTATGGCATGCTGCTTGTCATCCATGTCCCAAGCCTTGATGATTTCCATGACTTCTGACCGATTTAACCTGTTGAGATCCTTCGTCTTCTTAATCACTACAACATTCATATCTTAGCTTTGAGGCAAGGAATTGATCAGTTTATTGTTTGTCTCAGCAGCGGTCAGATTAATATTAGAAGATCTCATCTTAGTCACAAGATATATGAATCTCTGAAACTGTGTTTCCAACGATTCTCCCAGTACATGATTAAACATTTTTAACTTTTGTTGTAAGAGGTCTTGACGGATTCTCCTCATATCCTCATTACCCTAATACACCTCAATCAGGGCTTCCCACAATGCCTTAGCAGACTGTAATTCTCTAAACCCCAAGGCAATATCGGGTGAAAGTGCCATGGTTAAAGTAGCAAGCGCCTTGTCGTCCTCGTCAACCTTTTCAAAGTCTACATCATCATACAGTTCAACGGGCTTTACAGCTACTTCTTTAGAGTTTTCACGTTGATGCGTGATAGCTTGAGGGCCTCGGACAATACTTCTCCAAATCTTGGGGTCTTTCATTTTCACATACTTTTCAAATCTAAATTTCCACTCAGCAAACACCTCATGAGATAGCAAAAGGGGTACACAAGTAGCAGTTCCCATTATAGAGTCCAGTCCTTGATGCAGAGCAACATTTGATGAACTATTAGCTACTTGGTCCATTTTGGATAAATAATTAATAGTCTGGTATAGTAATTAAGTCCAAACAATATATCAGTTATCCTAAAGACCAATAAGATCACGCCCAGATTTGAATTACAACCAAGAACTAACGTTGGCCGAGAACCAAGAAAGTCAACCGAAAACTCTTTTAATTAACCGAGAACAACCAAAAGTCAACAGAAAACACTAAACTCTGACTGAAAACTATCGAAAACAACCGAGAACTAACCAAAACTACCGAGAACACACAAATTTTAACGAAAAGGACCAGATTGTGGCAGAAAATGATGAAACCTTCCCAATAACTTCCAAGAATCCCAAAGAGGCTTTGACTAGGTAACTTTGGTAACAAATTAAATCCCAAAATCTCTTGGATTTGAATTTAAAGCATAAATCAAATCAAATCCTTCCCATAATTATCTCAACAACCTCGATGAACACGAAGAAGAATTGTTCTTCAATTTCCAGAAATCTCCAATCACTCAACAACCAAAAACTACCAATTGAATCAATGATATCACTGATGTGTTGTAAAACACACTTGTTTTCCGCACCATTTTATCATCTTTTTATTACTTATTTATATAATAAATAATGTTTTTAACTCGTTTTAACTTGATCATACAAAGTTTTTTATTTTGTGTAAGTGACGAGTTTTAAAAGAAAAAAGAATCGGGGTTTTTGAAGACATAAGAGGACTTTATGATCAAGTTAGCAAGACCAAACTCAAGGCCTGACCCAATCCCACTAGAGGAAAGCCTTTCATGCAATATTATATGATAACACAAAAAATAAAAAATATAACCCTAACTCCCCATAATTTTTCCGATAGGCAGTAGGTCTTAAAGAGCAAAACAATTTCAACAATCTTGGAAGCTTGGTCAAGAATTCCAGCTAGTATAGGTTTTGGTTTGTTTTAAGGAGACAAGTTGAGTATTGGTTTTGTGTGGCTGGGATTTTATCTCACGGCAGCAGCAATTATGGACAGCAACAACAACAAACAAATATTATATAAAAACCTAAACCAAAACTACCCTTGCTCCTTGCGATCGGACAGCCCCTTACACCAAGAAAAAATCGTTTTTGCATCTTGTGTTACCAAGTGAAGAAGAAGGATACCAAAGGAAGACTTGGGACAACAGCTAGATAAAACTTTGTGTTCTTGTTAGTGTTCATAACTCTTTGATTTTGATTTTTAAAGTTGATTTCTATTGCAAATGAGTTAGGGTTTGAGTTATTATAGATTATCATTGATTGTTGAATGATTTTAATTATGTTTGTGGTGATTAATATGATGTTTACTTTGAGTTATAGCTGCTGTCCAAAAATAATGAGTAGCTAATCTTCTTTGTTCTACCTAGGTTTGATGATTATTGTTAGGTTTTGATGAGTTTAATGGATTTTTTGATCAATATGACATGAATTGCTATTAAAAGTTTGGTTTAGTGATGAATTAGGTTGTGTTTAGTGGCTGTGATTTTATTTGTTATATCTCATAATCTCATACTTCGATTAATTGAATTGGTTTTGATTGATAGTTGTATGTACAATTCTTTACTTTGTGTTTAGAGATTGATTGTGGTATGATCAATCGTAGGGTTTTGTTGAGATTGTTAATTACTTGAATTCAGCGAGTAAACACCTTCTTAGAGACCGAGAGGTGATAGGAAGTAAAGTCGTCTCATAGCTTTTACTTGTTAGAATTAAGAATGCGCGAGAGCGGGTTCGGTTCTTGTTGGGTTTGGTTTTGTGAGCGATTAGTTGGTTTAGTTTATGTTAAACCAAATTGTTCCTCTACTCTTGGTTGCGTAGTATTCGTTTCCATTAGGGTTGTGTGTCGGTGAGACCGAGGGGAGAGTCGGTATTAGAACACCTTAGCAGTTGTTTCCCGGTTTGTGTTTAAAATCAATTAAGTGTAAGTTAGGGTTTGTTAGTGAGACCGAGAGGTGATCTAGCTTTCTTGAGCCAACCTTAGTTGTGTCATCCTTAGATACCGGTGTCATGAGATCATTCAATCCATTAGCTTGTTAGACCGTCAATATGATTCTTACCTAGGTAGACGTTTACTCCATTGTCAGTCACAGTAGTAAAGTTTCGTTAAGTCTCTTTAAGTTAAGTTTATTAATTTAGTTAAATTAAGTTAAATCAAGTAGTTTAAGTTATTTAAAATCAATTAAAAAATATTATTCTTAGGAAGGTCTTGTCTAAGGTTTAGTGATCAAGGCGTTTTTACGTGTCCTTGTGTTCGATACTCGGACTTCTTAGGTCTATATAACTTGTGATCGGTACACTTGTCGGTTGTGTGTGGATTCATTAGGAGTTTCATTTTTAAATTTAAAGCTTAGTTGTGAGTTTCATAGAAAACGCATTCTTTAGACACACATCAATCACCTTAACTGAGCCTAGAATAGGTTAATAGGCTCTGATACCAATTGTAAGTCCTTGGAACGGATCTTTCAATGTGATATCACACAATCTCCTTGTTATGCAGAAACTAACAAGAGATGATTCAATATTATGCAAGCAAACACACGAAGAACACAAATAACTGCTTCAAAACACACGTATATTACGTCTGGTGCTTAAGCACAATGGTTGCACCTACTACATCGATATCGCGTTCTCTATATTATGAACGACCAACCTATGATAAACCTAGATACATAGTTTATATAGTAACTACACTCAAGATCAAAACAACCCAAAAGCCCACCGAGATCCAAGAGATCTCGGTTTACAATATAAGCCCAATACCAAATACAAACCATACTAATACTAGCCCGACAAAATTAAATGGTTAAAAGTAACATTATATTAGCTTAAAAAAATTAACTTCCAAAAATGCATAAAACACGGGTCTGGAGGGGATCAAACATGCGTCCTCGAGCCCACATAATCCTTAACATAGAACACAACCAACTGATCTACCAGGTCAGTTGGTTATAACTTCATAACATTAAATTAAAAACAGACAGTCACAACTCCAAATCAGACTGTAAACCCTAACAAATCAAATTGTTTAATCTGTTGCAAGTTTTATTAATTGGTTTTTAGGGTTTTTGATCAGTGATCAAGGACAACCTCAAAACATAAATCAATTACCTCGTATGCTGATATATGAGAGTTTAATTATGAAGTAACAGTGGTCGGCTCAGAAGCACTCTAGAACACAATCAAAACAGTGATGATAATATAATTGAACAGAGGGTTTATGATGGCTAGGGTTAGGTGATTGTGACTGCAAGTTTAATTTGATTATTATGGTCGTTTATAAGTATAACCAGATTGGTTTAGTGTCGGCATGTGTATTATAAGAAAACGAATCACGATTGATCGTATTAACTTAGTCAAGATGTCGGTTAGGCCGATATTGGAATGCATAATACATATATTGATTCAATTTCTATAAAAACTACGAGCATTAAGGTCCAAGACTTCGTTTTATATAAAAGGGTATGTAATACGGGTATGGGCTTGGGTCGGATCTTGGGTTAAAATGGGTATAGAAGGTTCAGTGGTTTATAAAATGTGAAATTAGCAATTTAACCCCTACAGTTTGAGAGTGGAAACATATTTGGGTAAAATTATTAGTTTGGGCTAAAATTGTCATATTATACAATTATTAAAATAATAATATAATAATAGTTAATTTACTCGATAAATGCGGTAAAATTTCCCGAACATTGAAATAAAGCAACCAGAATGCGCACTTCGAAAACTTAGCATACACCTTCTCTTCCTTCAAAATCACTAGTACTTCTCTTAGATGTTCAGCGTGGTCAGACTCGCTCTTTGTATAAATCAATATATCATCAATGAAAACGATAACTGACTTGTCTAACATCGGCAGGCATACTTTATTCATCATATCCATGAATGTTGCGGAAGCATTCGTCAGATTGGACGACATCACGAGGAACTCGTATTGTCCATACCTCGTTCAAAAAGTTGCCTCTTTCACCTTCAGCTGATAATAGTCTGATCTAAGGTCTATTCGTGAGAACCAACTTGCACCTTGTACTTGATCAAACAAATCATCAATCTTTGGCAACGAATATATGTTCTTCCCCGTAAGCTTATTCAACTCACGATAGTCTATACACATTCTCATGCTTCTATCCTTCTTCTTAACAAACAACACCGGTGCACTCCACAGAGAAACACTTGGCCTTATAAAACCTTTGTCAAGGAGTTCATGCAGTTGGGACATAAATTCCTTCACCTCGGATGGCACCAGGCGGTAAGGTGCTTTCGTGACGGGCTGTGCTCCTGGTATTAAGTCTATCTGAAAGTCTACCTCACACTCTAGTAGCAACCCCGAAAGGTACTCAGGGAACACTTCTTGATAGTCGCACATAACATGAACATCTTTCACTTCTTCGTCATGGGTATAGCTTTGTGAAAATACGCTAGGTAGGCATCGCACCTCGCCTTAACAAACCTTTGGCTTTTATCATCGAAATGACATTAAGCCATGTACTTTCTTTATCACCATACACTGTCACTATAACACCATCCATGGACTTTAACCTTATCAACCTACTCTTACACACTATCTGAGCCTCAAACTAGGATAGCCAATCCATTCCCAAAACCACGTCGAACCCTCCTAAGGTTATAACATATTAGGTAACAGGGAACTCACATCCCTCTAACTCTATCTCTCCATCCTTAACCATTCTCATTTTCCTAACCGAAGTTTCGCTAGCGATTTCTACTGTAAAAGTTTTAGGTACACGTCAACATTTTATTTTTGCTAATTTACAAAACGTTGTACCTACAAAACTTCTATTTGCACCTGAATCGAACAATACAGAAGCAGAAATACCATTTACTAGAAACATACTTGTCACAACGTTTGGGATATGCTTGGTTTGTTCTTGTGTCAGCATGAAGGCTCTTGTCTTGGGCCTAGTTTTCTCAGCCTCTCTCTTTCCATTTCCTCCAGCTTCACCATCAGTGCACTCCCTTGCCATATGACCCGTTTTACTGCACTTGTAACATTTGGGCTTTGCAGTGCAATATGGAGCGAAATGCCCCACTTTCCCACACTTGTAACATGCATTCGACCCAAGCCTGCACTCTCTACCATGAGCTTTACCACACTTGTAACAGACATCCGTTCCTTTACCCCACTTGCACTCGCCACCGTGAATCTTACCACACGTCTTACATTACTTCTTCTCCCATACCTTATGTTGCTTACCCTTGGGGTTCCACATCTGAGTACCAGGTCGTTTAGCAGGAGCGACCCGTTTCTTCTCTATCTTCTCAGCTACTTCCACGTCATCTACACTCAGGTCGTCGTAAACCATCTCTGCGAGTGCAACAGCAGAGTCGAAAGTACCAGGTTTACTAGCCCTAACTAAGGTGTGGGCGTTCTGTGGAAGTCCCCTCAAGTAGCACTTGATCTCTTTGTCTCAGTGTTCACCATATCAGGCACCAGCCTAGACATTCAGTTAATTCAATAGTGTATTCGCAGTGTGTCATCTTCCCCGCCTTCAGATTCAAAAACCTTATCTTAGCCCGTTCAACCTCAGCATCAGCACAGAACCGCTTCATAACCATTTCCCTTACATCATTCCATCTCATGGCCTTAATGTCCTCAGGGGTCTTCCTTTGTTCCAGAGTTTCCCACCAGAACATAGCCTCATCACCAAAAGACTAGGTGGCATAACACATCGCTTGATGGGGACGACACTCGCTAATTCAAATAACCTTGTCCATGGCAGTTATCCATTGGAGAGTAGCGATTGCGTCTCCCAAGCCAGTGAGCTTTGGCGGGTCACAACCTTTGAACTACTTGTAGTTACACCCACCTCGGCCCCTCCTTCCCTCACCAACCTTCACAAACTTAACCTCGCTCGAGTGACCTTTCTCATTCTTATCATCCTTCTTACCACTCTCCCATGTCATCTCAATAGTTCTTGCATGGCTTTCAGCAGGCTTATCAGGACACATATTATTCACTGTAGCAACTACAGCTTGATCAATGACGGCTCGAACTGCAGGATCAAGTTGATACCCTTCATTGTTATTTTGATCTCGCACAGTTGCACTTCCTTCCTCTCTTGTGTTAGTAGTTGGTTCTTTAGAAGGTTCCCGGGAAATATGTAGCCTACCATGACGTCCCGCACGACCTCCTTGACCACCAACCTTCCTTGCTCCAGCCACTCATATTATATAACTATGGCTAGCTATGATTAGCTGATCACGTACTTTCCGTGTCCTATATGTTTCCCTTTGTGAGTCCACCTGTGCTAGATTCTACTTTTAAACGGTTAGACATTCAATCAAATAATTCATATAATCACATACCCTATCTCTAAAAACTTAGGCTAACTTCCTTACATATTTCTACCTAATACATGAAGTTAATCATGTACTTTACCTTTATTCAGCTTGCTTAGGTGACACATGTCTTTCTCGAAATGACATCTTCTTTCTTTTCTTATTTAAGCCTCATTCTCAATGCGAGTCTAACCATATAGGATTCTTATTTCTCTCGAACTTATGCTCTAATACCAACTTGTAAGGCCTCGGTCCCGGTACCCTATTTTAGAGTTGGATTAAAACTTGTTGTAGTGAATTAAAACTTTTTGCGGAATAATAAAAGTCAACCATTTCTTACAAATCATACGATACTTGTCTATAAATATCACAAGTTGTTTCAACATAAAACATAAAAGTAAAGCTGTTGGTGCATAAATGTCAGTAGTTCATAGTCTAGTGTCTGTAATCGAGTCAGTAATGTTATTTATGTTTTTGTTTAAGCGAAGTTGTTAACAAGTTCGCCTAGGCGAACTTGTTGAACAAGCAAAGTTATGGACAACTTCGCCTGAACATATCAGGCGAAGTTGTCGTGTATTTATATTAGATGTTACGGCTTGATAGGGGTTAATCGAGTTGATAGTTGTTCAAGTTAGTCGTTTGAGTCGATCGAGTTGATGAGAGTCTGTATCAGTGATTCATATCACGTGAGTTCGGTTATTAATATATAACGTGTTTCGGTTTGTTCGTGTGTGTTTGTTTGGTTTGCTTTCTACGCTCGTAACGATCTACGCAGGGATTCCGCACCTGAGTAGACCGGGATATCTCGTGTGATCCGTCCAGGGAACCTACAATTGGTATCAGAGCATTTGCTCGATTGTGTGGTTCGGGATATTCACGCGGGTGTAGAAATCGTCCCGTTTCGACTATTCGCGGGACGTGTTTTCTATGTTTTTGATCATTCTTACCTCCTACCATCGTGTTCAAGCCTTTACACCGTCAAAAACCTCGTTAAAATCCGATTTACAGATCTGCAGAAACTTCGTGTTCATCAGGCGAAGTTGTCGTCACTGTGCGTAGGGTTTCGGCGAAGATATAAGGTTAAGCGAAGTTATCCACAACTTCGCCTACCTTCTCAAGTTCGCCTAACTCAAGCGAAGTTCTCTACAACTTCGCCTACCTCTTAAGTTCGCTTACCTCAAGCAAGTTAAGAATCAGCGAAGTTAATCAGCAGTGTTATCAGCGAAGTTCTTCAGCGAAGTTCTCTACAACTTCGCCTACTTCAAGCGAAGTTATCCGTAACTTCGCCTACAGTACTTTATCGTAAAAAAAAATTAACTTTTCAGGTTTCTTACTTTTCGGGAAAGATGTCGTCGATCAACATCTCTGAGTTAGTGAAGATGGAAGTTGAAGCAGGGTCAGCTACTAAGGCCCCAAGATTGCTGAAGGGAACCGATTTCGTTGCATGGAAGGATCGGTTCATACAGTACGTCAAATACCAGGATGCGAAGATGTGGGTATGCATCCAGGATAGTTATATTCCACCAATTATGGAGTATGAAGGTCGTGACCAAATCAAGAAGTATAGTAAAATGGAAGAAGAAGAGAAAAAGATGTATGAGGCTGAGAGCAAGGCTCATGCTGCTATTACTATGGCTCTTCCATAAGAGATCCTTCATACGTTTAGAAAGTACACATCAGCAAGAGAGCTTTGGGAAGCTCTTGAGAGCAGATTTGAAGGGAATGTAGGAATCCGGGCTTCAAAAATAAAATTGCTCAAAAACCCAGTTTTCAGTCTTCAAGTATTTGAAGAATGAATCTTTAGATGATATTATCACTCGATACTACCATCTGATGACTGAATTGAGCAACTATTCCATTTCCTACCGAGAAGAAGAAATAGTTGAGAAGCTTCTAGATGCTCTCCCACCAAAATGGGAGATGTACACTGTGCTGATGAGGGAAGACAAAGACTTTCCCACATATGATCTAGAAACGGCAGTCAACAAGCTCAGAACCTTTGAGCTTAACATGGTCAGAAAAGAGACACCTATGGATCAGGTTCAAGATCCAGGTATGTATGGAGCTAAAGTCAACACTAGCTCAGGATCGAAGACTGAATCGGCTGCCTACTACTCGAAGGGAGAGTCGGGCGCAAACTCATCACATGAGGGTCATGTGTCAGTCAACACAAATGGTGATGTTTGCTATGTAGCAGTTGATCGAGTGGTTCTCAATCCCAGGTAAGCAAGAGTAGTTGCTCTTCAAGTGTTGTAGGTTCCTGAACGGATCGTACACGGGATATCGCTAACAACGCAGGTGCGGAATCCCTGCGCAGGTAGTTACGAGTGTAGAGATAGAATCACACGAGCAATAAATCAACCACGTTATATTGATAACCGAACACGTGACTCACGGTCACTATACAGAAAATAACACGTAACACCAATATGAAACACACTGAAACAAACCCTAAACGACCAACACTCAAACTGTTTCAGTGAAACAGTTTTATACACGACAACTTCGCCATTGGCGAAGTTGTCCATAACTTCGCTGATTCAACAAGTTCGCCATAGCGAACTTGTTGACAACTTCGCGTATTACAAAACAATCAAAACATAATTACATTACAGACTCGATTACAAATGCTAGACTATGAACTACTGACACACATGTACCAACAGACTCCCCCTTGGCAGTAGCTTCATATCTTGATCTTCAAATCTTGAGTCTTGTAATCTTCACCTCTACGCGTGCGCCCCTTCTCTCACACATACCGACACTACCCCTTGATACTTCCTAGCTTGATCCTTCCAAGCAGGAATGTAGAAGATCTTCTTCTCGTTGAGCACTTTCAAATCAGCCCGCGACAGATTAACAAGATGCATCGGGTCGTAAACCCGAAGTACTTCTTGTTCATCCTCATCTTCCATTACTGCCTCAGCTGTCTCGCAATCTACGTACCACCATTTTAAATCTTTTAGGACGTTCTTGGGCATAACTTTCATCGGTACTTCTTTCAAATGACGGACTGGTTTATACTTCATAACCATCCATGGTTTGCCGTCAGCCCTCATTCCACGATCTTTGTCTTCTATCAACTTTCCTTTTTGAGGCTTTAGCAGTTCAAACTTTTTGTCTTTAATGGCTTCTTTCCATACAATCTTCTCAATGATTCTTGCCATATCATCATTGCTTCTATTGATCAGCCCCAATCTCGCTAAATCTTTCACCTCACATTCTGGTAAGGAATTCAGAGATCTCAACAATCTCTTAAAGTACTGAATGCCGTCGTACCGTTTGATCACAAATAGTTTCAGCTCTTTGTCGTACAACCAGCATATGATTCCCTTCTTTGACTCTGCATAGCCCTTTATATTATAAGTCTTTCTGAACATCGTTGGCACTGCAGGCTTCTTGGTTTTAACAAACCACTGAGCACAGCCTTCTTTCCAGTTCGGCTGCTCCTCCCATACTGTATCTTCTATCACACTCTCATCCCCCAATTCTGATCTCTCAACAGCTGGAATCTCATGTTCCACTGAATCATCCACAATCTCACCTTCTTCTAATACATCTTCCACATTAATCTGTTCTCCTATCCTCTCAATCTCATCCATAGGCAACACGTCGTCATCATCCATCAACTCATCGTCCTCCTCCTCATCCAACTCCTTCAAAGCATCGATAACGTCTTCAACATCAGCGTCGTCATCCACAACTACAACATCATCACCAGCTGCATTTGTAGACTCCCCCTCAGTTGTGGAAGCCCCAAGAGCCTGAGAGGTTCTTGGCAGCTCATCACCTGCACCGGAAGGTGCATTGGGATCATCGTCATGATCTTCTCGTCTTTTCGTTCTCAACTCATCGCCCCTACAAGTATTCTCCCCCTGAGATGCCAAGTAATCCTTGAAGGCATCTATTATTCTTCCATGTTCAACTAGGAGGGCAGCTTGTAGTCGATTGGATTCCACTAGGCTTTGAATGGTCTTTGTCTGATCAGCAACAATCCGCTCTAGTGATGTAATCCTCTCGGAATCTGAAGTAGGCGTTGGAGTTGGCGGGACATCAGCAGAAGTGACCGCAGGTGGTACACTTGGTAACACTGCAGTAGAAGTGATTGTCGACTCCACAAATCGTGCAACTACCACCGGTGGATTAAGCGGTTGGGGTGGTAGGGACACAATTGCTGGGGCCGACGTCTCGACCGATGTAACCTGTGCTGTAGTAGTAATAAGAGACATACCAGACAAGGCAGGTGGAGCAAAACGTACTAGTCTTGAAGATTCTCCAGCTCCCGAACCTATACCTCTCTGTTCTCTTCTTGAACGTCTAAGCACAATCTGCACTGCCTCCTCTTCATCCACTTCATCCTCATCTTCCTCCACAGTTCTCGGCCTCTTTCCCGTAGTCCGTTCCCGAGACACCATAAGTCTTCTTGCCTCAGCAAACGTCTCGTCTAGATCAGAGTCAGCTACCGAAGTAGCTGCACTGGTAACATCCATAAATCGAGGACCCGAGACATCCATATCAAACACACCATGTACGCCAAAGGCAGCATTAAGATCAACGTCTTCAGCAGTAGACACAGCATGAGATACAGTAGCTGGCACAGCAGCAGAGGCAACAGTAGAAACCACAGGCGCAGCTGATACAGCATGAGGTGCTGCTGCCTGATGTGGTTGGGGATCTCTGAACTCGTCCCCTCCTGCAGGAACATACTCCGGGTTGATGAGATACCCGAAAAGTGGAGTATGCCTGGGACGCCGCTCAGGGTTGCTACGAGTGCTCGACGTCCTGCACTGAGCAAAGATACGTTTTGTTACGCACTCAACGTATCTGATAGGGCGTCTTTGCGGTATAGACGGAGCGACATGATTAATAATCATTTGTAGAAATCGAGGATACATAATAAAACGCTCGCGCGCCGTCGCCCGTCTCTGACGATCAATCTCGTAAAAGATTAGCTGACTAAAAGAATATCTGCGGTTGTAAGTCAGCGCAATCATGGCCGATTGCATCGTCGCACCCATCCCGTCTGTTCCTGCCTTTCTGCCGGACATGCATACTATTAACACATGCATCAGAAAGCGCCATTGATCCAGCAGAAAGCCTTTCCTCCTCTGCGAGTCCCCCAGCGGACCCGAATAACCCATCCTCAAGTAAGCTCCGTCACGGAAAGGAGCTACGAACTCCGTTGGGTCGTCTCTCGTTTCATCACCGAACTGCAGAGCCAACCGTATGTCTTCCGAGGAAAACTGTATGTTGTGACCATTTACGGTTGCTCGCATCACTGGAGGCTCAGGTCTGCAATCATAATACACCGTCTGCCAGAAATCGTCAATGTTAGGCAGAGATATGGGTAGTGTATTAGTGATCGCGTGAAAAACTCGTGATCGTTGGAGAAATGTGATAATCTCCCTATAGTCTTCAACGCCTCGTGCGTCTGGATCCAAAGTGATGTATTGGTTATGGGCTGGAAAGAATTGTCGTTGCTCATCACCATCATCACCACCAGCACCTCCAACAGCAGCCATATCTGCACTAAACAAAACAAGTTAGACAGTGTGTAAGCAGCTCACAAGTTCGCTAAGTACCACGAGCGAAGTTGTGATGTACACAGAACAGGCGAATTTAAAGGTGAGGCGAAGTTGGGAACAACTTCGCTTCATCTGTAAGTTCGTCTGAAATCTTATAAAAAATTTGAAATAGGCGAAGTTGTGTTCAAGGCGAAGTTATGGATAACTTCGCCATAGGCGAAATTAAGCTTCAAGCGAAGTTGTGGATAACTTCGCTGAAAGCGAACTTAAGCCACTGGCGAAGTTGAGAATAACTTCGCGTAAACCTTAACTTCGCCTGAATCTGAAACGGCGACTGTTCAGATTCAAACAAGTTTTATCCGACGTTTCGGACCGATTTAAGGATATAACAATGAAGTCCAACATATTTCAATGGTGTTAGGACGAAAAGGTCGTCCATGAACACGTAACGTGAGGTCGAAAAACTTGGTTTCGAAGGTTCGACGACCCGAGGTCTCGAACCGGGTAAAACTATACCGAACGAGTAAGTTTGTGAATGATATTGACAACACATACCGATAATGAGCACAAGAAACTGAAATCAAGGATCGAAAACGGAATGAAAACACGATATCGGATAATATGGATTTGATATTATGTTCGCCGGAAAAATTTGCAATATATGTTACTGCTTCCGTTTGAAAGTCCTTATATAGGGCTGAGTTGGTTCAGGCGAAGTTACGCTTAACTTCGCCTAGGCGAAGTTAAGCACAACTTCGCCAAATTCAACAACTTCGCCCGTATTTTCAAAATCAGCCCTTTAAGTTTGAATAATCTTGCACTTAACATTAGAAGTTTCCAAAAAGAGTTAAACAAAAATGATCATGTCCAAGTAACCAGTTTTACAATAACACAACTTATAAAAAATTTTAACGAAATAAGGGATCAAATTTCAGTCTAGTCAGGGACCACTACGTTTTAGAAAAGATCCCAACAGGAATCATACTAACTATGTGACTGTCACTTGGATCCATGTTTAGCTGTATTATGACATAGAGAAACAGGTTGCAAGCATGTAAATAACTTAAATGGTTTTCATCGTTTCTGTGATACGGAATAAGGTTCAGTTAAGCTCAAAATTTTAAGTTGGCAACAACTCAGAGATAATGATGTCTTCTATCTATTCTCAAAGCGTATTTGGCTATACCCAAGTCACCCCGAGTTGACTTCGACCCATAATGTCTGATTATCTTGTATATACACGATGTCTGCCTCCCGTTTTCTTCTAACTCCAGACTTGAGAAGTCTTGATTGTTACTATGTCTCATAAGTACTTAAAAATATACACGTATATATATATATATATATATTTTTTTTTTTTTTTTTAAACAAACATTTTTATCGACTTCGGAGTACTAAACCACTGCAAGTCCCGAATCTGGATCACTGCAGTATCTTGAAATGCTTTCTTCACGGGAATCAGAACACTTACGGGCTCGTGTATGACTGGGTAGTCGCTTTTCTGCCTATCCTTCGAAAAGATATGTATGAAGACATACAAAACTCTTAAGGAGTTTCCACGTAAATTCGAGTAAATTTAAGTTAGTATCACATACACTTTTACGCACCATAAAAATTACCATGACATACAATGACTGTTCTAAAGCCTTTTAAGCCTAATAACTTCACTAGTTAAGCACACACAATCAGTATATATATCATTTTCCAAGGTTGGATCAATTTTCTGTTAAACACAGCATAGAACTTCTTACGAAGTAACAGACTTGAAAATTAATTTCATTTCCCAAAAAAAACTTTAATTTCAATCGCCCCAATCACGTCAAAGTCGTCAGGTAAACGGCTATCCTGAAGATCCAATGGATCAACTGGACCGACCACATACAAGTATATGTCCTTCTTACTAAGTATGACCGACTAATTTTCAGCAACTGAAAGAACACACGTCATAGCTGCCCCGGTTACTTTCAGTCTTCCGGTTAATGGCTATCCTTATTTTCTAAGTCGAAAAACGAGGACCAAAACATATCCGAGGATATGTCCATCAAACTGAGGTAACCGACTGATTTTAAGCAAAAATGACCCTTTTTTTTTTTTTTTTTTTTTTTTTTTTTTTAAAACAAAGACATGGTTACTCGGGATTGATCATCCCGTTTAGCTCAATTAGGTTTTGAAATCTGGATTTATCAAACGCTTTTGTAAACAAGTCAGCAAAATTTTCAAGTGTATCAACTTTTTCGATCTTTATCAGTTTCTTCTCAGCACAATCCCGTATGAAGTGATGACGAATGTCAATATGCTTAGTTTTACTGTGCTTCACGGGATTGTTAATTACTGAGATGGCGGCAGTGTTATCAATTAAAATAGGAGTAAGTAAGAAATTCAGACCATAGTCGCGCAATTGTTGCTGAATCCACAAAACCTGAGAGCAGCAGTTGGATGCTGCCATGTATTCAGCTTCGCATGTTGAAATTGCAACTGATGTCTGTTTCTTGCACTGCCAGGAAACCAATCTTCCTCCAAGAAACTGACAGCCTCCTGTTGTTGACTTCCGACTCTGATTACATCCACCATAATCAGAATCTGTATATGCCACCAGTTCAACGTCTCCTCCCTTTGGGTACCACAACCCTAGTTTCGGCTTGCCCTTAAGATACCGCAAAATCCTCTTCACACCTTTCATGTGAGATTCCTTTGGGTTTGCCTGAAAACGAGCACAAAGACAAACAGAAAACATTATATCGGGCCTAGAAGCAGTTAAATACATTAATGAACCTATTATCGCCCGATACAGAGTAGGGTCCACATCTGCGTCACCATCTGATTCAGCGCCCAATTTGTGATTGACGCAGATTGGGGTGTCATATGGAGAACTGTCCTCCATCTTGAATCTCTTCAGCACATCATGAACATACTTTGTTTGATGAATGAACATCCCATCCTTCTTCTGATCAACCTGCAATCCTAGAAAGAAGGTTAGTTCACCCATAGCACTCATCTCGAATCGTTTCTTCATGACAGCTTCAAAATCCTGACACATGGATACTCTTGATGCAGCAAAAATGATGTCATCCACGTAGACTTGAACCAGTAGGAAGTCACATCCTTCTCTCTTCACAAACAACGTACTGTCAATCAATCCTCTTTCAAAACCATTTTCCAGCAAGTAGTCTGATAACGTTGAATACCAGGCACGAGGTGCCTGATGTAACCCATATAACGCCTTGCTCAACCTGTATACGTGATCCGGAAAGTCTGGGTCAGGAAAACCCGGAGGTTGCTCAACAAACACAACCTCATCAACTTTCCCGTTAAGAAACGCGCTCTTCACATCCAACTGAAACACCTTCATCTTTTTAGATGCAGCAAACGCCAAAAACAATCTAATCGCTTCTAACCGGGCAACAGGAGCGAAAACCTCATTGTAGTTGTTGGTGCACATTTTGTGGCCGTCGCTTGGCGAATAGTTTAGAATGTTTATGTTGTATGCTGTACACCTAGGTAGTGGTTCACGCTGAAAGTGATCCATTTGAAAGAGCATTTTCAAATGGATACTCATTCGATCGAATGAGTTTCTGATTCGATCGAATGAGTCTGCCATTCGATCGAATAGGACTCATTCGATCGAATGAGTCTGCCATTCGATCGAATAGGACTCATTCGATCGAATGAGTCCTGACCGAATGGCAGCGGGTATAAATACCAGCTTTCAGTCGTGAACAGGGAAGGTTTTCGAGGTTTTTGCGTGCCCGGAGCCCAGGTGCTGTCCGGATGAGGGGGGAGGCCATGCTCGACCTCCCCCTGCCATAGATCGTGATTTCTCTGTTTAAACAAGCATGTAACCGTTCGCGTTTATCAATAAAGTGTTTGTTTTTATCTTTGATCTGTGGTTGAAACCTTCCGTCCCGAACCTGCTCGGATCGTCACCGGTCCAACAATTGGTATCAGAGCCACGGTTACCGCTAGAAAGGTCTAACAACCGATCTAGCAAGCCGAGCTCTTGATTTTCTGCGTTCTGGACGTTAAACTGTTGGTGTGTTCTTCGTGTTCTTCGCGTTTTCTGGGCTGGCGTTGAAGGAGTCGAATCAGTACATTCGATCGAACGAGTTCCCCATTCGATCGAATAGGCCTATTCGATTGACTGATTCGATCGAATCAGTCTTCCCGCTCAAAAGTGTCAAATTCAAACGCAAGTTTTCCCGCCCAGACAGCCTGTTCATTCGATCGAACCAGATGTCTTCATTCGATCGAATCAGTTTGTATTCGATCGAACTGGTTTTCCCGCTCAAAGTGTCAAATTCAAATAGCTGATCGAACCAGTTCTTCATCCGATCGAATATGTGCTTCATCCGATCGAATCTGTGGTTCATTCGACCGAACCAGTTCTCATTCGATCGAACATGTTCCAGACCAAAAAAAAAAAAAAAAAAAAAAAAAAAAAAAAAAAAAAAAAAAAAAAAAAAAAGTCTGGAACGCCTGCTTACACGAAAATTTGCCCAAGCCATTTTTATCAGTCGGGAAGTCTTCTGAAAAAGTTTGGCGAAAATAAAATTTTTTCGACAAAATTTCCGGGAAATTTTCGGTTAATTGTCGGGTCAGTGATGAAGATTTTTCTGGACATCCTATACATGTTGATCACATTCCAGAAAAAGTTTGGTGACAGTGAAATTTTCACTGATATTTGCCGGCAAAGTCAGAGCGTTTAAATGTTTAACGGTTAAAGCGGCAAATTTGAAGATGAACAAAGCACAATTACCTGAAGGAATTATCGTCTACAAGTTTAATGGATAACCCCTTGTTCATTGAGCTTCTACAGTGGTGATTGTTATAAGAACACAGAAGAACAGAGAAAAGTGATTACTGATGAGGTATGATGTTATTGTGGGGTAGTCAGGAGCATCTGACTATTTATGGGCCAACCAAGTTTAATTTATTGTCCGCATTCTGAAGATTCTGCTTTGTGGAGAGAATCTGAGTTTGAGTTATTGTGGGGTAGTCAGGAGCATCTGACTATTTATGGGCCAATCATGTTAAATATTTATTTTCCGCATGTGAGAATTCCGCTTTGTGGAGGGAATTCTGTTGAAAATTGGTGATTCGCAATCACGAAGTTAATGATGTGTCTTTGTCTCCGATGATGAATCTGCATACAAACTAATCTGTTTAGGGGGAGTAGCTGTGGATTGGAAGCCTCTGTCATTTGTCCAATACATGTTGGTGAAGTAACCGTGTGGGTGAAGATTCGCCGATAGTAAGTCGCGCAGCGGAAGCGTGCATGTATTGTCATGTCTATATATTGGGATACACGTCAACGTCTGAGGGGGAATTTCTACAGTTGGTTGTTTTAAACAGATTATTTAGTCTGAAGATGTCAGCAATGGAGAACACTTTGCATCATTAACCGAGAGTTCAGTCTAAGGGGGAATCTTGCTGCAATGATGGTATTCTTCAACGTGATTATCAAGATAAAGCAGAAGATTTGACTGAAGATTGCAAGAGGTGTCTACAGCAATTCGCAAGCAACGTCCAAGGGGGAATTTGTTGGTGCACATTTTGTGGCCGTCGCTTGGCGAATAGTTTAGAATGTTTATGTTGTATGCTGTACACCTAGGTAGTGGTTCACGCTGAAAGTGATCCATTTGAAAGAGCATTTTCAAATGGATACTCATTCGATCGAATGAGTTTCTGATTCGATCGAATGAGTCTGCCATTCGATCGAATAGGACTCATTCGATCGAATGAGTCTGCCATTCGATCGAATAGGACTCATTCGATCGAATGAGTCCTGACCGAATGGCAGCGGGTATAAATACCAGCTTTCAGTCGTGAACAGGGAAGGTTTTCGAGGTTTTTGCGTGCCCGGAGCCCAGGTGCTGTCCGGATGAGGGGGGAGGCCATGCTCGACCTCCCCCTGCCATAGATCGTGATTTCTCTGTTTAAACAAGCATGTAACCGTTCGCGTTTATCAATAAAGTGTTTGTTTTTATCTTTGATCTGTGGTTGAAACCTTCCGTCCCGAACCTGCTCGGATCGTCACCGGTCCAACAGTAGTCAATACCCTCTTGCTGATTAAAACCTTTAACAACCAGCCTCGCCTTATTTCTCACGATAATCCCCTTTTCATCTCTCTTGCACTTGAACACCCATTTCGTGCCTATAGCATGCACATTCTTTGGTTTTTCAACCAAAGTCCAAACTTCCATTTTTTCGAACTGAGCCAACTCTTCTTGCATGGCTTCGACCCACGAGCTGTCCTTTAAAGCCATTTGATAATTCTTCGGTTCAACTTGGCTTATGAAGCAAGAGTACAAACATTCGTTCATGATACCTGTATCTTTAATGCTTGTATAAACACAGGTGTGCTCATTCAAGCTACTTCTGGTTTGTACACTAGAGGACACATCACCTATAACATTCTCCAATGGGTGATCTTTGTGAATTCTCGTGGTCGGAACAGCACCGACATGCAAATTGTCTTCCAAGTTTGAAGAGATCTCATCTATGGTAGTTTCATGCTGAGAGTGAAAAGGATTAATAAACTCATCTTCAGTTGAGGCCGCAGGGGTATCGATAGGGTTTGATGTGGAAGGCTGAGATTTTTCTGTCATCTGATGTTGCACTACCTCCTCTTCCTCATCAAATATCATCTTCGTCACTGCTCTTTCGTCTTCTTCAGAAATTTCCAAAGTAGGTACGTTAAACGACTTAAAAAGTTTAACATAGTCAAACAGCTCAGCAGGTCCATTGCTTGGTTTTGGCGGTTGGTAACTAGTAATGTCGGTGTTACAAACCACCTCCACCTTGCAAGTTGTCGTATTGAAGACCCGTCTGTTGGGAGTCCCAACAACATAACCGACTAGGATTCCCTCATCAGCTACTTCACCAAATTTCGAATTAGTCTTCAAAATCGAACAAGGAGACCCAAAAGGTTCAAGACCGCACAAGTTGGGCTTCCTTCCGTGCATAAGCTCGTAACAAGTTTTTCCAAGTCTCTTAACGGTTAACACCCGATTCAGAACATAGCAGGCTGTAGCAACTGCTTCAGCCCAGAACATCACAGGAAGCTTTGAGTCTGCCAGCATAGTTCTGGCTCCTTCAATCAACGTTCGGTTCTTCCTTTCAGCTACTCCGTTCTGTTGTGGAGTATACGGAGCGCTGTATTGATGCTCAATACCCTTCTGAAGACAAAAGATTTCCATCTCAAAGTTCTTGAACTCTGTCCCATTGTCGCTTCTGATGAATTTAACTGATTTACTCATGACGTTCTCGACTTTTGTAATTAGATTCTTCACCATCTGAGTCGTCTCGTCTTTCGTTTTCAGAAAATATACCCACGAGTATCGCGAGTAATCATCAGTTATCACCAAGCAGTAAGAAGTACCGCCTAGACTTTGTACATTCACCGGACCGAAGAGATCCATATGAAGTAGTTCTAGAGTACCAGCAATTGAGTTGATCGTCTTGGTGAGATGGCTTTTCTTGTGTTGTTTTCCCTTCTTACACGCTATGCATTTATCTTCAAAGTTAAAACTCTTTAAGGGAACGCCCATCACAAGCCCATTTTTTACAATGAAGTTCATCTTACGAAGATGAATATGTCCCATTCTCCTGTGCCATAATTCTGATTCTGATTCGCTTGCCTTTGTCATTAAACAGGATTCTCCGGTGGCCATTTCAGTAGACCTCATATCCAACACGTATGTATTCGTTTCACGTGGAGCTTTCATTACTATCCATTCTTCTGGTATAAGAAAACCAGGCTTCAATACAATCGCTTCATTCTTAGTGAAATGGACAGTGTATTCTTTATCACAAATCTGCGACACACTCAGCAGATTGTGCTTTAATTCCTCCACAAAGTTTACATTTTCAAGTGTCATTCTCCCATTCGACACAGTTCCTCTACCAGTAATCCTTCCACCGCTTTCACCAGCAAAACTAACTCTAGCTCCCTGAACAGGTTTTAAGTCTTGCAACAAGTGTTTGTTGCCTGTCATGTGCCTGGAACAGCCGCTATCTACAATCCAAAGATTGTTTGCAGCCCTGTTCAACTGTTCCTGCACAATAAAACAAAGAGTTAGAATCTTGGGACCCAAGACCAATTGGTCTTGGATCGATACGTCCCGTACCCTGGCTTTCTCAAGTTAGCGTCAGGATAATTTCTGTAAGTCCTGTTAGGGAATCTCCTTGCAGATTGGGTGTAATGCCTTCCAAACCTTTGAGAATTGAAAGTGTTATATCTTGAGGTTTGGTTGTAAAAATGAGGTTGGTCTTTATGAAAACTTGAATTCGTTACATTATGGCATTTTTTAAAGTTTTCATTTTTAGCAGGAACAAAATGACGCTTATTCTCATTTTTATTTGGCTTCACACCTCTGAATCTCGGCTCCAGAGGGCAATCTGCAACTAAATGCCCTAATTTGTTACATCTAAAGCAACACCGACTCTCCAATTTCTTGTCAAATGTTGGTTTGGATGTAGAGGCAGTGTTACCAGCCGTTCGTCTCACATAAGGTGGGACATACGGGTTGAGTGGAGTACACTTTTTAGAAGATTTATTTTTATCTCCACCGGTGGGTAACACTACATTCTCGTTCGTCTTACCAGATTCGGACAACTTATCCGAATCCGATGAGACTGGACTCGTAACAGAAATATTTACACTAGAAACAGGCGAACTCGTTTCGCCATTACTAACAGTTGGTTCTTTAAATGTAACCTTGATGGGCGATGAGTTGAGAACGAAAAGACGAGAAGATCATGACGATGATCCCAATGCACCTTCCGGTGCAGGTGATGAGCTGCCAAGAACCTCTCAGGCTCTTGGGGCTTCCACAACTGAGGGGGAGTCTACAAATGCAGCTGGTGATGATGTTGTAGTTGTGGATGACGACGCTGATGTTGAAGACGTTATCGATGCTTTGAAGGAGTTGGATGAGGAGGAGGACGATGAGTTGACGGATGATGACGACGTGTTGCCTATGGATGAGATTGAGAGGATAGGAGAACAGATTAATGTGGAAGATGTATTAGAAGAAGGTGAGATTGTGGATGATTCAGTGGAACATGAGATTCCAGCTGTTGAGTTGATCGTCTTGGTGAGATGGCTTTTCTTGTGTTGTTTTCCCTTCTTGCACGCTATGCATTTATCTTCAAAGTTAAAACTCTTTAAGGGAACGCCCATCACAAGCCCATTTTTGACAATGAAGTTCATCTTACGAAGATGAATATGTCCCATTCTCCTGTGCCATAATTCTGATTCTGATTCGCTTGCCTTTGTCATTAAACAGGATTCTCCGGTGGCCATTTCAGTAGACCTCATATCCAACACGTATGTATTCGTTTCACGTGGAGCTTTCATTACTATCCATTCTTCTGGTATATGAAAACCAGGCTTCAATACAATCGCTTCATTCTTAGTGAAATGGACAGTGTATTCTTTATCACAAATCTGCGACACACTCAGCAGATTGTGCTTTAATTCCTCCACAAAGTTTACATTTTCAAGTGTCATTCTCCCATTCGACACAGTTCCTCTACCAGTAATCCTTCCACCGCTTTCACCAGCAAAACTAACTCTAGCTCCCTGAACAGGTTTTAAGTCTTGCAACAAGTGTTTGTTGCCTGTCATGTGCCTGGAACAGCCGCTATCTACAATCCAAAGATTGTTTGCAGCCCTGTTCAACTGTTCCTGCACAATAAAACAAAGAGTTAGAATCTTGGGACCCAAGACCAATTGGTCTTGGATCGATACGTCCCGTACCCTGGCTTTCTCAAGTTAGCGTCAGGATAATTTCTGTAAGTCCTGTTAGGGAATCTCCTTGCAGATTGGGTGTAATGCCTTCCAAACCTTTGAGAATTGAAAGTGTTATATCTTGAGGTTTGGTTGTAAAAATGAGGTTGGTCTTTATGAAAACTTGAATTCGTTACATTATGGCATTTTTTAAAGTTTTCATTTTTAGCAGGAACAAAATGACGCTTATTCTCATTTTTATTTGGCTTCACACCTCTGAATCTCGGCTCCAGAGGGCAATCTGCAACTAAATGCCCTAATTTGTTACATCTAAAGCAACACCGACTCTCCAATTTCTTGTCAAATGTTGGTTTGGATGTAGAGGCAGTGTTACCAGCCGTTCGTCTCACATAAGGTGGGACATACGGGTTGAGTGGAGTACACTTTTTAGAAGATTTATTTTTATCTCCACCGGTGGGTAACACTACATTCTCGTTCGTCTTACCAGATTCGGACAACTTATCCGAATCCGATGAGACTGGACTCGTAACAGAAATATTTACACTAGAAACAGGCGAACTCGTTTCGCCATTACTAACAGTTGGTTCTTTAAATGTAACCTTGATGGGAACTGTCTGAGGAACTTCAAACTCAGCAGATTTCTGTACACTAGGGTTAAAAGTGTAATTATGGTTATACGGTGGTGGAACCTCGTGATAACCAATTCCTCCTCTCTTTGGAGAGGTACCTTGATCACTAACAAGGTGATCAAGAATAGCTGAGGAATTTCGGAACTGCTCGAGTTTTCGGTTCAGTTCCACCACTTTCACCTGGTGGTCAGCAATCTGCTTTTCACGTTCAGCAATAAGTTTAGTTTTTTCTTCTAAAACCTCATAGCTTAGGTCAATTACATCAATTTTTTCAGCAAGTTTAGTTTTTAAGCTTTTGACATCTTTTTCACATGCTTTTATTTTAACTTTAAAACTGTTTTCTCTCGCCTTAGTAAAATGATGATCTTCTTTAAGATTTTTAAATTCAGCATCTAAACGAACATACTGATCAGTTATGGTCGCAAGTTGCTCAGACAAATTCTCACATTTTGTACAAACAGGTTTAGGACTTACCTCGGAGCGATTATCTTTGTCATTTGCCGTGAAAGCGGTTTCTTCTTCATTTGCTTTCTCAATTTCTTCAACCTTCTCACATTCTTCAGCTTCAGACTCAGCCATGTTTGCTTGCTCACCAGAACCACTTGAGCGTTGATTCCAGTTGTACTCTCCTGCCTCTCTGGTCAACATGGCATTTATCTCTCTGTTAACTCCTGAGTGTTGTGTAGGTCGACCTTGTCCTCGTTCAACCCTCTCATTTCTGCATTCCTTGGCAAAGTGCCCGTACTGTTGACAATTATAGCACCTTACCTTGGACTTGTCGAACCCGGGCCTACCACCAACAAACTTTCTTCCAGTTTTGTGCATAAACCGTTTAACACGCCTCACAATCATTGCCATTTGCCATTGCAAATCCATCTCTTCCAGATCATCAGCATCGATCTGGTCGTAGTCCTCATCCAGAACAGCAGGGTCCACAATCTTCCCCTG
The DNA here is from genome assembly GCF_021521415.1 of Bidens hawaiensis. Lineage (NCBI taxonomy): Eukaryota > Viridiplantae > Streptophyta > Magnoliopsida > Asterales > Asteraceae > Bidens > Bidens hawaiensis. The sequence continues at coordinate 292,048 of NW_027491627.1, read as the reverse complement.
GATGTAGTTTTCATAGGAAGCAATAAATGATGCATAGACTGCAAACTGCTCTTCAGCAGATTTTACACTCATAGGCATCTTGGAATAATTATTGCTTGAGGCATGTGCAGAAAAACCACTTGAGGACGCTTGAGGCTTTGAAGTACTAGATCCTCCAGCAACGAAACATACATCACCATTCATGTTAACAGAAACATTTCCTTCATGAGGTGAGTCAGGACCTGACTCCCCTTTCGAGTAAAAGGCAGCAGATTCAGGCCTTGAACTTGAGCCTGAGTTAACCTTAGCACCATACATACCAGGGTCTTGTATCTGATCTGTTGGTGTTTCCTTTCGAACCATATTAAGCTCATAAGTTCTGAGCTTGTTTACTGCTGTTTCTAGATCATAGGTTGGAAAGTCTCTGTCTTCCCTCATAAGGACGGTGTACATTTCCCACTTCGGTGGGAGAGCATCGAGAAGCTTTTCAACGATCTCTTCTTCTCGGTAAGCAATTGAATAATTGCTGAGCTCTGTCATTAGATGATAGTATCTGGTGATAATATCATCCAGTGATTCGTTCTTCAAAAATTTGAAAACGGAGAACTGGGTCTTCAAAAGTTTTACCTTCGATGCACGGATACCCACATTCCCCTCGAATCTATTTTCAAGAGCATCCCAAAGCTCTCTTGCAGAAGTGTACTTTCGGAACGTATGGAGAACCTCTTGAGGAAGTGCCATTGTTATCGCAGCATGGGCCTTGCTTTCGGCCTCGTACATTTTCTTCTCTTCGTCCTCCATTTTGCTGTACTTCTTAACCACATCGCGACCTTCGTACACCATGGTTGGTGGGATATATCCATCCTGGATGCACACCCACATCTTTGCATCCTGATATTTAATATATTGGATGAATCTGTCCTTCCATGCCACGAAGTCAGTTCCTTTCATCAGCCTCGGGGCCTTAGTGGCAGACCCCGCTTCTACTTCCATCTTGACCAAATCGGAGATGTTGATCGACGACATCCTTGCAAAAACCTGAAAAACCTGAAAAAAACAAAAAAAATATTAAAACAGCTCAGTAGGCGAAGTTAAGAATAACTTCGCTTGAAAGTTAACTTCGCTGAAAAGAGAACTTCGCTGAGTTCTTAAATTCGCTAGATTTGGCGAAGTTAAAAAATAACTTCGCTTAGCTCTGGCGAACTTATGAGTTGAGCGAACTTGGGTATGAAGCGAAGTTGCGGATAACTTCGCTAAGGCGAACTTATGAAGTGAGCGAAGTTGTGGTTAACTTCGCTAATCCTTATATCTTCGCCAAAAACCCTAATTCCAGCGACGGCAACTTCGCCTGAAGAATGGTAACTTCGCCCGATGAACGGTAACTTCGCCCGATGAACAGGGAAGTTTGTTCAGATCTGTTTTCGTCAATCCAGCAGCTCCCGATCAATGCAAAGGCTTGAAAATGACTGTCAAGCACTAGCAAAACTCAATCCCAACAAAAACATGTCCCGCGAATAGGTCAAACGAGACGTTTTCTACACCCGCGTGAAATCCCGAACCTCACAATCGAGCCGATTGGCTCTGATACCAATTGTAGGTTCCTGAACGGATCGTACACGGGATATCGCTAACAACGCAGGTGCGGAATCCCTGCGCAGGTAGTTACGAGTGTAGAGATAGAATCACACGAGCAATAAATCAACCACGTTATATTGATAACCGAACACGTGACTCACGGTCACTATACAGAAAATAACACGTAACACCAATATGAAACACACTGAAACAAACCCTAAACGACCAACACTCAAACTGTTTCAGTGAAACAGTTTTATACACGACAACTTCGCCATTGGCGAAGTTGTCCATAACTTCGCTGATTCAACAAGTTCGCCATAGCGAACTTGTTGACAACTTCGCGTATTACAAAACAATCATAAACAAAACATAATTACATTACAGACTCGATTACAAATGCTAGACTATGAACTACTGACACACATGTACCAACAAGTGTTCCCAGCAACAACTACTCCAAGATGCCTATGAGTGTCAAGTCTGCTGAAGAGCAGTTTGGTCTCTATGCTTCTTTTATTGCTTCCTATAAGAACTATATTAAAGGGAAGATTGTTGATCCAGCTATGTTGGATGAAGATTACGATCAGATTGATGCTGACGATATGGAAGAAATGGATCTACAATGGCAGATGGCCATGATTGTGAGGAGGGTGAAAAGGTTTATGAATAAGACCGGTAGAAAGTTTGTCGGAGGAAGACCAGGGTTCGACAAGTCAAAGGTAAGGTGCTACAATTGTCAACAAAACGGTCACTTTGCAAAGGAATGCAGGAATGAGCGTGTGGAACGAAGTCAGGGCAGGTCTACACAGCAAAGTGGAGGTTCTAAAGATTATAGTGCCATGATTTCCAGAGGAGATGGAGAATACAACTGGAACCTGCATTCTACAGAAACTTTTGAGCAGGCAAATCTGGCGAAGGTTGACACTGAAGAAAGTAAGAAGGTTACCAAAGAAGAAAAAGCTCTTATGGCAGATGTCAATGACCAGCTCTCCGAGGTATGTTCTAAACCTACATGTTCAAAATAAGAAAACTTGTCTGAGCAATTAGCAACTATAACCGATCAGTATGTTAGGTTGGATGCTGAATTTAAAACCTTAAAAGAAGACCATCATTTTACAAAAGCAAGAGAAAATAGTTATAAAGTCAAAATAAAAGCTTGTGAAAAAGATGTTAAAAGTCTAAAAACAAAACTTGCTGAAAAAATTGAAGTGATTGATTTAAGTTATGAAGTTTTGGAAGAAAAGACCAAACTAATTGCTGAGAGAGAAAAACAGATTGCTGACCACCAGGTGAAAGTGGTGGAACTGAATTGAAAACTGGAGCAGTTCAGAAATTCCTCTGCTATACTTGATCACCTTGTTAGTGATCAAGGTTCCTCTGTCAAGAGGGGAGGAATCGGTTATCATGAGGTTCCACCACCGTACAATCACAATTACACTTTTAATCCTAGTGTTCAGAAATCTGTTGACTTTGAGGTTGCTCAGACAGTGCCAATTAAAGTAACTGTTAAAGAACCAAATGTTAGTAGAGGCGAAACAAGTTCGCCTGTTTCTAGTGTTGAAATTTCTGATCAAAGTCCAGTCTCGTCAGTTTCGGATAAGTCATCCGAGTCTGGTAAGACAAAGAGGAGGTTGTGTTACCCAAGAGTGGAGAAAAAGATAAAACAAATAAAAGGAGTACTCCACTAAACCCGTACGTCCCACCATATGTGAGACGAACGGGCGGTAATGTACCCTCGACATCTAAAACACCTGTTGATAAAAAGGTTGAACATAGGTGTTGTTTTAGGTGTAATCAAATGGGTCACCTAGTTGCAGATTGCCCTCTGAAGCAGCGATTCAGAGGAGTAAGACCTACTAAAACTGAGAATAAGCCTAATGGTAATTATCATACTGCTAAAAATGAAAACCATTTAAAATACAAAAATGTGACTAATTCAGGTTTTCATAGAAACAAATCTCAGTTTTACACTGCTTATAACCAAACCACAAGCTATAATTCTTTCAATTCACAAAGGTTTGGTAGGCCTCACAATCAATCTTCAAGGAGGTTTCCTAATCGGACTTACAGAAATGTACGAGATACTAACTTTGGAAAGCCAAAGTTTGGGATGTATAGATCCAAGACCAATTGGTCTTGCGTCCCTAAATTCTAATCTTTTGCTTTATTGTGCAGGAACAGTTGAACAGGGCTGCCAACAATCGTTGGGTTGTAGATAGTGGCTGTTCCCGGCACATGACGGGTAACAAATACTTGTTACACGATTTGAAACCTGTTCAAGGAGGGAGAGTAAGCTTTGCCGGAGAAAGAGGAGGCAATATTACTGGAAGGGGAACAGTGTCGAACGGAAAGATGACATTGGAAAATGTTAACTTTGTAGAAGAATTGAAGCACAATCTGCTGATTGTGTCGCAGATTTGTGATAAGGAGTACACCGTTCATTTTACAAAGAACGAGGCGATTGTGTTGAAACCAGGTTCTTTGGATTCAACAACAGTTGCGCGACTATGGTCTGAATTTCTTACTTACACCTATTTGCATTGATAACACAGCTGCTATCTCAGTAACTAACAATCCCGTGAAGCACAGTAAAACTAAACATATTGACATACGTCATCATTTTATACGGGATTGTGCTGAGAAGAAACAGATTGTGCTTGAAAAGGTGGATACGCTTGATAATTTCGCTGATTTATATACTAAAGCGTTTGACAAAACAAGATTTAAAAACCTTATCGAGCTGAATGGGATGATCAATCCCGAGTAACCATGCTTTTCTTGTTATATTTAAAAAAAAAAAAAAGAAACGTCACTATCGCTTAAAATATGTCGGTTACCTCAGTTTGAAGGACTTGTCTTCGGATTTGTTTTGGTCCTCATTTTTTACTTGTAGATTTTGAGGATAGCCATTAACCAGATGACTGAAAGTGACCGGGGCGGTTTATGATGAGTTTTCATTTTTTTCGCTTAAAATTAGTCGATCATACTTAGTTAGAAGGACACATACTAGTATGTGGTCGGTCCAGCTGATCCATTGGATCTTCGGGATAGCTGTTTACCTGAAGACTTTGTTTTGGTCGGGGCGATTAATGTTAAAATTTTTAAAAAGGGAAATGAAATTATTTTTCAAGTCTACTACTTCGTAAGAAGTTCGTTAGCTATGTTTAACAGAAAATTGATCTAACCTTGGAAAATGATAGATATACTGATTCTGTGTGCTTAACTAGTGAAGTTATTAGGCTTAAAAGGCTTAGGACAGTCATTGTATGTCATGGTAACTTTTTATGGTGCGTAAAAGTAGATGTGATACAACTAAAACTACTTGATTTTACGTGGAAACTCCTTACGAGTTTTGCATGTCTTCATATATATCTTTCCGAATGATAGGCAGAAAAGCGATTACCCAGTCATACACGAGCCCGTAAGTGTTCTGATTCCCGTGAGGATAGCATTTCAAGAAACTGCAGTGATCCAGATTCGGGACTTGCAGTTGGTTACTACTCTGAAGTCTATGTAAATGTTTATTAAAAAAAAAAAAAAAAAAAAAAAAAAAAAAAAAATTTATGAGTTATTGAAACATTCTAGAGTTCAACATATCAAGACTTCTTAATCATGGAGTAAGAAAGAGAACGGGAAGCAGATGAAGAGTAACTACAAACTTAATCAGACACTAAGGGTCGAAGTCAATTCGGGGTGACTTGGGGAAAGCCAAATACGCTTTGAGAATAGATAGGAGGCATCATAATCTCTGAGTTGTTGCCCACTTAAATTTTGAGGCTTAATTGAACTTAACTCGTATCACAGAAACGATAAAAACCATCTTAAGTTATTTACCTGCTTACAACCTGTCTCTATATGTCATAATACAGCTAAACACGGATCTATGTGACAGTCACGTTGTTAGTATGATTCCTGTTCGGATCTTTTCTAAAACGTAGCAGTCCCTATCGAGACTGAAATTTGATCCCTTATACTTTAATTGTTAAAAGTTTTCTTTTTATGTAGTTGTATGCTTTTATAAAAGGTTACTTGGACTTGATCATGTTATTTAATTCTTAAAGGGAAGTTTTAAAAGTTAATTGCAAAATGTTCATATTATAAGGGTTGATTTTGTAAATATAGGCGATGTTGTTAAACAGGCGAACTTGTGAATAACTTCGCCTGTATAACTTCGCCCCTATATAAGGATTTTCAAAGGTCACAGTTCATTATTTGAATTCTCAGCGAACTTATTCTCAATAATCTCAGCGAACTTATCCGATTAACATCCACTTATCTTTTTTCGATTTCAGTTAGTATTCAAGGTGTGTTTGGATTCTATATCTTATACTCGATGTTCGATGTTGTTAATCCTAGGTTGTTTCGACACCCGGTTAACGACCTCGGACGTTCGAAACCTATACCCGATTTCAAAACCTGTTTTACGTGTTCATGAACAAACTGATCGTCCGGACTGCCTTAATACCATGTGTTTTAGTCTCCTAAATCGTCAAAATTGGCCGAAACACCAGATTTTCGAGTTTGAATCAAACTCACTGTCGCCGATTCATATTCAGGCGAACTTAAGGTTTAGGCGAAGTTATCCGTCACTTCGCCTGATGCTCAACTTCGCCTGAAGCTTAAATTCGCCTGAGGCGATGTTGTGGTGAGGCGAAGTTATCATTAACTTCGCCTGGATCCTTTAACTTAACAATTATTAGACGAACTTAAAGATGAAGCGAAGTTGTTCCCAACTTCGCCCCAACTTTAACTTCGCCTATACAGTTTTTATCACAACTTTGCTCATGGTAACAAGCGAACTTGTGTTATGTCTTAATGTTTATCTAACTTGGTTCGTTTGTTGCAGAGATGGTTGCCGGTGCTGGAGGTGCTGGAGGAGATAACGGAGGAGATAATCAGAGGCAATTCTTCCCGGGTCACAACATGTTCATCACCTTAGACCCGGAAGCGAGTGGTGTGGAGGATTATCGCGAGATAATCGCATTCCTCCTACGCTCGAGGATATTCCACACAATCACGACGACACTGCCGATATCCTTACCCAATATCGAGGACTTCTGGCAGACGGTGGAGTACGATTAGAGTGTTGAGCCCCCGGTTATGCGAGCAACCGTCAACAATCAGGAGGTTCAGTTCTCATCTGAACAGATACGGGTGGCTTTACGATTCAGTGAAGAGACTAGGGATGACCCTACAGAGTTTGTGGCTCCGTTCCGTGATGGAGCATTTCTCCGAATGGGCTACTCTGGTCCATTAGGTGATACCCAGAGGAGGAAGGGTTTCCTTCTAGATCAGTGGCGCTTCCTCATGCACGTCATGATAGTGTGTATGTCTGGGAGGAAGGCAGGTACTGACGGAATGGGTGCGACCATGCAGTCCGCAATGACTGCTCTGACCTATAACAAACGTTATAGCTTCAGTCAGATGGTCTTTTATGAGATCGACAGACAGAGGAGGGCGATGGCTCGTGAGCGGTTCATAATGTATCCAAGATTCATCCAAATGATCTTGAACCATGTGGCTCCGAATTTGCCTCAACGACGCCCGATAAGATATGTGGAGAATGTGAGCAAAGGTATCTTTGCTCAATGCCGTACATCCAGTGCGAGGAGCAAGCCTGAACTGCGTCCAAGGCATACTCCACTCTTCGGGTACTTGATAAACCCGGGGTATGTGCCAGCTCGGGGGGACGAGTTCAGAGACCCTCAACCACAACAGGCAGAAGCAACTCGAGATGTACCTACTGTGCCTGTTGTATCGGCTGAGGAGGATGTTGACCTTGATGCTGCATTCGGCGGCCAAGGATTCTTCGACATAGATCGTTTTGATCCACATGAAGAAGTGCAGGTCTCTGCTGCACAGGTTAGGTAAGTGAGTGTAACTAGAGCAGCTACGACGGTGGCTGACTCAGATCTTGACGATGTTATGGATGAGGCGAGGAGGATGTTGGTGACTAGAGAGAGGACGTTGGGGAAGAGGAAGAGGACAGTGGATGATCGTGAGTCAGAAGAAGAAGAGGAGGATATACTCAAGTTGATCAGACGATCAAGACGTGAAAGGACAGGTGCTGGTATGAGAGCTAGAGAGACTTCACGAGTTATACGTTTTGCTCCATCCGCACTGTCAGGTATGTCGATTGTTCCTACTTCTGTACAGGTTACAAGCGCCGCAGATGTTCCTGTGGTGGCTACATCAGCTGTCGGCATCCCATCCATCACACTACAGACGACGACTCCGGAGATTGTGTCGTTACCACCTCCAACGCTTACTCCTTCAGAGGTGGTGGCACGGTTTGTAGAGTCGACGGTCGTCGCAACTGCAGGGTTGTCGGTCACGATATCACCTGCGGTTACGTCCACAACTGCTTCTGAAGTCCCGGTTACATTCGAGATCCCTCCTCAGTATACTCAAGACACATCTAACATGAGGTTTGATTTCGATGCAACCCTCTCATACTCGGAGAGAATAGCTGCACTTGAGCGGGTCGTGGCAGAGCAATCGAGGATAAACTTTATCCAGACCCAGGCTATTCAGCGACTTGTAGCAGTGAATCAACTACAATCGTCCCTCCTGGTTGAACATGGGCGAATTATAGATGCTATGAAGGAGTTCTTGGCATCTCAGGGGGGAGACAGGCTGTAGAGGCGACGAGTTAAGGACGAAGAAGAGAAATGACAGAGACGATGATCCCAATGCACCGAAAGGTGCAGGTGGTGAGTTGCCAAGAACTACTCAAGCTCTTGGGACTTCCACAGCTCAGGGGGAGTCTGCAGGTGCAGTTGGTGGTGATGAGGTGGTGATGGTTGATGATGATGATGATGATGATGATGATGATGTGATAGATGCGTTGAAAGAATTGAATGATGATATGCTAGAAGATGATGATATGTTTGATGATGATGTGCAGCCGATTGAGGAGATTGAGAAGATTGGCGCACAAATTGTGATTGAAGATGAGATTGAAGAGGGTGAGATAGTAGAAGAAAATGTTGAACACGAGATCCCAGATGTTGAGAAAGCCGATATTGGTACTGAGATGGAGAATGATGAGACAGAGTGGGAGGAGCAGCCTAGGTGGAAAGAAGGATATGCTCATTGGTTTATTAAGACTAAAAAGCCTGCTGTTCCAACCATGTTCAAGAAGAATTATAATATCAAAGGCTATGCTGAAGCGAAGAAAGGGATTATTTGCTGGATCTATGATGAGCAGTTGAAGCTCTTTGTGCTCAAACGGTATGACGGCGTTCAGTATTTTAAAAGAATGTTAAGGTCGTTGAATACACTGCCGGAATTTGAAGTGAAAGACTTAGCCAGATTGGGATTAATCAATCGAAGTGACGATAATATGGCTAGAGTCATTGAGAAAATTGTTTGGAGAGAGAGTATAAAAGAGAAGAAGTTTGAGCTGTTGAAGCCACAAAAGGGAAAACTTGTTGAGGACAAGGATAGAGGTCTAAGAACTGATGGAAAACCTTGGAAGGTAATGAAGTATAAACCGATCCGGTGCCTGAAAGAAGTACCGATGAAGCTAATGCCCAAGGATGTGCTTAAAGACCTAAAGTGGTGGTACGTGGATTGTGAGACAGCAGAGGCAGTGATGGAAGACGAGGATGAACAAGAGCTCCTTAGAGTTTACGATCTGATGCATTTGGTAAACTTATCGCAAGCTGATCTGAAGGTACTTAATGAGAAGAAAATCTTTTATATTCCTGCTTGGAAGGATGAAGCGAGGAAGTATCAAAGAGTCATGTCAGTTTGTGTTAGAGAAGGAGTGCATGCGTGAAGATACAGGATTACAAGACAAGAGCTTAAAGATCAAGATATGAAGCTACTGCCAAGGGGGAGTCTGTTGGTGCATAAATGTCAGTAGTTCATATTCTAGTGTCTGTAATCGAGTCTATAATGTTATTTATGTTTTTGTTTAAGCGAAGTTGTTAACAAGTTCGCCTAGGCGAACTTGTTGAACAAGCGAAGTTATGGACAACTTCGCCTGAACATATCAGGCGAAGTTGTCGTGTATTTATATTAGATGTTACGGCTTGATAGGGGTTAATCGAGTTGATAGTTGTTCAAGTTAGTCGTTTGAGTCGATCGAGTTGACGAGAGTCTGTATCAGTGATTCATATCACGTGAGTTCGGTTATTAATATATAACGTGTTTCGGTTTGTTCGTGTGTGTTTGTTTGGTTTGCTTTCTACGCTCGTAACGATCTACGCAGGGATTCCGCACCTGAGTAGACCGGGATATCTCGCGTGATCCGTTCAGGGAACCTACACAAACCCAAAATAAACTGGGGACTGGCCCAAAGATACGGATGTTAACTGGGGACTCGCCCGAACCAGGATTTAGCCCAAACGTGAGTGACGTGAAAACGCCAAAACCTTAGGTATGGTACGTCTACCCTAATTCGTAGGATCCTCCATATAGCTGAAAGAAATGAAATTGTCAGCCACTAAGCGTGTACTGGTCCCACTGCTCCGAACTATATTTTGGATAGCGTGCGCTATAGGAGAGAGTGTAGAAACTCTAATTCGTGAGAAATGTGAAAACCTTTAAACCTTGGAAGATGTGACCATCAGTGGTCACACCTTAATCATGGGATTAGGCCAAGGAAATAGAGATGTACCTTAGACGTGGGGGAGAGGTGGCCAACCTCTTTACTGTCGAGACCTTTATGGAAATAAACATGTTGTATAACCAACTTAAAACTTGGAAAAGATAATTTAAGAATATATTATCCTTTAGTTAATAATATAAATTTGAAATGAATAAATGATAGGATAAAACTTTACCAACTTGAGGATCCTTGATACTTTAAGGATTCTTGATCCTGACTAGACAAAGTACTCCTTGAGATGGATAGCATTCCATGCTTTTGGTTATCTGTTGCCTTCCATAGGCAACAGGTGATATGCCCCATTTCCAGCTTCTGACTCGACTAGGTAAGGTCATTCCCATTAGGGTGCTAATTTGCCGTCTGCTGGATTGGTAGTATTTTTAAAGGCTTTTCTCAAGACTAGATCTCCTTCTTGGAATCACCTAATCCTGATATTTTTATTGTATGCCCCGACAACTCTTTGCCGATAAGCGGCCATTCTGATCCTGGCTAGGTCTCATAACTCTTCAACCGTCTCCAAGTCTTGAATAAGAGTCTCCTGATTTGCTTTAGGATCCCTGATGCTTGTTCTGGCAATTTGAATCACCACTTCTGTTGGAATGACAGCTTCTGCCCGAATACCAAAGAGAAAGGTGTTTGTCCCATTGCATTCTTGGGTGTTGTCTTGTCAGCCCAAAGGACGTACGGTAGTTCTTCTGCCCATTTACCTTTCTTAGCACCAAGTTTTTTCTTTAAGTTGTTGATGATGATCTTGTTACTTGATTTTGCCTAGCCATTATCTTGAGGATGTACTGGAGTAGACGTGATCATCTTTATTCCCCAACCGTCACAAAAGTTAGTGGTTCTTTTCACGATAAACTGGGAACCTGTTGGTGCATAGAAATTTGACACTATGGATATGTTATCCTGTCATATGTTTTGGATCAGTTATCCTTAGCGTGTGTTCCAGATCCCGTCAGGATCAAGGATCCACATTACTTATTATTTATTAACGGTTGTTCTCATGTGTAGTCTTATATTTAGCATGTATAACGGTTAGAAGACTCAGTCTATCCACTAACTTGCAGTCAAGAAGATATTGATGTGTCTGGATCAATTATCCTTCTGAAGAGTTCCAGAGCTACGTCAGGATCAGTGATCCTCAGTACTTATTGTTTATTAACGATTTTCCTTTGTTATGTTGATATTTTTGGCAGGTATAACGGCTAATGACCAAGTCAAAGCTATAATCTCGCAATCTAATTAATATACCGGTGGATAATGAAGGAAACAATCACAATTAAGGAATGGCTTGATTGGCGGCTTAAATTAGGGATATTTGTTATTCTTTTCTTGTATATAATGAAGATATGATCAGCTAGGTTAAACACATGTACGAACACACACACTAGAGCAGAAGCAAACATTCTCTCTACACACTAGCTTACTTTGTAATCTCGATCATATACTCCACAACACTTGTAACCACCTTTTATTATCAATATAATCGACGGTGATAGTTTTCACCATCCGGGGTTTTTTGTGCCGGAGACCACGATAATCATATACTTATCGACCAAAGGTTACCTTGTTGATCATTGACTAAAGTAATTCGACCAAAGATTATCTTATTAATCCTTGACCGAAGTTATTTTACCAAAGATTACCTTGATAAGTTTTGACCAAAGTAAGACAATCGTATTCAAGGGCTTTTTCCCTCATGATCAAATCATTGTGTTCACCAAGATTTCGATTACATAATCAATATTATCATCATAGCACTAGACCTCGCAATTACGAATTTGGATACATTATCCTTGAGTGATTTTTGTCCAAAACAGAACCATTGTCACAAATAATTTCTGAAGGAATACCAAATCTAGTAATAATGTTTCTTTTAATATAGGATATCACCTCTTTTTCGCGGACTTGTACAAAAGCTTCTGCTACTATCCACTTTGAGAAGTAATCAGTCATGGCAAGCATCAACACTTTTCCTCTTGGTGCTTTAGGTAGCTTACCCACAATATTCATACCCCATTTCATGAAAGGCCATGATGAGGATATAGGATACATAGGTTCCGCTGGTTGGTGCAGAATGTTGCCATGTCTTTGACAAGCATCACACTTCTTTGAGTTCTCCATGGCATCTTTTTTCATGGTTTACCATATGTATCCTGTTCTTTGGATCCTAGAGAATAGGGCTCTGCCTCCAGTATGGTTTCCACAATCGCCTTCATGGAAGTCTTTGAGCACCTCTTGGATTTCAGGTTCCTCAATACACCTTAAGTATGGACATGCAAAAGATTTCCTATACATAATATCATGTAATAAGATATATTGTGATACCTTAACTTTGAAGGTTTTAGGATTTTCTGTGGCAGGAATCTCTCCATCTTGAAGGAATTTCTTGATCGGGAGGATCCAGAATCCTTGATTATTTGAGGATATTGGATCCCAAAGCACAATTTCCTTGTTAGTTGTTATCTCCATGACTTCTTGTTCTCCTATTGTTGGTGTAGGTTCCTAGCCGGATCTACACGGAAATATCACGTTCTACGTAGGTGTGGAATCCCTACGTAAGACGATACGAGCGTAGAAGCGATATACGTTAAAACACAAGCTAAACACGTTACAATACCCAAAAGACACGTTGTATTGCAACTAATAACACATGATATTCAATCACCAATTACACGTACTGGAATCGTTACTCAAATCAAGCCGTAGCTTAAACCTATATACACTTCGACAACTTCGCCTAACATGCTAGGCGAAGTTGTCACTAACTTCGCTTGTTCCACAAGTCCGCTTATAACAGGCGAACTTGTGAGAACAAGTTATCTCAAACACATAAACAAATCCAACTAACACAATTACAGACACTAGATATTGAACTACTGACATCATGCACCTACAGACTCCCCCTTGGCAGTAGCTTCATATCTCTATCTTCAATCACGTGTCTTGTAATCCCAAAAATCTCGAGTCACTAGTCTTCAAGCATGAACGCCTTCTCTGACACAAACCGAAACTACTCTTTGATATTTCTTGGCTTCTTCTTTCCAAGCAGGAATACAGAATATCTTTTTCTCGTTCAGCACCTGCAAATCAGCTTGAGACAAATTCACTAAGTGCATTGGATCATACACTCTCAGCAACTCTTGTTCATCTTCATCCTCCATGACCGCTTCAGCTGTTTCACTATCTACATACCACCATTTCAGATTCTTCAGGACATCCTTGGGCATCTGCTTCATCGGCACTTCTTTTAAACACCGGATCGGCTTATACTTCATTATCATCCAAGGTTTGCCATCAGCTCTCATGCCTCTGTCTTTATCTTCAACGAGCTTTCCTTTCTGCGGCTTTAATAACTCGAACTTTTTCTCTTTCATGCTTTCTTTCCACACGATCTTTCCAATAATCCTAGCCATATTATCATCACTTCTGTTTATCTACCCCAACTTGGCTAAGTCCTTCACCTCACACTCCGGCAAAGTATTCAACGACCTCAACAATCTCTTGAAATACTGAACCCCATCATAACGTTTAATCACAAAGAGCCTCAGCTGCTCATCATATAACCAGCAAATAATCCCCTTTTTCGATTCAGCATACCCTTTGATGTTGTAACTTTTCTTGAACATAGTAGGGACCGCCGTTTCTTAGTCTTTACGAACCACTGAGCGTAGCCTTCTTTCCATCTTGGCTGCTCTTCCCATTCAGTCTCATTACATTCCGTATCTTGACCCAAATCTGACTTTTCAACTGCCGGAATTTCATGCTCATTATTATCCTCCACAATCTCTCCCTCTTCGACTTCATTGTCAATCACAATCTCAGCCCCTATCTTCTCGATCTCTTCAAACGGTAACACATCATCATCACCTACAACATCATCATCCAACACCTCCTCAGCATCCACTACCACCACGTCATCACCCCTCGATCCGCCAGTTGCACCAGTTGACTCCCCCTGAGTTGTGGAAGTCCCAAGAGCTTGTTCAGTTCTTGGCAACTCTCCACCTGCATCTTTCGATGCATTGGGATCATCGTCTAGATCGTTTCTCTTCTTCGTCCTCAGTTCGTCACCCTTACAGCTCGTCTCCCCCTGAGATGCCAAGAACTGTTTCAAGGCATCAAAAATTTTACCGTGCTCAATCAGGAGGGACGACTGAATCTGATTCTCTGCAACGAGGTGCTGAATAGCGTGAGTCTGGATAAGATTTACTCTTGACTGTTCTGCCACGACCCTTTCAAGAGCTGCTATTCTTTCCGATTCGGATAAGGTTGCATCAAAATCAAACCTCATATGTGAAATGTCTTGAGCGTACGGAGGAGGGATTCCCAAGGTAACCGGCACATCAGAAACAGGTGGAAACGTAACCGCAGGTGGTATCGTAACAGACAACCCTGCAGTGGCAACCAGTGTCGATTCTACAAATCTTGCAACGACCTCAGATGGAGTAAGGGTTGGAGGTGGCAAGGACACAATTTCTGGAGCCGAGAGTTGAAATATGGTGGGTGGTATGCCAAAGGAGGATGAGGTAGTCAACACTGGAACATCCGCGATGATCGATCCTGTAACTGTCAACGATGTATGGACCATAGTCATACCTGACAGTGCGGGTGGAGAAAAACGAACCACCCTCGAGCTCTCACCAGCTCCCGATCCTTCACCCGTTCTTGCCCTTCTCGCTCGACGAACCAACCGTTGTAAATCCTCCTCAAAATCTGATTCACTATCATCTGTGTCTCTCTTTCTCTTCCCATGAATTCTTTCTTGAGTAATCAGAATCTGTCTAGCTTCAGCCACATCATCATTTGAGGAGTCAGAATCAGTTCTTTCCGTATCAGTCACAGTAGTAGCTGCCCTCGACACATCCATACTAGAAACCTGTGCAACCGAGACATGTACCTCTTCCTCTGGATCAACACGTTCCATATCGAAAAATCCTTGTCCGCCAAAAGCAGCTTCAAGGTCAACGTGTTCCTCCGGTGCCACAACAGGAGCAGCAGGCGGAGATTGCTGTACCTCAGGTGGTGGTTGAGGTGCTCCAGCGTGTTGCGGTGCCGGATCCCGAAACTCGTCCCCACGAGCTGCAACATACTCCAGGTTGATCAAGTACCCAAATAATGGAGTATGTCGAGGACAGAGCTCTGGTTTACTTCTGGCGCTTGACGATCTACATTGGGCGAAGATCCTCTTGCTGACACTCTCCACATATCGAATCGGATGGCGCTGAGGTAACGTGGGAGCCACGTGATTCAAGATCATTTGAAGAAATCTTAGATACATCAAGAATCTCTCACGCGCCACCGCTCTTCTTTGACGATCTATCTCATAGAACACCATCTGACTGAAGCTATAACGCTTTTTGTAAGTCAGTGCTGTCATCGCCGACTGCATCGTCGCACCCATTCCATCCGTACCGGCCTTTCTACCCGACATGCACACGATCACCACGTGCATGAGAAAGCGCCATTGATCTAACAAAAACCCCTTGCGTCTCTGAGTATCCCCCAATGGACCAGAATAGCCCATTCTTAAAAAGGCACCATCTCTGAATGGAGCCACAAAGTCTGTAGGATCGTTTCTTGTTTCATCGCCAAACTGTAAAGCAACCCGTATCTGTTCTGACGAGAACTGCACTTCCTGATTGTTAACCGTTGCACGCATAACTGGGGGCTCGACTCTGCAATCATACTCAACCGTCTGCCAGAAATCTTCTATGTTTGGTAAGGAGATGGGCAGAGTTGTAGTAATAGCGTGGAAGATACGCGAGCGGATAAGAAAAGAGATGATCTCGCGATAATCATCAACGCCGCTCGCATCCGGGTCCAAAGTGATGTACATATTATGCCCCGGGAAAAACTGACGATTGTAATCTCCTCCTTCGTCACCACCAGCACCACCGGCTCCTGCTACAGCTGCCATATCTGCACCACAAACAGTCTAAGTTAGAGAATCGTCAAAGCAAACCACAAGTTCGCCCATTATAAGCGAAGTTATGATTGTTTCTGTATAGGCGAACTTAGGGAAAGGGCGAAGTTGTGAATAACTTCGCCTTTACTATAACTTCGCCTGTTATCTGTTAAAGTAAAGCAGTAAGCGAAGTTATGCCGTAGGTGAAGTTGTGAATATCCAGATAACATAATTATTCTAAGATGATTAGGAGAAGTTATGCAATAGGTGAAGTTGATAGCAACTTCGCCTAAACATAAGTTCGCCTGAATATGAAACGGCGAATTGCAGATGTTCAAACATGGTTTAGACGGTGAATTGTTGATTGATCTCATAAAAGAATGTTACACTAACGATCTAGACTATCAAATTAGTTACGACCACGTTAAAATAAGTTTGAGAAGTGGGTGTGTAAAGGGTTTGCAAGAACGAGGTCCGAAATCGAACCAAAACGACATCTAATAAACGTCATTAACAAGAATTATAAGCACCAAAGACCCTACCCACCTTTAACACGGATCGAAATCAATTAATAACAAGGTTTGAATCGAGTAAAACAAGTTCGCCGAGGGTTAATACACAACTTCGCTGGATTTTGAAAATAATAAAGAGTTTGACTAGAAAATTCCTTTATATAGTGTCAAAGTTACACAGGCGAAGTTGGGGCTAACTTCGCTTACCCCTTAACTTCGCCTGTTAACAAGTTCGCCTAAGTATAACAACTTCGCTTGATATGAATGTTACACAACAAACCCTTATAATTAGAACGTTATGCCATTAACTTTTAAAACTTCCTTTAAAGAGTAAAATGTTACGATCAAATAACAAGTAACCAGGTATAAAACCATAAAACGACATAAGTAAAATAAAATCTAGAAATAAAGTACACAGGATCAAATTTCAGTCTTGACAGGGACTACCAAGTTTTAGAAAAGATCCGAACAGGAATCATACTAATTAAGTGACTGTCACACAGATCCATGTTCAGCTGTATTATGACATAAAGAGACAGGTTGTAAGCAGGTAAACAAACTTAGTATGGTTTTCATCGCTTCTGTGATACGGATTATGTTCAATTAAGCTCAAAACTTAAATGGGCAACACATCAGAGAATGTGATGTCTCCTATCTATTCTCAAAGCGTATTTGGCTTTCCCCAAGTCACCCCGAGTTGACCTCGACCCGTAGTGTCTGATTAAATAGTAAGTACTCTTCGATATTTAGACTCTTCTTCCCGTTCTCTTTCTTGCCTCTTGATTGATAAGTATAACATTATAAGCTTTAGAAGGCTTAACAATTTTTTTATTTATTATTATTATTTTAAATAATAAGATTTACACAGCTTCTAGTAGACGACTGCAAGTCCCAAATCTGGATCACTGCAGTTTCTTTATACACTATCTTCTCGGGAATCAGAACACTCACGGGCTTGTGTATGACTGGGTAATCACTTTTTCTGCCTATCATTCGGAAAGATGTATATGGAGACATGCACAACACTGAATGAGTCACCACTTTAAATCGAGGAGATTTAGTTAGTATCACTTCAACTTTTACGCACCATAAAAAGCTACCATAACATACAATGACTATTCTAAAGTCTTTTAGGCCTAATAACTTCACTAGTTAAGCACACAGAATTAGTTTGTCTATCACTTTCCAAGGTTGGATCAATTTTCTTTTAAACATAGTAAAGAAACTTCTTACGAGGTTATAGACTTGAAAAATTATATCATCTCCCAAAAAAATTTAAATTCTATCGCCCCGTTCAAGTCAAGTCATCAGGTAAACGGCTATCCTGAAGATCCAATGGATCAGCTGGACCGACCACATACAAATATACGTCCTTTTAACTAAGTATGAACGACCAATTTTTAGCGAAAGAATAAAGCCACATCATAAACCGCCCTGGTCACTTTCAGTCATCTGGTTAATGGTTATCCTCACAATCTACTGGTAGAAGTGAGGACCAAACATATCCGAAGATATGTCCTTCAAACTGATGCAACCGACATAATTCTAAGCGATAGTGACGTTTATTTATTTTTTTTTTTTGATTTTTTTTTGTGTAAAAACTAAAAAATACGGTTACTCGGGATTGATCATCCCATTAAGCCCAACAAGGTTTTGAAAACGAGTTCTGTTAAACGCTTTAGTAAACAAATCAGCGAAATTATCTAACGAATCAACCTTTTCGAGCACTATCAATTTCTTCTCAGCACAATCCCGTATAAAATGATGACGAATGTCAATGTGTTTAGTTTTGCTATGCTTTACGGGATTGTTAGTTACTAAGATAGCAGCAGTGATATCTATACAGATAGGAGTATGAGTGAAATTCAGACCGTAATCGCGCAATTGCTGTTGTATCTAAAGAACCTGGGAGAAGCAGTTCGATGCTGCCATGTACTCTGCTTCACAGGTAGAGATAGCAACTGAGGTCTGCTTCATGCACTGCCATGACACTAATCTGCCTCCAAGAAACTGGCATCCCCCTGTTGTTGACTTCCGATTCTAATTGCATCCTCCATAGTCAGAATCTGTGTAAGCGACCAACTCCAAGTCTCCCCCTTTCGTGTACCACAATCCCAGCTTAGGTTTGCCCTTGAAATACCGCAATATCCTCTTGACTCCCTTCATGTGAGATTCCTTTGGGTTTGCCTGAAAACGAGCACAGAGACAAACTGCAAACACAATATCAGGTCTAGACGCAGTTAAATACATTAAAGAACCTATGATTGCCCGATATTGGGTGGGGTCCACGTCTGCATCACTGTCTAAATCAGCACCCAGTTTGTGGTTAACGCAAACAGAAGTATCAAATGAAGTGCTGTCCTCCATCTTGAAGCGTTTGAGAACGTCTTGGACATATTTAGTCTGATGGATGAACATCTCATCCTTCTTCTGATCGACCTGCAATCCTAAGAAGAATGTTAATTCACCCATTGCACTCATTTCAAACCTCTTCTTCATGACTTCTTCAAATTCTTGACACATTGCGACTTTTGATGCAGCAAAGATGATGTCGTCCACGTAGACTTGAACCAGAAGAAAGTCTCCTCCTTTTCTCTTAACGAACAGTGTGCTGTCGATCTTTCCTCTTTCAAACCCATTCTCAAGCAAGTAATCCGATAAAGTTGCATACCAGGCACGAGGTGCCTGATGTAGACCATATAGTGCTTTACTTAGTTTGTACACGTGATCAGGAAAGTCTGGGTCAGGAAAACCTGGAGGCTGCTCAACGTACACAACCTTATCGACTTTACCGTTAAGAAACGCACTTTTCACGTTTAACTGGAACACCTTCATCTCATTGTGAGCGGCAAATGCCAAAAACAGTCGAATCGCTTCCAATCTTGCCACAGGAGCAAACACTTCATTGTAGTCGATCCCTTCTTGCTGATTAAAACCTTTTACAACCAGCCTCGCCTTGTTCCTGATGATTATTCCTTTTTCATCTCTCTTGCATTTGAAACCCATTTTGTGCCAATCGCATGCACATTCTTCGGTTTTGCAACCAATTTCCAAACCTCCATCTTCTCGAACTGGGCTAACTCTTCTTGCATGGCTTCGACCCACGAGCTGTCCTTTAGAGCCATATAATAGTTCTTGGGTTCAATCTGGCTGATGAAGCAGGTGTACAAGCATTCGTTAATGATGCCTGTTTCTTTAATGCTTGTGTAAACACAAGTGTGCTCATTCAAGCTTTGTCTTGTTTGTACACCGTCGGACAGATCACCCATCACGTTCTCCAAAGGGTGATTTTTGTGAACTCCAGTAGTCGAAACCAAACTGACTTGCAGATTGTCTTCGAGGTTCGAAGAAAGTTCATCAATGGGTGATTGTTGTTGAGAGTGAAAAGGATTGAAAAATTCGTTTTCTGTAGAGGCAGCAGGGGTATCAACAGCACTTGACGAGGAAGGTTGACCTTCGTCATACTGCGGTCGTTGCACAAAATTTTCTTCCTCATCATAAAAAATCTGCGTAGCAATTTTCTCATCAACTCCTGCACAATCCAAGTAAGGCATATTAAAAGATTTAAAAAGCTTATCATAGTCGAAAGCCTCAGCGGGTCCTGTGCTTGGTTTTGGTGGTTTGTAACTTGTGATGTCAGTGTTACACACCACCTCAACCTTGCTGGTCGATAGATTAAAGACTCGTCTGTTGGGTGTCCCAACAACATATCCGACTAAAATACCTTCGTCGGCTTTCTCACCAAATTTTGAGTTCGTCTTTAATATCGAACACGGGGACCCAAATGGTTCGAGACCATTCAAGTTAGGCTTTCTACCATGCATAAGTTCATAACATGTTTTATTCAATCTTTTAACAGTTAAAACTCGATTTAGGATATAACAGGCTGTTGCAACAGCTTCAGCCCAGAACACCACAAGAAGTTTAGCATCGGCCAGCATGGTTCTGGCTCCTTCAATTAGCGTCCTGTTCTTCCTCTCAGCCACCCCATTTTGTTGCGGAGTATACGGGGCGCTGTACTGGTGGTCTATCCCTTTCTGTAGGCAGAACATCTCCATCTGGTAGTTTTTGAACTTTGTCCCATTGTCACTCCTGATGTATTTAACCTTTCTTCCCACGATGTTCTCAACCTTGGTAATCAAGTTAATTACCAACTGAACCATTTCATCTTTTTTCTTCAGGAAATATACCCAAGAATATCGAGAGAAATCATCAGTTATCACCAAGCAGTACGATGTTTCACCTAGGATTTTTACATTCACGGGACCGAAGAGATCCATGTGAAGTAGGTCTAGGGTACTGACTATTGAATTAACCTTCTTGGTGTGATGAGATTTCTTGTGTTGCTTTCCCTTCTTGCACGATAGGCATTGGTCTTCAAAGTTGAAATTCTTCAAGGGAACACCGAGCACCAGCCCATTCTTGACAATGTAGTTCATTTTTCGAAGATGTATATGCCCCATTCTTCGATGCCATAGCTCGGACTCTGATTCAGTTGCTTTTGACAGAAGACATGACTCATCTGTTGCCATCTCGGTCGACCTCATATCCATTACGTATGTGTTCTTTTCCCTTGGAGCCTTCATCACTATCCATGCCTCTGGTATCTTAAAACCAGGATACAGTACAATCGCTTCATTTTTGGTAAAGTGCACCGTGTACTCTTTGTCACAGATCTGAGATACACTCAACAAATTATGCTTCAACTCCTCAACGTAATTCACCTTTTCTAACTTCATTTTACCATTTGTCAAAGTTCCAATCCCAGTAATTCTACCGCCGCTCTCTCCAGCAAAACTTACTCTACTTCCCCGAACAGGTTTCCATTCGTGTGACAAATTCTTGTTACCAGTCATGTGCCGGGAACAGCCGCTATCCATAACCTACAGATTGTTTACAGCCCTGTTCAACTGTTCCTGCACAAGTAAAGAAAAGGATTAAAATCTGGGGACCCAAGACCTACTGGTCTTGGGTCGATTAAATCTGTTAAACTGCATCCCGTACTTTGGTCGTCCATAGTCAGTTTGATAATGACTTCTGTAAGTTCTGAAAGGATACCTTCTTGGAGATTGACTATGAGGCCATCCAAACCTTCATGACTTAAATGAATTATAACCAGTGGTTTGGTTGTTAACAGGGAAAAACTGAGATTGACATCTTTGAAATCTTGGTTTAGTCCAATGCCTGAACATTAGTGAATTTGCATTCTGGCTATTATAATAATTACTGTTCGGTTTATTCTCAGTTTTCGGAGGCCTCATACCTCTGAATCTCTGATCTAGAGGGAAATCAGCAATCAGGTGTCCTATTTGATTACATCTGAAACAACTCCTGTGTTCAACTTTCGTCTCAACAGTGGTTTCAGATGTTGAGGTTGCATTACTGCCCGTTTGTCTAACATATGGTGGGACATACGGGTTTAGTGGAGAATTCTTTTCAGTTGGTTTATAGTCCTCTCCACGTTTTAGTAACACTACCTCTTCTTTTGTCTCAGTAGATTCGGATGTCTTGTCCGAATTTGATGAGACAAAACTAGGAAGAGAAATCTTAACATTTGAAACAGGCTTACTCGTTTCGCTTTTACTAACTTCCGAATCTTTAATCGTAACTTTAACAGGAACTGTCTGACTAATCTCAACATCAACAGATTTCTGATTACTAGGATCATATGTATAGTTATGATTATAAGGTGGTGGAACTTCAGAATATCCAATTCCTCCCTTTTTAACTGGGGAACGTTGATCACTTACGAGGTGATCAAGCATTGCAGAGGAATTTCTAAACTGCTCAAGTTTTCTGTTTAGTTCCACCACTTTCACCTGGTAGTCAGCTATCTGTTTATCCCTTTCAGCAATTAGTTTGGTTTTCTCTTCTAACACTTCATAGCTAAGATCAATTACTTGTACTTTTTCAGCAAGACTTGCTTTAAGACTTCTGATATCCTTTTCACTAGCCTTAATCTTTACTGAATAACTATTTTCTCTAGTTTTAGTGTAATGATAATCTTCTTTTAACGTGTTAAATTGAGTGTCCAAACTAACAAACTGATTAGTTAATGTTTTCAATTGCTCAGACAGATTTTCACATTGCATACAAGGGAGTTCAGAACTTACCTCTGAGAGCTGATCATTCACCTCTGCCATATAAGCTTGATCTTCTCTAGTCTCTCTGTAGCTTCCTTCAGTTTCGATGTTAACCAGGTTGGCCTGTTCGAACACTTACTCAACTTGCAGACTCCAATTGTATCCCCCGTTCTGTCTGGATACCATCGCCCTATTCTCATTACTTCCCCCATTCGGTTGTGTTGGCCTGTTCTGACTACGTTCTACTCTTTCATTTGTGCATTCTTTAGTAAAGTGGCCATTCTGTTGATAGTTATAACACCGAACCTTTGACTTATCAAACCCTGGTCTTTCGCCAACGAACTTTCTACCAGTTTTCTTCATAAACCTTTTAACTCTTCTTACTATCATCGCCATCTGCCACTGCAGATCCATCTCTTCTAGATCATCAACATCGATCTGATCATAGTCTTCGTCTAAAGTTGCAGGGTCAACAATTTTACCTTTGATGTAATTTTCATAAGAAGCAATGAAAGATGCATAGAGAGCAAACTGCTGTTCAGCAGATTTAACACTCATGGACATCTGAGAGTAGTTGTTGTTCGGAACACTTGAGGAAAAACTACCAGTTGTTGCTTGAGGTTTAGAAGAATTTGTTCCACCAGCTATGAAACACAAATCACCATCCATGTTGAGAGTTACATGACCCTCATGAGTTGAGTTAGAGCTCGAGTCTCCCTTTGAGTAGTAAGCAGATGATTCTGACTTTGAACTTGAACTTGAAGTAACTTTCGCACCATACATTCCCGGATCCTGAACCTGATCAGTTGGTGTCTCTTTTCGAACCATGTTAAGTTCAAAAGTTCGTAGTTTATTGACTGTTGTTTCCAAGTCGATGTTTGCAAACTCTTTATCTTCTCTCATCAAGACAGTGTACATTTCCCATTTCGGTAGGAGAGCATCAAGAAGTTTTTCTACGATCTCTTCTTCTTTATAGTCAATCGAATAGTTTCTGAGTTCGGTCATCAAGTGGTAATACCTTGTGATGATATCATCAAGTGACTCATTCTTCAAATACTTGAACACCGAGAATTGGGTTTTGAGTAGCTTAACCTTGGATGCACGTATCCCCACATTACCTTCATATCGGTTTTCAAGCGCTTCCCATAGCTCTCTGGCGGTTTTGTATTTCCTGAAGGTGTGAAGAATCTCTTGTGGAAGAGCCATTGTTATCGCAGCATGAGCTTTGCTTTCTGCCTCATATATCTTCTTTTCTTCCTCTTCCATCTTATTGTACTTCTTTATTTGTTCACGACCCTCAAACATAGCCGTTGGTGGAATGTAACCATCTTGAAAGCACACCCACATCTTAGCATCTTGATATTTAACATATTGTTCAAACCGATCTTTCCAAGCAACGAAATCGGTACCCTTAAGCATTTTCGGAGCCTTAGTAGCTGAACCTGCTTCCACCTCCATTTTTACCAGTTCCGCAATATTTATAAAAGTCATCTTTGAAAGAAATACGAAACGAAAACACAAAGAAACCCACAAAAAAAATTTTTTTTTAATTATTCTGAACAGTACCAGTAGGCGAAGTTATATTTAACTTCGTTTAAGTCTTAACTTCGCTTGATTACTCAACTTCGCTGAACCTCTTAACTTCGCTTTCTTCTTAACTTCGCCTGATGTTAACTTCGCTTGGAGACAACTTCGCTTAAGTTAAGCGAACTTGTGAGGTAAGCGAAGTTAATGATAACTTCGCTTAAACTTATATCTTCGCCTAAACCCTACAAACAGTGGCGGTAACTTCGCCTGATGAACACACCGTTTTTGCAGGTTTGATTTTGACGTATTGCGAGGTATTCGAAGGTGTAATGGGTTGTTTTTGATGGAGGGAGGTGAGTAGGACACAATAACTCGGTATTTCAACGTAAACTAGTCCCACGAATAGTCGAACGGAACGATTTCTACACCCGTGTGATAATCCCGAACCACACAATCACGAGTAAATGCTCTGATACCAATTGTAGGTTCCTAGCCGGATCTACACGGAAATATCACGTTCTACGTAGGTGCGGAATCCCTACGTAAGACGATACGAGCGTAGAAGCGATATACGTTAAAACACAAGCTAAACACGTTACAATACCCAAAAGACATGTTGTATTGCAACTAATAACACGTGATATTCAATCACCAATTACACGTACTGGAATCGTTACTCAAATCAAGCCGTAGCTTAAACCTATATACACTTCGACAACTTCGCCTAACATGCTAGGCGAAGTTGTCACTAACTTCGCTTGTTCCACAAGTTCGCTTATAACAGGCGAACTTGTGAGAACAAGTTATCTCAAACACATAAACAAATCCAACTAACACAATTATCGACACTAGATACTGAACTACTGACATCATGCACCAACAGCTGGTGAATGTACATGGATGATCGGGATCTTTGTAGCTTCTGGGATTTTCAAGGATGAAGCTAGATTTACTAAGGCATATGCCCCCAACATTCTCTTCTCTCGGTACCTGCAAAATACTAAAAGTTTTGAAGAACTTTGATAGTTCTTTCACAAGTCTAAATATTTGATTAGTTTTTCTCCTTTAACAACATATGAGCCATTAAAGTGGTTAGTTATTAATAATGAATCTATATACACCTGAAGATACCTGATCCTCATGTGTTTAGCTAGTAGCAAACCTGAAATTAAAGCTTCGTATTCTGCTTCATTATTTGTGGCTTGAAACTCACAGGCTATAGACTGGGGTATTATGTCCCCATATGGCGATTTTAGTAGAATACCTAAACCTGTTCCTCTAAGGTTGGATGCCCCATCCGTGAATAAGATCCAAGGATCCTTGGTTTCCTCTAATTGTTGGACCACCAAGTCAGCTTTTATTTTTTTACGAATCACTACTAAAATCAGCCACAAAGTCAGCAAGTGCTTGAGACTTAACAACAGTCCTTGACTCGTATTGGATATCGTATGCATTTAGCTTTACAGCCCACTTAGCCATCCTACCTGGCATCTCTGGTTTTCTAAGAACATTCTTGATATGATAGTTAGTTTTCACAATTATAGTATGAGATTCAAAGTAATGCCTTAACTTAGTAGAAGCCATAATTGGTGCAAGAATTAATTTTTCTAAATGAGAGTACCTGGATTCAACATATAGAAGACTTTTACTTACATAATAAACATGATGTTGTTTCCCTTCATGATCCTTTACCCGGACAACACTTATTGCATTACCCTAGACGGCTAGGTAGAAAGATAGGGGCTCCCCATCTAGTGGCTTCATTAGTGCTGGTGCTGAAGACAAGTAGTCCATTAAGGCTTTGAGGGTAGCATCGTGTTTCTCCGTCCATTCGAACTTTTTGTTCTTTCTAAGGATATCATAGAAATCCTTGCACTTCTCCGAAGATCAGGAGATGAACCTATTCAATGCTGTGATCCTGCCTGTCAACCTTTGCACGTCTTTTGCATTTGCGGGTGACTTCAAGTTGATGATGGCCTTTATCAGTTTAGGGCTAGCCTCTATTCCCCTCTTAGTGACCATATAACCAAGGAACTTCCTAGCTTTTACTCCAAAATGGCATTTGGATGGGTTGAGTTTCATGTTATATTGGTCTAAGATGTCGAAAGCTACTTCCAAGTCTTTAAGATGATCTTCAGCCTTCTTGGATTTGACTACCATATCGTCTATATAGACTTCCATGGTCTTCCCCAAATGATCTTTGAACATCATGTTAACTAAGCGTTGGTAGGTTGCACATGCATTTCTTAGTCCGAATGCCATAGCAATATAGCAATATATGTCGGTAGGTGTCATGAATGTTGTATCTTCTTGATCAGATGGTTCCATCTGAATTTGTTGAAATCCAGAGGAAGCATCCATAAAAGTAAGCATCTCATGTCCTGCCATTGCATCCACCATGGAGTCAATGTGTGGTAAAGGGAAAGAATCCTTGGGACATGCCTTATTTAAATCAGTGAAGTCGACACATACCCTTCACTTTCCATTATTTTTGGAAACTACCACAACATTAGCCACCCATCGAGGATACTTAACCTCTCTGATCATACCGGCCTTAAGAAGTTTTTCAACTTCTTCTTGTATGATCGCATTCCTCTTAGGAGCGAATTTTCTTCGCCTCTGGTAATGGGTTAAAAAAATTATCAAGGCCTAGTTTATGAGTAATTACCTCTTTTGATATACCTGTCATGTCGGAGTGTTTGAAGGCAAATGTAGATTTCGTTGTTTGAGGAAGGATACTAGATCCTCTTCAATGTTAGTAGGGATATTGGATCCTAGGAAAACTTTTACGTTTGGATCCTCGGGGTCCAAGGATACTTCTTTCATGTCTTGTTCTCGAGCCTCTAGTATGTTCCTAGGATGTTGCTGTAGTTGCTATGCTACCGCTTACTTAGCCACCGGTTTCATGGACGAGAAATAGTAGTTCTTAGCTTCCACTTGGTCGTTGTCTATTCTCACTACCCCCAAGGAGTTGGTAGTTTGATGCACTGATGATAAGTAGACGCTACAGCTTTCATTTCGTGTATCCATGGCCTGCCAAGAATTACAATGCAACAAGACAAGTTATCTATAACACAAAATTTTTGAAAAGAGTTCACTCCCTCAGTGTATATAGGAATCTTGATGCCCCCCAGTGTGTTCTTAGTTTCACCACTAAAACCAACGACTACAGATGATCAGGGAACGATTTCTGATTCTTGGATATTCATCTTCTTGAGTTCATAATATTGAATGATGTTAATCGAACTTCCTCCATCAATTAGGATCCTGCGCACATAATGATTAGAAATAAATAGAGTTATAACCAAACCATCGTGACGAGGATCCTAGATGCTCATTCTATTTCTTCGTCGAAGGAGATTTTCTTCTCAATGGTTAGGGTAGTGGTTCGGATAGGTTGCCCTCCGTTTTCCAACTTAGTTTCTTTAGCATGTCTCTTGGCCGAGGAGAAGGAGGTTCCACATATATCCGAACCACCGAAGATGAAATTGATGACTTGTGCATTTTCCGGTTGTGGAGCGGCCATTTCTGGTACTTCTTCGGGATCCTGGATCCTTGATTTCTTTCTTCCTAGAAGCTCCTTGAAGTGGCCCTTGCTGAGGAGATACCCAATTTCTCTCCTCAGACCGATACAGTCGTCGGTCATATGGGCGAAATCTTCGTGGAATGCACACCATTTGGACTTATCCTTGAAGGATGTTGACTTCTCATTTTTCCGGGGCCATCTTGCTTTCTCTCCAAGATCCTTCATAGCACATATTAAGCCATGAGTATCAACAGAGAAGCAATACTCGGAAATTCTTGGATAATCTTCATCGCCGTCATCCTCTTCTTCGACCGCACGGGTAACTTGGTTGTTAAACTTTGAATACGGTTTGAAATTGTTGTTTCTGAATGAGGATCCTTGTTTCTTGTCAGGTGACTCATGTTTTGTTGGAACTCCTAACCGTTCTAAGATCCTCTTATCATCCTCCAATCTTATAAACCTGAGTACCCTGTTCCTTACTTCATCTAATGTCCTGCATGGGGTCATAAAAAGATCATCATAAAATAGGGAGTCCTTTTGTAACCCAATCTTGAATACCATAATAACCGTAGCCATGTCAAGATTCGGGATTTCTAAGGCCTCCCTTCCAAACTTTGTAACAAAATCTCTTAAGGATTCATCACGAAGTTAGACAACTCGATATAATCACTAGTTAAATTCTCGAATATTCTACTACAAGAAAACTGGCTATTGAATAAATTAACTAAGTGTGAAAATGAAGTAACATTGTAGGGAGGAAGACTTAGCAGCCATTTAAGAGCGGATCCAGTTAATGTGGATCCAAAGCCTTTGCACAGGTAGGCCTCTTTAAGGTTTTCTGGGATGGGATTGATTTCAATCCTTTCCCTGTATTGAGCCACATGTTCCTCCAGATCAGTTGAGCAATCGTACACCTTCATGTTGGGTGTTTGGAAGCATTTTGGGACTTCAGCATCACATATTGGTGGAGCGAATCTTGACAGTTTATGGCTTCCTTCTGGTATTTCAGGAATGGGTCGGACCACTCCTGGTACACTAGATATCATATCCTTCAGTTTCTGGAGTTCCTTGGCCATGACCTGATTGATACCTTTATCCTGCTTGGAATCAAGGTAAAGATATGTGATTATAAGGGTTACCTCTTTGTTGACTAAACGTTGGCATCCCAAAAGCGTAGCCAAGATAAGAAGCATCTGCTATGGTAGTTGGTCCACCAGAGGCAATGGTCTGCATAGGGTTGATGTCTCCTTCATGGACCTCCGATGACCTTTGATGTTGAAGTCCCAAGGATCCTTGATTCTGCATGAAGGATCCTTGAGGTTGAAAGTTGAAGGATCCTTGATGATACAATCCAGTGGATCCTGGCTGAAGGATGGATGATCCTTGATGAAGAAAAAAGGATCCTTGAGTTTGCTGACCCATGGATCCTGGTTGAAGGATGTGTGATCCTTGCTGGAAGATCGAGGATACTTGAGTGTGCTGACCCATGGATCCTGGTTGAAGGATGGATGATCCTTGCTGAAGGATAGAGGATCCTTGAGTTTTCTGACCATGGATCCTGGTTCAAGGATGGATGATCCTTGCTGAAGGATGGAGGATCCTTGAGTTTGCTGAGCCACAGATCCTGGAGTAGTGAAATCCTGAATCCTAGGCATCAAGGGAGTTTGATCCTCCACTGGCCTCTTTGTCTTCTTGAGATCCTCTATCTCACGTAAGATCTTCTGGTTGGTCCTGTTTTGCTGCTCTATGTACACCTTGGCATGTGAAAATATAGTAGGATCATCATTGTTAGAATTTACCACATAAGTTGCAGCAGTGGTCTTTGAGCCCTGGAAGACTGGGGTTGGCATCTTGCTTCCAGCAGCGGTGGTTTTCGGTGCTCCCGCTGGTGGAGGAGGCATTGACAGTGAAGCTCTTGATGAGAGAGAAACTGATGAAGGCATGGTAGTCGACGCAGAGGTTTGTTGAGAGGCCATTAGTAGTGATATAGGTAGAAAAGGTTGAAAATCAATAGGAAATCTTTTGGATTAAAGCACCAATTGCCCCACGGTGGGCGCCAAATTGTTTTGGTCAAAAATCGGTTTTAAATATTATGTAACCAAATTTGTTAAGTGAGGTATAGTGCATGTATGACAATAAAGATTGTGTAACAAAGATGAACAATAACACAAAGATTTGTTGCAAGGAAAAGCCCTTGAACTTGGTCGGATCGCCGCCACAAAACCCCGGGTGATGACAAATCGTCTATCACCAGTTTATTAATCAAAAATGGTGTTACAAGGGTTGGAGATTATGATCAGTAAATACAAGAATTGCTAAGTGTGTGTGAGTATTTCTATATTAATCTCTGAGTATTGCTAATGAACGTGAAGTGTGTAACTTAACTGATCATAAGCTCGATTATATACAAAATAAATGATAACTAAAAGTCCTATCTTTGCGCCACTCTCCCACTAGCCGCGTCCAAGTCTTTTGACCACGTGCTGAATGAGCTTCATAACATAAAAATAGGTAGACTAGGTCTTATAGCCGTTATACCTGTTAATCACAACACCACTCAAATAATACAATCGTTAGTAAACAAGTAATACCGAGGTTCCTTGATCCTGCGCAATCTGGAACATATCTCAAGGATAAATGATCCAAAAGCTACATAAGGATAAAGTATCCTCAGCATAAATTCTATGACCTAACAGTATCTATGTATGTATTTATGTTTGTGTTTATGTATGTATGTATGTATGTATGTGTGTGAGTTTGTGGTATGCAACTGTAATGTATTTATATATGTATGTGCAATATGTATGTATGTATGTATGTATGTATGTATGTATGTATGTATGTATGTATGTATGTATGTATGTATGTATGTACGTGTGTAACACCCCAGCTTAAGCCGAAACGCCCTGGTGTGACGTACAGATTGGTCAAAACAAATGTGACACTATTAAGTGACATTATTATCATTAATTCATTTAAAAGCATCAAGTACACAAGTTCATAATATAGAAAATACAAGGAAGTGAAACATTTAAAACATTTATTTAAAATATCCTAAGTCTAGTGTCTTCATCAATGTCATCTTCTAATAACAGTACGTGTAGCATATGTATAAAATAATGTGAACTAACTAAATAGGTGGCGAGCTCACACAGTTTGATATAAATACGTAAAAACCACAATTCCATGACACAAGTGTAATAATCGCGTAAGTAAAGTCATTTCCAGTAGGTAACAACCAACGCACTCGAATAATGATGCCCTTTTCCACTCATAACAAAATGGTCCTGATTGCAAAGGGGGGCGTATGATCATACTTATTGAGGCTACCATGTGCAAGTAAGTTCGAGCAAGTAATCAAGTAAACACAAGTCCATGTAATGAATTGTAGTTTGTAAACGAAATCGTAAATACTTGAGTTTATAAGATACATATGCTAATAAAATGGTAAAAAAGGGGGCGTGAGAAACTTACCTTTGAAATAGATGATAAACTTGAAAAAAACCCGAAAGCGCGTTAAATAAAACCGAACGATCGAATCTAGCAAGCTAAGATAAGATATATGAGAATTATTAACTAACTAACTAACTAATGGGATTATAAAGTAAACTTTGGTTTATAGTTTATATATTTTATTATTATAATATATACTTCAGTTATTTTAAGGCATTTTAATATTTATGCTTTAACGAAATTTTGATGGTTTATTATCATATATTAAATTATTTTAATTTCAAGATTATTACTAAGTTTGAATATTATAACATTTACAGAATTTTGGTGTCAACGGTATATTTTATTTGAAAGAAACAAATATGTTAACGAATTATAAAATTTGCGAACGAGAATATATATATATATATATATATATATATATATATATATATATATATATATATATGATTAATAAATTTAAACGAAACTTGACGGGTTTTGAAAAGATTGGTTTTTGGGTGAACGAGGTAAATATATTCTATAACAGTTTTTATTTAACTGAAAATGATTTTATTTGGTTTAATATAATTTTATTTGATTTTTAAATAATAAAGAAAAGGTTTAAAACAATAAAACAACAAATAAAAAATGCACTGACCCGGGTTCAAACCCAATCCCCATGTTCATAAGACACAGACCCAACCACTAGACCATATTTGATTTATGTTTTATAACCAGAAAATATTATATATAATTAATATTAAAACTTCAACTTCACTAATAAACCCTAGAATTTCAATTTCCCAAATCTGATTATGTTTTTTCAATTTATGTTAGGGGTTTTGTTAGACGGGTTAAAGTGATTGAAAATTATATAATAATTACCTTGAATGGTTTCGGAAAGATGGTGAACGGAGGTTGGCCGGAAAAATAACTTTGAACGATTAATATTGGAGTACAGAGTGTTGGTTTGTATCAATCGATGTTTGCAGCAAGTTTGGACGAAGGTTTATTTTATATTTATACTAGTAATTGGAGCGTATGATGATTAGTTGGTTGTTATTGGGTTTTAGTTACAATCCAGTGTTTACTCTGGTTGATTCGTGATGATTAATGATGTTATTATATGTTTTAAGACTTGATTTAGGGTCATAGTTAGCGAAGAAACGCGTTATACGAATTAATTGGGTCAAAGAACGAGGTTTAAGGGTGGCGTTGATGGTGGCGGGAAAAAAGGCTTCACTGGCGGTGTCCCTTGGCCGGATAAATGTGGACGGGGAGGAGGGGGGTGGGTTTTATTTTATTAATATATTTTAAATAAATTTGCACAAATAGCCCTTTAATTTCAAGGTGTTTTAAAACATAATTAAAACTATAATTACATAATGAACCTTGTACTTTCAAGTGCTATATAAATGAAATAAGAAGTTATAAATTTAGATATTTAACATATTTTACCCTATAGTTTGCGAATTGTTTAAATTTAATAAACTTTAAACTTCGACGTTCGATATTTGGACTAAATGAATAGAAAACGAACGGCCAATAACTAAAAACATCGGAAATAATATATAAATGATGAACGATAACTAATAATACATTGAAACGACAAAATGGGTCGGTTTAATGAATACCAATACAAATACAAATACAAATACGGATAAAATTGACAGATCTCACAGCACTCCCTACTTTTGAGGATTTCGTCCCGAAATTAATTAGAAGAATCCATGTAAAAAAGATGAGTATACTTAGTTCGCATTTGGACTTCCCGCTCTCAAGTAAATTCAGCACCACACTTGGATTCCCAACGAACCTTTACCAAAGGTATACGACTACGTTTGGTTTCCTTGTCTTTGCGATCCATAATTTCCACCGGTTTTTCAACAAAGCGCATTGTTTCATCAACGTGCACTTCATCGAGTGGTATGTGGATATTTCCCTTAGCTAGACATTTCTTCAGGCTAGAGACATGAAACGTCGGATGTACATTTGAAAGTTCTTGCGGAAGCTCGAGAGTATAAGCCACACTTCCGACACATTCGAGAATCTTGAAAGGTCCAACAAATCGAGGAGATAGTTTGCTTTTCTTGCCAAAATGAACAACACATTTCCAAGGGGATACCTTGAGAAGAACACGATCGCCAACATTAAATTCAAGAGGTCTTGATCGATTATCTGCGTAACACTTTTGACGGGTACAAGCGGTTAAGAGGTTTTGCCTAATTTGAGCGATTCGATCAATAGTCTCTTAAACAAGTTTCGGGCCGGTGATTTAGGTTTCACCAATTTCATTCCAACATATAGGGGAACGAAATTTACGGCCATATAGTGCTTCAAATGGAGCCATACCCTCGAATGAAACTGTTTGTATGAAAACTCAATCAAGCGAACGTTGTAGTCGACGCTTTTAGTCGAAAGACCATGTGAATCGATTTTGCTTCATAGCGTGACCGTTCAAACCAATCTACAACTATCACGCTTAGTTTCAAGTTAATTCTCAGTACCACAGGACATTTCATCATACATATTACAGTCTGTGATAGAGACATGTTGAGCTTAAAAGATATAGTTGAAGATCGGTTTGAACGGACACGCTATGAAGCAAAATCGATTCACATGGTCTTTCAACTAAAGGCGTCGGCTACAAAGTCCGCTTTACCACAATGGTAACGAATTTCACAGTCATAGTCTGTCACACCCTCAAAATCCACTTAACGGAGTTTTACCGTCAAAGGGTGTAAACTAACAGGATCAAAGTCATTAGTTATATCAAACACCATTATTAAAGTCTTTTAAAAGCAAGTAAAGATATACAAGTTTTAAGTAAATTCGGAAGCGTAAACTGTAAAGTAAATTGTTGTGTCACACAGGACGACTTAAAGCAACAGTTGTTATGATAAAATTCAAAGAAATATTAAATCATAAGAGTATAGTGAATGCATGTCCTAAACCGCTCGCCCACCTCGGCTACCTGATATAAACATACTAAAAGTGTCAACACAGGGTTGGTGAGTTAACGGGTTTAAATAAAATTAAGCGTTGCGTTTTAGCGTTACCAGATAGAGTTATGTCAATATATATCAATAGGTAGCTAACCTATCAAGCATGTATTAATAAGTGTTCGACACCGAAGCTGACTGATTATCGTTTTCCTTGCCTTCATGTCAACCACGACCATGGTAATGTGTTAGCCAAAATTACACCCACTCAACCTACAGTCGAGTTTAGAGTTGGGTGGATTTGTCAAACCCAGTAGTACTACTCAACACTGACTCGCTATCATCCAATATTAACCGGTTCAGTTGTTCAGAAGGACTTAGTTGGTTTGTTGCCATTTAGCCTTACAAGTGATATATAAAGAATAAACAAAATCTAAAGCGTTGGAGTATGTTATCTCCCCCCTAATAAAAGCGTTAAAGAGTAAAATGGGTCGTGAAACTCACTGTTTGTGAAGTTAACAAAGTCCGGGAAAAGCATGCGTCAAAGAAATCCTCACTAGTGCTCTGAAACTAAAATGAGATTTCTAAGTGTTTTGAACCACGAGTAAGTCTCTAGACTCGACACATAAAAGTTATGCATGAGATGTGTTCGTTTTACGTTTGTGAAACAAGCGCGACTCGACAACACGTTGGTGATAAGTTACGGGTGTGATTAAGTATGGTATTAAATGTTACTACAATACATTTTCAGTAAAACATCTACCACAAGGGCAAATAGGTCAAATACAATTCAAACATCGATCAACCAATCACTTTTCACATGTCAGTCAAGAATTCAGCAGCTATGTTACCAAGACAGAATTTAACACGTCAAGATTACTCTATTTCACTATTAATAACATGCAAATAAAATCACCAAAATTTACCACAGAAGAAAACGTGAGTTAGGTTTCTAAAAATATTTTTATTTTATTTTTAGCACATACGATTTTATCACAAGAATCAAAACAACACTGTAGGTACACATCAGTCATTATCATGCGCAACAAAATGTTTTTGACTAGTCCTATTACATGGTTAATCCAATTAATGCAAGGACAATTGGGTTAGATTCCACACTCAATTTAATAACTTCCAGATGTGGAATCAACTCAATTGGTCTTGTCGTTTGTGAGATATGCTATTTACAAGTCAGCCTATAAAAAGGCTTCCCGAATCAAAACTGCACAACTCATTTGTAAATTAATAAAAACTGACTTCCACACGTCCAAGAATTACAAACTTGGTTTCTTTAGAAACTAGACTCGACCTAATACATTATAGAATCGATAATCACTTCAAAACGTATCATTAACATCAAGTTACAGCCGTTTTAACATGTATCTAAGATTCTGTCCAGCATCAGTTTTCACCAAACTTCAACAAACTACTGACCTATGAACAATTAACCATGCATACAACCCTCTAGACTTATAATCCATCAACCATGCATCTCAATTACACTTTTCATGCACATTTAGGGTATACTCAAAGATTCAATTTCAAAGAATCACGTGATTAACAATCAATAACAATACAACTAGTCATCAATTCACTAGTGTTCATCAACAAACACAACAATAACTCTAACTCATCAATAATCAATAACTTCAGTATTTAGGGTTTATGATTAATATGTTTAATGATGCAAATATTCGATAGAATAGATTAGATAGGGTGTTTAATTTACCTAGCTAGCACCTTGGATCTTCAAACAACTTGTAAATATCTTGTATGTGTGTGTGTGTGTGTGTGTGTGTGTGTGTGTGTTCGGTTGACAAAGAGAGGGGGGGAGATTAGGGTTTGGGTTATAATTTGTTTAAATAATTAATCAATTTACACTTTACTCCCTAACCTTCTAGTGTACTTAGTTCTAGCACAACTAGTCTATGATATCCATAATATAATGTTATACACGCAAACGGTTTGAGTCAACTCGTGTGTGGTTCGTTGAAACTCCGAAAGACTACTTGTGTAATGATTGTCACTTATCATTTAAACTCTAATTAAATGCAATGAGGAATGTGTTAACTAGAATGACATGGTTCGTGTGATATTGAGTTCGAATTAACGGAGTTCGGGCTAACGAAGTTAACCTGAAATTGACGAGTGTCACATCATTCGTTGAAAGAATTTTCGTCCCGAAAATTTGTGTCATGTCGCGATGGCTGCCTGAAAAAGGCAAAAATTTTCAGTTTGTCACATAGTCACTAAGTAGTTCGGCCCATTATCGTTGCCGCATGTTTAGATCCTTTTGGTCAAAAATATGTTAAAGACTCTTGTGGTCAGTGAATACGACACATTTAGTGTCGTGGAGGTAATGTCTCCAAAATTTCAACGCGAATACAACGACATCGAGTTCGAGATTGTACGTCTTAAAATTCCTTTCATTAACATTAAATTGTCGTGAAGCGTAAGTGATAACTTTACCTCATTGCATAAGGACACAACCGAGGCCTTGATAAGAATCATTACAATAGACAAAAAAATCTTCATTGCCCTCGGGGAGTGCAAGGATCGGTGCATCGAAAAGCATACACTTAAGAGTTTGTGAAGCTCCATTTTGTTTTGGCCCCCCATTCATAAGATTTATCCTTGTGAGTTAAAGCATTTGGGGGAAAAGCGCCCCATGGAGACGAACTAGGGAAAATGAACCCTTTATCTGAAAGTTCTTGAAGCTAATAAGACAATTCTTGCATCTTAGAGGGTGCAAGACGATAAGGAGCCCTAGCAATTGGGGTTGCTCCAGGCATGAGATCTATTCAAAATTCAACTTCACGAATTGGAGGAAGACCAGAAACATCATCGAGAAACACTTCGGGTTACATACGAACAACATGAATGGCTTCAATTTTTTGTTCCTTCTTTTCCACCACATGAGCTACGAATGCCACATACTTCTTGTGTAAGTATGTTTGGGCTTGAACACAAGTGATAATATTTAGGCTCGTGGGAGAAGGCTTTTCACCAGAGACACGAAGATATTGATCGTCAACAAGCGGGATACGCATGAGCTTCTTGAAGCAAACGATTTCAGCACGATGAAAGGATAATCGATCCATGCCTACTATGATGTCAAAGCTTCCAATTGCATTGGAATGAGATCGATCGAGAACTTGCGGCCATTTAGGTTTAACTCGCAATTTCGAACAACATAGACGATTGATACAGATTTACCAATAGCTACCTCAACAAAATACAAGTTACTAAGCTTAGATCGGAGTTTAGCAAGCAAAGGTTCAGATTTAGGCCATGTTTGGGATTCCTTATTTACACTTCCTTTTGTTGGGCCTAGTAAATTGGTTTGTACTTTGTTTGTTTACTTGTTTGGGCCGTGTATGTAAACCGAGACCCCTTTGGATCTCGGTGGGCTTTTAGTTTCTATTGGGTTTGCGTGTTTAGTACCCTATATATAGAATACCTTGTATATGGTTCTTGGTTGTTCGTTCACTTGCATGTTGGCCGTCTAAGGTTGTTCTATACGCGGTTGTAATCATAGTGCTTAAGCACCCGACGTATAATAATACGTGTGTTTTGAAGAAATTCTTTGTGTTACTTGTGTGTTTCTCTTTGTTCTTGAATTGTCTACTGTTGGATTTCTACACCAACAGTTAGATACGTTGATACCATAATTGAAAGATCCGTCTTGGACCTTACATTTGGTATCAGAGCCTTAGACCTATTTAGGCTCGTTATTTTGATATCAAGGATTCAAGATATAAGACTGCTTGGTGGTGGTGCTAGTGTTTCCAGCGAACTGTTCATCGAAAAGAGGAGAATCTGTTTTCTTTGGTAAAAGATTGGTTTTGATTTGGAAATAAATCAAATCCCAATTTTCTCGGAAGTTTGTTACGATTCAGATTGTTTAGGTGCAAAACCTGTGTTCTCGGCTGGAATTTAAGGGTTCTCGGCTACAACTAGTTCTCGGTTACCTCTTGTTCTCGGTTATAACTAGTTTTCGGCCAAATCTTGTGTTCTCGATTAATAACAAAGGTTCTCGTTTAGCAGCTGTTTTCTGCCAACAAGTGTTATCGGTTTAATTTGGTACTCTGTTGACTTGTCAAAGTTCTCGGTCAAACATTTGGTTCTCGGTTAAATCTTGGTCAACAACACCTTGTTCTCGGTCAACTTTTGGTCAATCATATCTGGTTCTCGGCTGAGTGAACTGTAAACTCTGTTTGGGCTTGATTGATTTGATTTGGGTCTGGTACTTGGACTATAAAACTCTTTGGACTAAATTTTTTTTATGGACTAATTTAAAATAGACCAGTTAACTAATAACAATTTTTCAACAAACTCTTCTCTCCATCCAAAATTGGACTCCATAATGGGGACCACCACTCGTATACCTCGTCTCTTGTCTCATGAGGGGTATAGTGAATGAAAGTTTTGGTTTGAGAAATATGTTAAGATGAAGGATGCCAAAGTTTGGAGAAGTATTGTTAGGGGGCCTCAAAGAATTACTTATCAACGAGATAACTCAACTGAGATTATCGTGAAGCCCGTTGCCTTGTATGACGATGATGACTTTGCTAAAGTTGAGGAAGATGAAAAGGCTCTTTCAACTCTAACCATGGCACTCTCACCTGAGATTGTCCTTGGCTTTAGAGAACTTAAATCTTCTAAAGAGTTGTGGGAGTCGTTGATTGAGGTGTATGAGGGAAACGAAGATATGAAAAGGAGTCACCAAAACTTGCTGCGACAAAAGTTTAACATGTTTAATCATGTTCTGGGGGAAACGTTGGAAACTCAACTCCAAAGGTTCATAGCACTGGTGACTGAAATGAGATCAGCAAGTATTTATCTAGCAAATTCTGAGATAAACAACAAGCTGGTGAACTCATTGCCAAAGAATTGGGATATGAATGTTATTGTTATCAAAAAGACTAAAGATCTCAACAGAATATCTCTCTCTGAGATGATGGCTACTATCAAGGCATGTGATATGAATGACAAGCAACGTGCAATAAATCATGCAAACTCGTACAGTGCAGCTGGGTACAACGTTGATTCCAACAATGCCCTTATCTCTCAAGACAGTTTATCAATGGTCAAAGCCACTCAACATCCACCTCAGGGAAACTTTCAAATGTTCACATCCACTCAAGGCCAACCATCTTCCATTCCACCCCAACCAGCTCCAGTATTTTTCACTAAGTCTGGTCAATCTTCAGCTGACAATGGAAAAGCTTCATCCTCTGGGGTAACTTATGGTCAGAACTCCAGTCAGATTCCTTCCATTAAAACAAAGGCTCAGGAGAATATATCTCTAATGGCGGGATTCATGAACTGTTATAATGCATTTTTAGCTAGAGACCTGGTTCAACCTGTGGTTTCTACTGAACTCGATCAGATCCATCCTGATGATGTTGAAGAAATGGATATTTCTTGGTAAATCGCCATGGCAGTATTTCGGGCCAAGAAGTTCACTAAGAGGACAGGTAGAAACAATTGGAACATGCCTAATAATCAGAAGGTGGGTTTTAATAAAGACATCTGAGATGCTACAACTGTCACGAGCCGTGTCATTTTGCTCATGAATATACTAACCCAGCAAAGGATGGAAACACAGAAAGGGCACTGGTTCCAGTGGGAAATGCTAGAGGTGAAGCTGGGGGTAGTTCGGGAAATGGTGAAAGGGGATTGGTTGCTCAATAATTCTCTTGGGAGGATCAAATGGCTGCTCTTAACATTGGAAATCAGACCGCAAACTTTGCAAGTGTTGAAGACACCAGAGAAGAAACTGCTACTGAGGAGAAGATCAAGGAACTTCAATTCGCATATATGGTGTTTCACTTCTCCAAATTCATCTAAGGTAAGTTTCCAACCATGTTCTCTAGATTGTGTTGATAAAATAGAGTTATATAAGCTCCATAATGATAACTTAATTAGAGACATGGAAAGAATAAAATCTGAAAATTTCAAACTTAAGAAAAATGAAAAAGGCTTTCTTGATAAGATAGAAGCAACTCATTAGGATTTTTCAAAACCTAAGTTTGAATTTAGTATAAAATGTTGTCATTACCTAGACGCCAAACAAGAAATTGCTGAATTAACTGCTAAACTGGAAGCTTCCAAGTTGGAAATTTTGAATCTAACTAGTAAATTTGAAAAGGCTTAACTAGATTTTAAAAAATTCAATATTTCCAGTAAAGTAGTTAACTCAATGATTGAAAATCAATTGTGGTGGAAAGAAAATGAAGGTGAGGGCATAGGATACAGTCAAGTTCCCCCACCCTATAACCACAATTATGTTAGCACTCCTGTTACCAAAGAACAGGAAGAAAAGGTAAAGGACATGAAGTACGGTAAACAAGACAAATATGTTGGAGTTAGTTCTGTGAATGCAAGTCCGTCTACTTCAGAAGTGAACAATTCTAACGTGTTTACTTCATGTGCAGAAAAAGTAATTGTGAAGGAATGGACTGATGAGGACGACGACCCTTGTTTTAAATTTAATAATGACATTGTTTCTGATGTTTCTTTAAAACTTCCTGTTTTGATTTCTGTTATTCCGACTGTTTGTGTGGGCTCTGTTTTAAAGAGCAAGGATTTTTGTGTGGTTGATTATGTTAAAACTTTGAATTCTAATAATGTGGTTTCCAATAAGATTAAAAATTCAAAAAATTCCAACAAATACTTACCACCTAAATTTGTTAAAGAGGGATGCTCTAATGACAAATAAGGTGATAAGTTCAAAGATGTAAAAAATGGTCCTCGCAACTTTACGCAAATTGGTCCACACAGCCAGTCCAGACGAGTTGCCTAAATTGAGTTCTACATAAAACTTCAAACTTGTTTTAGTTTTAGCACTCCTGGTCATATTTCCAGAAATTGTCCACATCGTCCATATATTCCATATTATGGATTTTATCAGAGGAATATGCCCCATGTGCATCATAATTTGTACAGGCAAAGATTCAGGCATAGTTAGGCTAATTCCTCTAACAATGATTGGAACCGAAATAAATCTGGCAGGTTTAGTCCTCATCAGACCAAGCCAAACATGTTTCGCAATGGGGTTAGAAAATGTGCTTCGATTCCAAAAACGAACACACATTCTAAACCGAAACAGGTGGTAAAGACAAAACCATGACATTCCAATCCAAAAACACCAGAGATGAAGTCAACCAATCGTACATATAATGCCAAATCCTACAATGGTAGACATAAATGGTTGCCTAAATCTCCGGTAAACGAGTATGCGGGCTCTACGTTTGATAATAAAAAAGATATGTCATGGCAACCCGTGACAGCCTTAGATGAATCAGAGTCACCCAGTGTAACTATGGATTGGGTACCAAAATCTAACTAATCCCGCTTTGTGTGCAGGGACAGCTATGGAGGAATATCATCAGACCTTGGTGTGTTGATAGTGGCTTTTCCAGGCACATGACAGGAGACATTTCCCAACTACACAACATTCAAACATTTAATGGTGGGTATGTGTCTTTTGCGGGAGGAGAAGGGGGAAAGATTACACAGAAGGGTACTTTAAGTAACGGTGTTCTAAAGTTTAAAAATGTTAATTTTGTTCCTGAATTGAAGCACAGTTTGCTGAGTGTGTCACAAATATGTGACAAAGGGTTTTCAACTCATTTTAATAAGAAAGAGTGTTTAATTTTAAAACCTGGTATCATTATACTAGAAGACTGGATTCTTGTTCGATCTCAACAAAAAGATAATGCTTATGTGATCGACATGAACAAAAATGTTCCTGATGAAATAACATGTTTGTTTTCAAAAGTGTCGGAACACAATGCCATGCTTTGGCATCGTCGTCTTGGTCATGCTAATACTAAAAAATTTAAATCATCTTGCTAAAAATGATTTGGTCTGTGGCTTACCCATTAAAGATTTTGTTACTATTGAAAAATGTGTGGCCTGTGCTTTGGGTAAATATCATCGAAAAACTCATAAACCAAAATTGATCAACTCCATTTCATCTATTTTTCAATTACTACATATGGATCTCTTCGATCCAGTTCATGTTTTGAGTCTTTCACGCAGCTCTTATTGTCTTGTTATTACTGATGACTACTCACGTTTCACTTGGGTGTTTTTCTTGTCAAATAAGAGTGAAACTGCAGATTTGATCAAGAAGTTTGTAGTGCTCATGGAGAACCAACTAAATTTAAAGCTGAAGGGAATACGTTGTGATAATGGCACGGAATTCAACAATGCGTCATTAAACTATTTCTGTTCAGAAAGGGGGGGGGTGATGTGTCAGTACAGCTCAGTGCGGACACCACAACAAAATGGTGTGGCTGAAAGGAGAAACCGAACTCTTATCAAAGCAGCAAGGACTATGTTGTGTGATTCTAAGCTGCCATTGTTCTTCTGGGCAGAAGCTGTTAATACGGCCTGTTATGTTCAGAATCGGGTGATAATCAACAAATCAAAAATGAAAACTCCATATGAGATTGTCTATGGTCATAAACCTACGCCAAAATTTGGGGCCACAGCTGATGCTTGTTACTTTGTTGGTTATGCGGGTAATATAACATGCAGAGTCTACAATAAGTCAACCAAGCAGATTATAGAGTCATATGAGGTTCGTTGGTTGGAAGAAAATGAGACTGATGCTCGTGTTGGTCTAGACTGGTTGTTCGACTACAATGAACTTTTAAAACCGTTCAACGTGTTTCCAGTCACCAACTCAAACTCAGATGAAGCGTCCGTAGACATTGTGAAAAAAGATCAAAATTCCGTATCTCATATATCTCCTGTTCTGGATGATTATTTGACAGAACCAATCGATGTCACTCCATCCATGCTTGTAAATCAACCAGAACCTGTCACAACTTCATCATCTTCACCAAGTCCATCAGAAAATACTTCAACAGTTGAGGGGGAGAATCCTATTCGTCAGATTTATGGGAGCACACTATTTCCTGATGCCATTCCAAATGAATATGTCGTTGGTACCTCGTACTCACACAGTATGACGACCTCTGGATGGATGAACCCTCTTACTGATATTGATGAGAATTTGTCAAACTTACACTCTACCGGTGATGTTTCCGATTAATTAATTCCATCGAGGATTCAGAAAAATCATCCAATTGAGAATGTCATAGGTCCTCTTGAAACGGGCGTGTCCACCAGAAGTCAGATAGGACACATCAACAGCTGTTTGTTCTCCTGTTTCATTTCCCAAATTGAGCCAAAGACGGTAGAAATGGCACTTCAAGAACCAAGTTGGGTTGATGCTATGCATGAAGAGTTGAATCAGTTTGATAACTTGAAGGTTTGGAGATTGGTCGAGTTACCGGAAGGAAAGAAAGCACTTGATACGAGATGGGTATTCCGAAACAAACAAGATGACACGGGGGTTATTGTTAGAAACAAGGCACGGTTGGTAGTTCATGGTTTTCGTCAGGTTGAGGGATTAGACTACACTAAAGTATATGTTCCAGTGGCTAGACTTGAGGCCATCCGAATCTTTCTGGCCAACGCGTCATTCATGGGGTTCACAGTATATCAGATGGATGTCAAGACCACGTTTCTGTATGGGGAAGTCAAAGAAGAGATCTACGTGGATCAGCCACCGGGTTTTGTTGATTACAAGAAACCAAATCACGTCTACAAGTTAGAAAAGGCATTATATGGGTTACATCAGGCTCCTCGGGCATGGTATGCTACATTGACCGCACATCTTCTAGATCATGTCTACAAGCGAGGAACCATTGATCAAACCTTGTTCCGAAAAAACTGTCGGAAATGATTTGATTCTAGTCCAGATCTATGTAGATGACATTATTTTCGGATCCACCAGTGCTGAGTTGTGTGCAGATTTTGAAGAAGTAATGAAGAAAAGATTTGAAATGAGTTCGCTGGGTGAAATGACAACATTTCTGGGGATACAGGTTCGCCAAAGCTCGGCAGGAATTTTACTGCATCAAGGGAAGTATGTTGAGGATATGCTCGCAAAGTTTGAATTTCAAGATTCCAAGAGTGCCAACACTCCCATGATCGGATCTCTGATGTATCTCACTGCCAGTCGTCCTGACATAATGTTTGCAGTCTACCAATGTGCTCGTTTCCAGGCTAATCCTAAAATCTCTCATTTAATTGCCGTTAAACGTATTTTTAGATATCTGAAGGGACAACCGAAGTTAGGTCTTTGGTATACCAAACAATCAAAATTTGATCTTTATGATTTTACTGATAGCAATTATGGTGGAGATGACATTGACAGGAAATCCACATCTGACGGATGCCAGTTCTTAGAAGATCATCTCATTTCATGGCAGTGTAAGAAACAACAAACGGTGTCCACCTCCACCACTGAGGCGGAGTATGTTGCTGCATCAGCTTGCTGCTCTCAGGTTATCTGGATGCAAAACCAACTGCTGGATTACGGTTTGGAATTTCTTGATACTCTAATATTTTGT
The DNA here is from genome assembly GCF_021521415.1 of Bidens hawaiensis. NCBI lineage: Eukaryota > Viridiplantae > Streptophyta > Magnoliopsida > Asterales > Asteraceae > Bidens > Bidens hawaiensis. The sequence goes on along the minus strand of NW_027491627.1, from coordinate 247,505 downwards.
GATAATGATGCTGCCATTGCAATTGTGAAAAATCCAGTTCAACACTCTAAAACCAAGCACATCGATATCAAAATTCATTTTATTCGTGACTGTTACGACCGAAAATTGATTCACCTTGAACAAGTTCACACTGATAACAATGTGGCTGACTTATTTACAAAACCGGTCAGAACAACCAAATTTAATGTGCTTGTGAGTTTTCTTAAAATACTTCGTTTCGAGGATTGAGTCTTTTTGGGAATAAATTTGTACATATTTCATCAATTTGCACAAATTTAGGGGAGAGAAATCAAAAAGTCAAAAATAGTGTGTGCGTGTTGTTTATTTTATTTAAAAAAAATTATTATTATATATAAATTTAAAAGTTTCATTCTCGCTTAAAATTATGTCGGTTGCTCAAGTTTGAAGGACATATACTTGTATATATTTGGTCCGGTGTTCACTCTTAGATTCACAGGATAGCCATTTACCTAAAGACTGAAAGCATCCGAGGCGATTGTGATGTGTTTTGTGTTTCGAATTCTTTCACTTAAAATTATGTCGGTAATTCCAAGTTGGAGAGACACGTATTCTCATATGTGTTTTGGTCCTGTTAACCACTAGTGGTCATACGGGATAGCCATTTACCCGAAAACCGAAGAGTGACCGGGGTGACCGAGTTCTCAACATGTGTGTTTTCTGTAACCCCTTGGGAAATGATATTATTATTCAGTTAACAACTTTTAGAAGCTTCAAATTTTCAAATGAAAATTGATCCAACCTTTGGAAAATGATAAATAAATTGTTTCTGTTTGCCTAACGGGTGAAGTTATTAAGCTTAAAAGGCTCTAGAACAGTCATTAACTTGTATGGTAACTTTCGATGATGCGTAAAAGTAGAAGTGATATAAACTAAATATGCTGAACTTACTGTGGAGAGTCATCTTGAAGACATGTGCATGTCTCCATATACATCTCTCCAACTAATAAGCAGAAAAGCAATTACCCAGTCATTCACGTGCCCGTTAGTGTCTTGATCACCAAAAATCTTTTCTTGTCTTATTGTAGTGATCCAGATTCGGGACTTACAGGTGCTTGGTTGTTATTGATAAAAACAAAGATGATGAATGATGTTTGAGTAGTTTAGTATGTATGTAATTTGTGATTTTGTCTCTGTATAAGCTTAAAGCTCAAAGTTTTTGAGAAAGATAAATTTTTGATCAAGCACTAGGGGGTTGAAGTCAAAGTGGGGTGATCTGGGGAAAGCCAAATACGCTTTGAGAAGAGATAGGAGGCATCACAGGTCCATGAGTGATGTCTATCTAAGATTTATGCCTAACTGAACCTAATCTATATCACTGATGCAATGAAAATCATGCTAAGTACGTTATACCTGCTATCAACCTGTTTCTTTATGTCATAATAACGCTGAGCATGAATCCTAGTGACAGCCTCTTAAACAATATGATTTCATGTTCGGATATTTTCATAAAAGGTGGCGTTTTTACAAAAACTGAAATTTGATCCCAATCTGCAAAATTCAAAAGGGGATTATTCTTGTATTTTTTACTAATTTTTAATTTTTATTTTTTGTGTCTTATTTGTTTTATCTCGAAACCGGCCACTCCTCGAAACGTGTGATTTAACTGGGTCATTTTCAATATGTTTAAATTGTTTTTGGATTTATACCGGATTGTCAGTTATGAGATTACATAATTTTTGGGCTGAAACACAGGTTTGGGTTTGTTTGTGGGTTCTCGGCCCACTTTCTATTAAGTATAAATAACCTTTAACCCCAATTATTGTCTTCATTACATTCAAAACACCTTCAAAACCCATCTTTCTTCTCAAACCATCCAGCCGAGAACTCCCCTTGCATAAACTGATCACATTCAATTTTACTTGGTGTTCTTTGATCGATCTACATGCCATGATAGATTTCTAAACTGGTTTTTCTTGTGAGATGCAAGGATTTATGCCATCATTGATGAACATATGGATTGATAGATGGATCTCTTAGGATAGTATGGGGTTACTGAAAGTTCCGATTGTGTTCGCATCAACAAAATGAAGCGTTTTAGGGTTAATTGTTGGAATTAAAATGGATTTGTTGCAGGTTTAATGGAGTTTTTGGCTTTCTTGGAGAGGACAACACAAGTTTCAAGAAGAAACCCAAAGGGTTCTCTGCCTCCAGCTGTAAACCAGTCAGGAGGATCTCAGTTGACTTTCGTTGACCGAGATCTCCTGACTCTGATCGAGAACATACGTTCTCGATTGATTCGTTGACTGAAATCGCTGGACTTGACCGAGAACTCACGTTCTCGGTTAATCTCGACATAAAACCTTAGCTTTTGACCGAAAACTACCCTGTTTGACCGAAATCTCAATTTTGGACAGATAACCCTTTGTGGACTGAAATCTACTATTATTTTTCTCTTATGGTCCATTTGATGTGATTTTGTCATCTTTGGCACCTCATGTTTTTAAAACTTGCCTAACCTGCTTTGAAATATAAGTATAACCAATTTGTCTTTACTAACTTGATTCGTTTGGTGCAGTAATGGCTGATCAGACTCCATTAAAGTTTGTGGATACACATAATATTGCTGGACACTTATTTGATCCACCATTAGCTCACAAGGAGTTCAAATCTATGATCGTCGGTCTCAACACTTGCCGGATTTCTCACGCATTACGAGAAAACCCTGCCATATGCAGGAAGATGATCACTGACTTTTGTAGCAATGCCTTGATCAACCAGAGAGGACCAGGTGGAGTTGTGTCGATGTACTCCAAAGTACAAAAGAAGCCGGTCTTCATCACAGAGACCATCATACGAGAGGTACTTCTGTTTGGGGATCAACCTGATTACCCGTCGGAATACTCTACTACAGCTGTCACTGAGATCCTCACCTGGTTGGGTTATGAGGGTACTTAGCCTCCAGCAATCAAGAAGTTATTTCACCCATAATGGAGGTTTCTAATACACACGTTCTTCACATGTGTGTCGGTAAGAAAGGGAGGATCTGACGAGATAAGCCATACTCAGATGTCTGCTATCATTGCTCTAATCATGGATTGGAACTACAACTATTTCAAGTTGGTTTTTAATTAGATGGTGAGCAATCTAAAAGGGAAGAAGAAAGAAATGTTCCTCATGTATCCAAGATTTCTGCAGATGATCTTTGACTCACACTACACCGACCTTGTCAGATCTATTGATACTTCAGATATGAAGTCAATGGGACCCAACACCTTTGGGTTAATGTTGGGTTAATGAAACAATCCAGGAAAGGCTCCAAGATTGTCTATCAGGGCCTCAATGCTCTGGTAAAATTTGGCAGATCTGTTGAGACAGAAACTGTACAAGTTGCAGCTCAAGTTGCTAAGGAGCACGCAGCACCAGTTCCAAGGCCAGCTGCAACACATGAAATAAGTTCTGATGATGAAGATGAGGAACAAATAGTACAAAGTTTGGAAGGAGAACACCGCAACTTGGAGACTGCTCCAAGTGCTCAACAATTAGAAGATTTTGAAAGATTTAAAGAACAACTTCAGTCAACTGCTCTAAAGCCTCCTCAGACAGTTGCTGAAAATCTTGAAGAAGATTTAGTTGAAGAGCCAACCGCTGATCTCATCCCACATAAACGAAGAAGGAAAGATCCGAGATCTGGCAGGCTGGTCAATGAAGATGAAACAACCACACAGTCCACAACAACAAGCCCACAACAAGAATCACATCAGCCGGAGTCAACTACTCTTGACACTCATGTTGATCCAAGTCCATCCATTGCCGAGCCTCAAAATCAAGATCAAGTATTTGCTAATATATCTCGTGAATTTAAATTTGAAGCTGATTTTCAGCATACCAACGCTCCCTCCGGCTCATCTGGCCCAGCTAATCAGGGTCAGTCAAGTTCAGGAACTTCCGACAAGATTGCACAAATTCTTGCCACGCAAGAAAATTATTTCCAGGACAAAGGTAATGGAGTTGTTCTTGAGGACGCTCCCGTTGACATACACGCGCTACAACGTCGAGTCTTTGAACTCGAACAAGATTCAGTCGTCAAAGATGTACGTATTCAGGAGCTGGAAGCCAACAATTCTGATAAAGATTCTAAGATTAAGGAGCTTCAGTCCAACATGGGAGGATTGACTGCTATGTATCTAGACCTCCAACAAAAGCTCATTCAAAAGTTTGGAAATGAATTTAAGAGCAGTGATGATATGGCTTCCCAAACCACTCAAGTTCATCCAGGTGATGGTTATGGTATTCGCCCAGCTAAGAACATATATGAATCTGAGACGTTGAAGCAGTACATGTCTGCACCAGCAATCACCAATGAAAAATCAGAGAGAATTAAGAGAAGACTACTGGTGACGAAAAACTCCAATCAGAATGTCGAATCATCAGATCATCCAGACAGATTCGTCGTCACCTTTCCTAAAGGCTTCTCAGACAAATATGGTGATCATTCCGGTATCATATCATGGGGTTTTGATGATGATAAAAACATGTGGTGGGTCAAACGGAAGTCTGGAAGCACAGAGTATTACAATAAGATGAAAGATTTTGGGTCCTGGACCAAGGTGGATCTCACTGACCTTATCAATGCACCTTTCCACAATCCAACTCATGAAAAACGAGCAAAAGATTTCTGGAACTTCATTCGTCATCAAGTTGACACTGGATTTCCGAATATGAAAACTGCTGAATCATTTTTGAAGAAGGCCAAAGGAGTTAGAGATCCACGGACTGGAAAGACAATGGTGAACGTCATGTGGCCTGCAACTAAGAAAGCCACTCATATTCCTGTACCTGACGCAATTCCAAATGGCACATTGGACAACATGAGATTCTGGATGTATGATAGTGCAACTGCCACTGTTGTTGTCAAATTACAGAAGAGCAAAGGGCAATATAGATTTGTTGATCCAAGGGATCTGCTAAAGTTTGGGGAGAAGGATATCAAGACTCTTAGCACGTTCCAGATAATAGCTGACCCAATTTTTGAAACGGCTGCAAAAGAATACACAAGCATGGTAGCTTCTATTATCAGGTGCAAGTTTTGGGCTGGTGCACTGAAGGATGTTGGCATTGATTACATGGAGAATGACTGAGAACCAAGCTACAAACCAAGGGGGAGATTGTTGGGCCTAGTAAATTGGTTTGTACTTAGTTAGTTTGTTTGTTTGGGCCGTGTATGTAAACCGAGATCCCTTTGGATCTCGGTGGGCTTTTAGTTTCTATTGGGCTTGCGTGTTTAGTACCCTATATATAGAATACCTTGTATAGGGTTCTTGGTTGTTCGTTCACTTGCATGTTGGCCGTCTAAGGTTTTTCTAGACGTGGTTGTAATCATAGTGCTTAAGCATCCGACGTATAATAATACGTGTCTTTTGAAGCAATTCTTTGTGTTACATGTGCGTTTCTCTTTGTTCTTGAATCGTCTACTGTTGGATTTCCGCACCTACAGTTAGATACGTTGATATCATAATTGAAAGATCCGTCTTGGACCTTACACCTTTTGACTTATTTAAGGAGTTTTTGATAAGTTACAATATTCTACTTATCAAAACTCCTTTTTCCTTCTTTAAAAACTTAAAATAGTCACATTATCCAAACACTCTTTTAACTTACAAATGTTAATAAGTTATAAGGAGGTAAAAATAAGGAATCCAAACACCCCCTTAAAAGACACAAAGCTCATATAAGCACCGGTATCAAATAAAATAGATGCGAAGTGGTCGTTTACAAGGAAAATTCCGATCCCCACATTGCCACTTTGCTGAGCATGGTTGGCGTCGATCATGAAAGCACGCCCACAAGTATCTTGAGGAGCTTGAGCAACTTGAACAGTTTGACCACCTTGTGGTGCAAGAGCTAGAATGGTTGGATGTGGCTGAACTTGAGCTTGGTTAGCCAATACAAGTGGAACTTGTGGCTGGTAAGCTTGCTGAGTTTGGTACGTCTGGACCTGATGCATCGGGGCTGGAGCAAGCTGAAGCGAGTTCACATTCGCGAGTCACGGACACACATTGCGAAAGTGGCCAGGGTCACCACATTTATAGCAAGCTCGCATTTGGTTCATGGGTTGAACATATGACACAGGATGGGGGTTAAGTTGAGTAAACCACAGAGAAGCAATAGGCACAACAATGTTTCATGGCAAGTGGCACTAAGGTGCTCATAATGGTTGCAACGGTTTCATCGACGAAAAACGGCATAGGCGGGATGGTGACGTTGACAGTTGTTGCGCAACACTTGGGGTCCGTTGTATGGTTTCTTGAGAGGTGGTGCAGGGTTAGTGATGTATATAAAAATATACATCTTTTTAGCATCAAATAATCTCTAAAAACTGCAACTTCTATCGTATAATATAGTTAAAATAACTACTTATCATGTTAAAATGTATTTTCAAGTGAATCCAAGCCTCAAACAAAGAAACAAATGAAAAGCCAAAGAAAAACCAAAGAAAACAGCAAAATATGGGGCTGTGCTTTCAGGAAACATGGGGCTGTGCTTTTGGAAGCACGGGGCCGTGCTTCTGGTTAATTTTCAGAAAAGAAAAAAAAATCTACCAGAAAAGACAAAATAGTGAACAGTTGGACACGGAGCCGTGCTTTTAGAAGCACGGGGCCGTGCTTACCTCTCAAAAACGACAAAAAGAAATAGCACATGTCACTAAAAAGCACGGGGGCGTGCCTCTGGAAGCACAGGGCCGTTCCTACCTTCCAGAAACGACAAAAATAATTAGCACATGTCACTAAAAAGCACGGGGGCGTGCCTCAAGAAGCACGGGGCCATGCCTACCTTCCCGAAATGGCAAAAATAATTAGCACATGTCACTAAAAAGCACGGGGGCGTGCCTACGAAAGCACGGGGTCGTGCTTCTCACTCCAGATTGCCTATAAATAGTGGCTCATGTTGCACTCATTTGGTGTGCCTTGAAAAGAGTTCTATCCGGTTTTCACTTATAAAAACACACACTAACACTCACTTTGAAGATCTAGTGAAGAGTTTGAAGGCTTGGAGGTCATCACCATCAACCATCATCATTCAACCATCATTACCATCATTAAGAAGGAAGATTCATCTACAATTGGTTAGATTGTTACAAGTTTAATCATGTATTTGTTATCATCATTCATCTTAATGTTTATCATCATGCTCATTATGAGCTAAACTCCTTTTACCATTTAAAATCTACGAAGAAGCTTTGTTTTGCTTGATGATTATAAAAAACATGTGGGTTAGTCTAGTAAAGTACATGGTTATATTACAATTATCTTTTGATGAGAAATGTTTCACCATCTTAAATCACTAATTCAAAGTTGGTGATTGTCAATCCAATTGGCAATCATTCATGATCGATTCATGTTTTTGAAAAATAGAAATACTTTGATACATTATCGAAACATGGATCCTTTTATTGTACTTAGAAATGATGAGATATAAGTTATGACGTATTTCTCTAAACCTTGGTATTTCGAAAATGGCTTTGCTTAGGATATCAAATTAGTTAAAGAAGTCATATGTTAATGGAATGTGTAATTATAACCTACATAAATCAACCAAGGGGAGGTTGTGTGAGTTAATTACAACCACCCGAAGTTGTTAGAATTGGTATTTGAGAAATCAAAGTCAATCCTAATCTTTCTACTTTACGAAACTACTTGCCATCTTAAATTGACATTATTGAGGTGGCATGACATTAAAAAAGGATGGACTTTAAAATGCGCATGCTACCTCCTTCGTGCCAAAGATGCTCACTTAAGGCTTAAAGAGCTATCTATCATATATTATTACGGCAAGTCTACCACATGTTTATATATGTGACACTCGTCAATTTCAGGTTAACTTCGTTAATCCGAACTCCGTTAATTCAAACTTAAGATCACACGAACTATAACGCATATCTCATTACATTTAAACTAGGGTTTTGATGACGCATGACAATCACTACACAAGTAGCCTTTCGGAATTCCACCGAGACACACACGAGTCGACTCAAACCGTTGGTGAACAAACAATATATAATATAAACAAGTGCTCGGTATAAATATGTGTTATGTTGACATATGATTGTGTGCTTGCATAGTATAACCTCTTATTATGAATATTATAAACTAGTTATGCTAGAATTAAGTTCACTTGAAGTTTAGGGTGCGATTTGTAACATGTATTATATTTAATATATATAAACAACATAATCACCCAACCCTAATCCCACTCTCTCCCTCTCCCCTACACGACGGCAGAAGCCCCCCCCCCCCTCACCATTCTCGGCCGATCACCACACACACACATACAATACAAGTTGTTTGCAAGGTTGTTGAAGGATCCAAGGTGATAACTAGGTAAATAAGCTTCCTATCTAACCCATTCTATAAGTTAATTTCATGATTAAACCTGAAAATCATAAACCCTAAGTTCTAAATGTGTTGTTAGTTGATGAAGTAGGATATCATGTATGATTGTTAGTGCAAAGGTTATTAGTTTGTTGAGTTTTAATGAAAACTGATGCTAGACAGATTATTGAATTCGTGTTTGGATGACTTTAACTCGATGTTAATTACATGTTTTGATGTGATTGTTGATTCTAAAATATACTAGGTCGAGTCTAGTTTCTGAAAAGTCCTACTTTGTAATTTTTGGACGTATAAAAGTTAGTTTTTATTATTTTACAAAACTATTGTGCAAGGCTGATTCGGGAGACCTGCTGTTAGGCTGTTTTGTGACTAAGATATCTCATAAACGACAAGACCAAATGGGTTAGTTCCACTTCTGGAAGTTAATATTTTGAGTTAGGAATCTAACCCAATTTGTCTTGCATTAATTGGATTTTTAATTTAACGGGAATAACAAATAACATTCTGTTGCGCATGATAATGATTGCTGTGTGTTTGCTGTGATGTTTTGATCATTGTGATAAAACCGTATATGATAAAAATATAATAAAAATAGGTGTAGAAACCTAACTCACGTTGCTTCTGTGATGATTTTTGGTGATTTATTTGACATGTTAGAATTTATTAAATAGAGTAATCTTGTCGAGTGAAAATCTGCCTGGACAATTTAGCTGCTGAATTACTTGAATTATCATGAAAAGTTCATAACTGATCGATGTTTGCTATGTTTTGACTAAATTGCCCTTGTGGGGGATATTTGATAGTAATGAACGATGTTAATACTTAACACTTAAGTACTTGTTAACATGTGTAACTTATCACCAATGTGTTTGTTGAGTCGCACTTATTTCACAAACGAAACACGAAACGCATCTCATGCATAGGTTGTATGTGTCGAGTCTAGGGACTCACTCGTTGTCTAATACTTAGAAAATCTTGTTTTTGTTTTAGAACACTAGTGAGGATTTTTCTGTGACACACACCTTTCTCGGATCTTTTTGGTTATCTTCGCAAACAGTGAGTTTCACGTCCCCTTTTTACTCTTTTTAAACGCTTTTATTTGGGGGAGATAACATACTCCAACGCTGTAGATTTTGTTATTCTTTATATATCACTTGTAAGGCTAAGTGGAAAACAAACCAACTAAAGTCCTTCATAACATCGAACCGGTTAATATTTGGATAATAGCGAGTCATTGTTGAGTAGTACTACTGGGTTTGACAAACCCCACCCAACTCTAAACTCGACTGTAGGTCGAGTGGGTGTAATCTTGGCTAACACATTAACATGGTCGTGGTTGACATGGTGGCAATGCAATTGATAAACAGTCAGCTTCGGTGTCGAACACTTAGTAATACATGCTTGATAGGTTAGCTACCTATTGATATATAATTGACTTAACACTATCTGGTAATGCAAACGCAAACGCAAACGTAAACGCAAACGCAAACACTTTATTTGTATAAGCCTGTGAACTCACCAACCCTGTGTTGACACTTTTAGTATGTTATTCTCAGGTAGCCGAGGCGGGCGCGCGGTATAGGAACATGCATTCGCTAAACACAATCGCTTTGAAAACTTCTTTTAATTTCTGTCTTGACAACTTGTGTTTTTAAGTCGTCCTGTGTGGCGCAAACTTGTTTTGGTTTACAATTTACGCTTCCGCATTTTTATTTAAGACTTAATGTCTTGTTGGGTTGAAAACTTTAAACATGGTGTTTGATTATAACTAATGATTCCGATCCTGTTAGTTCACACTCTCTGACGGTAAAACTCCGTTAGTGGATTTTGAGGGTGTGACAATATATCCATTATCAATGCTAAAATGGAGTGGATTCTTGATCTTAGATGGTAAACTTCACGTAATTGAACTACTCGTTTAGAATCTCTTGTCTTGGTCACCTATATATTATATATAAGTATTTATATTTTATAAAAAGTTCAAAAATTAACCCCAAAATGATTAAAACCTCTGATTAAAGTAAAACAACAATTTATCATTAGAAATATTTGTGTCCACGGATCGATACTTGGTTCTTACCAATACTATTCTACATATATGATAGGTACACTTGCCTATTTTGTGTGTGTTTAGTCTTTTTAGAAATCACTATTATAAATTTAAAACACGATCTTGTGCAAAAGCAAATCATTCCATCCATCATATTTTATACCACACGCACGCACGCATCAGTTAGCTTGGGGCTAAGGTGAAGCTTGTTGAGTTAGCGCGTAGTTCTTGCGCTTCTTGTTGTGGTAGTTTGAGGTAGAGGCAGGCGTGGATGACTCGAGTTTGGATTCTTTAGGTTCAGAAGATGGTTTATCACCAGGTTTCTTTGAACCTTTCAATGTCAAAGTCCCAGATTTAACATGATTATTGGTCAAGGTTGCAGCAAGATTGATCGCCTCTCCAAGTTCTTTGGGAGCACTACACAAGAAGCTATCTTGGATTTGTCTTGGTAGTCAAAAAAAGTATGTCTCGATGGCACACAAGGATGGGTAACAAGGTGGGGTACCAACACGCTTAGTTCGTTGAAATGAGAGCTGTAAGCTGAGTGCTCACCACTCTCTTGTTTGAGATTCCAGAACTCAGTCTCCAAGTTCATAAGCTCATTTGGAGGGCAAAATTGTTTCGTCATCAAATCCTTCAATTCATTCCACGGCAAGACCATGGCAGTTTCAGAACCCGGGATTGACGTTTCCTTAACCCACCAAGTAAGTGCCCCTTTTGCAAAGACACTTGAAGCAAAACGGGTTCACTTGTCATCAGGACATTCAATGTGGAGGAATATGCTATCCACTTTTTCGTACCACTGAAGTAGGGTAGTGCCCCTTGAGTCTCGTCAAACTCTGGGGGTTTGGAACTGGTGAATTTCTTAAATGAGCAGACAGGAGCCTTAGGCTTGAACGAAGCGGAGTTGATGTTAGCAGTGAGGTTTCGATGAATTTGGGTTATCATATCGGGAAGAACCGTGGTTAGTTGCTTGGTTATCTGAGTAGTCATCTTGCTGCTCGAGGTTCCAGAAGAACGATGCTTATAGTGATGAGAAGCCATTCTACGAACAATGATAATGAAAATCGTGAAACTCGGAATAGGGTAGGGTATAACCTTAGAGTTTTCATGACAAATAATAATAATTAAAAAAGATAAATAAATAAAAAATAAAATCATAACAATAATTATAAACGTTGTGTGGAACTTAGAGTTTTCATGAACTACCATGGACTCTTATTTCCCAAAAATTAAAGAAATTCATAATCAAATCGAATCGAAAGCTGGGTATTCGTGTATCACCACGACTTGACAGACTTACAGTTAAAACATGTTGTGAAACATTGAGGGTCGGAGACACACGTCGCATGAAACACCATGACTTGCATGACATCCTTAGGATTGTAACCATATTTTATTCACAAAGAGAACATGGTCACGTTTGAAAGCTTTGAAGTTGTGATTCATATTACGTTTAGTGTGGTATGCTTTGGCTTAATAGGTTTCATGCCCTTTTCTAACTCTCCAGGTAAGCAGCCGGATCCCACGTCTGATTAGGATTTATGCGCATTGCTTATCCTTAGGTTTCAATAACCTTGGTGTCAAGAGTTCGGAAAACAAGAACGCCCCCCTTAAAATTTACTAGATACCCGCCACGTAGAACCATCTTTAAGAAGAATTATCGGGAAAAAAAATCGATTGTTGAAAATATTTGAAAATCTTTGTTTTTAGGCATAAACCTTGGACTTGTAAATGTGCTTTGTGTACATAAGGCGTAAATGAATTGATAATAAAATAATAAACAAGTTCATTAAACAATCAAATAAGGCGCACATAATTTCTAATCATGAAACCCTAAGAAAATAAACAAATAAGCTATAACTAACTAGAACACTGCGTCTAATGTCCTATCCTGTAGTCACGGTTCTTATACCAATCTGCAACACCATGGCTTAAGCGAAAACGCCCGAGTGTGACGTATCAATTGCTCAAAACCATTGTGACACTATTAAGTGATAACATTATAATTAATTCATTTAAAAGCATCAAATACACAAGTTCATAATAAAGAAACTACAAGGAAGTGAAACATTTCAAACATTTATTTAAAATATCTTAAGTCTAGTGTCTTCATCCATGTCATCCTCTAATAATGGTATCTGTAGTATATGTATAAAATAATAACAACTAACTAAATAGTTGGTGAGTTCACATAGTTTGATACAAAATACGTAAAAACCAACCATACAATTGCATGAGACAAGTGTAATAATCGCGCAAGTAAAGTCCTTTCCAGTTGGAAACAACCAACGTACTCGAATAATGAGGCCCTTTTGCACTCATAACAAAATGGCCCTACGTGTAAGGGGGGGTATGATCATACTTATTGAGGCTACCATGTGCAAGTAAGGAAAGTAATCAAATAAACACACAAGTCCATGTAACGAATTGTAGTTGGTAAATGAAGTCGTAAATACTTGAGTTTATAAGATACATATGCTACCCAAAAGTAATAAAAGGGTAAAAAGGGGGTGTGAGAAACTCACCTTTGAAATGGATGATAAACTTGAAATAAAAACCGATATATCCCGTTTAGCATTTCAAATGCATGTCACACGGAGATTAGTCTTAGAGGGTATTAGGCTAAGCTTAAGCTTAAGCAAATTCAAAAGCTTAGCCATACCCCTTAAAGTCAAACCTTCAGACACCATTGAAAGCATAAAATTCCAGATCTACCAGAGATTCATGAGAACATGACATGGTAACACATTGGACCCACTAATCCAATGTGTATAGTCTTCCATTTCTCATTTCCTGGAATCGATCCAAAAATCGAAAAAGACAAAAGACCGTTCAAAAGGTATTATATTTCCGATACCGCCAATTCCAACGTAAGTTTAAGTACATGTAGCGAGGTGACTTTGGAAGAGCACATAACATTATGTTATACATTATTTGGTGAAGGGAGGATTTTGTCGGAGGAAATTATTGGAGAAATTTGAAATGGCCGGGTAGATTGGAGGAGTACGTTTGCAAGTTGAAATTTGCAAAGTGATTGATCTTCTATTTATTTATATGATTATGTTATGGTTGCACATAATTCATTTAATCGATATTAATTCTTATTAGTTGGCAGATGGACTACCTACCTAATTAAAACCCATTTATTATAAGTGCGTTTCTCTTCTATAATTTTAAATCACACATCTATTTCAACTTATAAATCTGCAACTATTTAAAACTTATTAAACAATTTACTTTATAATTGATGTAAAAAATACATAATTTTTATTAAAAAAAGTTTAGTACTTCCAATGGTTTTGTGTTATAACCGTTGTTATATGCAAAATTTTTTAAGTTTTTGGAGCAGGACTTTGTAGAACCGTTTCAAGTATAAAATATAATAACCGAATCTAACGTGAAGATGTTAACCGTTTTAAAATAATGGTTAAAACCCGTTGTTAAAGGTTTTGTCTATAAAACAATGCTAGTTCCTTCTTATTTATAACGGGTTGGGATAATTATTCAAAATAAAACGGTGCTCTGCATTATATTAAACGGTTGGACCTCACACTGTTCTAAAGCATTTTTAGACCACTGCTAATAGGCTTTTTGTAGTAGTGATGGTGACCACATTCATGACCGATAACCCATACACTCATCATCACAATACCTTGAGCGACCCAGTAAAGCGGCCAAGCGATGTACTGAAGAGGGCGCGGGAGGTGCAGAATAAAAGTGGTGGCAAGATAGTAAAAGAAGGCGACTGTGGCAACATCAGCTCCTAGCTACGAAAAAGATTTGATCAAAGGTCTTTCGAAACAATGAGGTGGTATGGCTCTTTTAATATCTCCTAATGTAAAGTCAGGTTTTGAGGTTGGGGCTCTTTTCAATAATTACCTCATGATCGGATTTCTTTGTAACTAGATCACTTGGATTCAACCGGCCACCCGCACCCATGTTTGGCTGTCTCAGTTGATGAGAGCATGTAGTCTTCTATCACCTATATATACCCCAAAAACTAGGGTTGCGCACGGTTCGGGTTTTTCGGTTTTTAGGCGAAACCAAAACCGAAACCAAAGTTATCGTTATTTTGAAAATACAAACCATTCAGTTTCAATTTTCGGTTGTAGTCGTTTTTTTATTTCAATTATTTGTAGACATTGCAAAAAAAATTAAAAATGAATATGATAATTTTAAGCTTGTAAGAGTGTATTAGAGTACCGCAAATATATTGAATACAAAAAACAAAAATAGACGCATGTTACGGGGAACCGTACTAATACAAAGTTGCTAGAGTAATAGAGTTTAATATTCAACAAAGTTCTTAATAAAAAAAACATTAAAAAGTTTAGTTCTAATCTTCATATATCATCTTGTCCATCTTTAAAGTTTAGTCTCAGTCTTCATCATCTTCATAATCTTCAGCACAATTAATCAGTTCGGTTCGGTTTTTTTTCAGTTTTTTAAAACGGAAGACCAAACTAAAAATTCGGTTTTTTAAAAAAACAAAAATTTGACCGTAGATTTATGCTTCGATTCGGATTTTTCAATTCGCTTAACTCGATTTCGGTTAGGTTAATTCAGTTTTCTATTCAACCCTACCAAAAGGTATGAAATTGAAGGAGGCCAGACGCCTTCGTTTACTACATTAGGTCCCATAACCTTATCAAATTTATTATTAATTTATTTTCTCTATATTGGAAGTCATGCATTAACTCCAAGAACCTTTTCAAATTTATTAATATTTTAATTTCTCTATGTTGGTAGTCAAGAATGAGATACCGACAGAATATTATTAAAATAGAGGTCTCAAGTTAGGCCAGGGGTTTTTCAACCAATAGATGGGTTTCCTTTGAAGGGGGAATGAAGATGATCGGGTTGAACAGTGGTCCGTCAGTAATTCAAATTGGTCGTTCAAAAATAAAGTATGCAAAAGTAACATGTTAATTTTGATTCCGTTATCACCTGTTAGGATTATGTTTAATTTTAATCAGTGATTTATATTGTACTCGTGAATATATATATATATACACACACACTAGCTGACTGCTCGCGCAATGCAGCGGAACATTGAACGTATAGTATGTGTCAGTACATACGTCATCTGATGACAGTGTGCACGCAACCCGAAAAAGGTTGCGATATCCGGGTTTCGATATCGTGACCTTCCACACTCCAACTCAACAATTAACCACCCAGATACCATAATAAGAGCATTCCCAACTCGGTATATAATTTACAAACTCCCCTCACATAAAGATGTTAACTTCATATATCTTAATTATATACTGATTTTTCTGCTTCTCTTTTCTTTCATTCTTTTCATTTTGTAATAATTTACAAACTCCCCTCACATAAATCGTGTTTATTATTATTATTATTATTACTACTACTACTACTACTACTAATACTACTACTACTACTACTACTTATTATAACCCGAAATCTAAACTCGGTTGGATTAAGGTTAAGATATTTTATCTTTGCTTATTCAACCCCGTTTTTGCTATATCTAGAATATCCTAAACGAGCCGAACTCACACAAACAAGCTAATATTTTTAAACATACCTTGAGTCGATTTAGATCTTGAGTTTTCTTTCTATTTGGATCGAGTCGGACTTTTGCAAATTCTTGGATTCAAGGTCTGTGTGTGTTTTGAGTGTGTATTTTCAAATGAATAGTGGATAAGGTTTAAGGGTTTAAGGTATATTTATACCTTAAGCCCATGTTCATTTTTCAGGCCCATTAATTTTAAGTCCATACTCATTAACATTATTTTTATTTCTAAAATAATTAATGAACTTCCTTACACATAATAATAATTCTTAAATTATATTATTAAGAAATCTGGATGTTACAATTGAGAATTTTGATCGGAAACGATATGTCAACAAAGGTTGGTGTCCTTTAATATGTCTAAAATAGATTGAAAAAGTGAAATCGAATCCCCACTCTGTAATTTTAAAATGCTAATATAGTAAAATACTAGGGAGAAGCAAGATTTTTGCTATGTACAAATAAGTTACAAAGAAGAATAATGATAGTAGAAACACAAAGATGATGACGGAGCAAGTTACATATGCGAATCTATCAGTTACGTAATATATATTTAACAAGAAGGTATTGTTGAATTGGTTCTCGTGTGATGTTAATTTCAATTCTTTGACATATCTTAAATATATATTATGTAACATCCTGTTTTCGATTATAAGAATTAATAAAATAAATTTCGTTTATCTTATATATTGTGTCGTTTATCAGTTTAGATAATAACTGTACACGGTTGGGCTTGGACTTTAGAAGATGGAATATAAGATGGAATCGGCCTTAGGTCCATGGGCTTAAGGGAGTATAAATACCCCTTAAACCCTAAACCTTTCCATTTTTATCCATTCTCTACACCCTAGCCTACACTATTAAAAACACACACAAGACCATCCTTTAACCCGAGCCTAGATCCGAAGTTGAAAACCCAAGATTGTTGGTGCTAGATCGTCGTGAAGAACCAAAACAACATCAAGGCTTAACCGTGTTCGTATTTCGACTCGTATAAGGTACGTTTATGATTAGAAATCGTTCGTTTAGGTTCGGAATGGTTTGGGAAATCACAGATTTGTTCTTGAATGTGGAAAACGAATCAAACACAACAAGTAATACTGAAATCCATGAACGTTTGATATGTTAATCGATAACCTAAATAAGCCCGTAACCTATATGCCTAAATCGCACCTCTTAAACACGGGTATTTGGACGAACTAAGGGTTAGGGTTTGTAGGCGAGGTGATTACGAGTTCAGGGATACCAAACTCGTGTTTTTCCGTTGAGATTTGAGGTGATAATTGCATATCCGGATAAGTTTAACTGTGAATGTTCTTACCAATTTTGACCTTGACCTCTTTAGTCAAGGTTTGGATAAGAACAGACGAACCCCTGTTGATTCGTTAAGCAGCCATGACGAATGGGACACATTTGCGTGCTTGGATAACGAATGAACCCTTAAGTCGTTACCTATCCCTTCGCTAAATAGGATAACGAATCAGGTCGTTCGTTACATGCCAATTCGTTATGATGAGATGACGAATCAGGAGGATTCGCTACTCGTCAATTCGTTGTGATATTATAACAAATCAGCTGATGAAAAATAACGAACTAAGACAGAGAATGAATCTAACGAACCCACTAATCAGACCAGGAATGATAACGAATTAGAGAACGAATTGAGCTTGATTCGTTATAGAAAATGAGTAGCGAATTAGAAAAAGAATTTAAAATCCTAAGGGAAAATGTGTTAATACAACTAATGAAAATAAAATTTTCCAAGCTGACCTGGCAGCTCGACCCCAGCCAGGGGCTCTGCCCCTTGGACCCTGCTAGGGGTTGCCGCCCCTAGACCCCGCTGCCAGGGGCGCTTCCCCCGGACCCCCGTTCGTCGAGGGTTATAATTAGACTAGAAACGCGAGATGAGTAGTGATAGTAATTGATGCATGTAATGCAGTTAGCCGTGCCCAACTGAAGAAAGGAATAACAATTAACGGTGAACGTAACCGACTTCAGGTGAGTTTCTAGCCCCCGTTCCTTGTTATGTTTTCGGGGCTGTGTGCATACTCGATGTGATTAGTTAATACACTTATCCTAAGTGATCAGTGTATGCCATATATGTATTATGTGAAATGTGTGAATGGTTTCTTGTCGATACATGAACGATCTTCGGAATTGCGTGTATTGCCAGGAAATGGTTGATGTTATATGTATGTTGTAAGATGAAGAATGAATGATGTATGTATTAAACTTACAATTATGTATATAGAAAAGTATGTTAAAAAGGTATGGAAGAAAGGGTACCGTACCCTAATAATATCCGAGGATGAAGGGTACCGGAACCTAATAATATCCGAGGATGGGGGGCACCGGACCCCAATAATATCCGAGGATGGAGGGCACCGGACTCTAATAATATCCGAGGATGGAGGGCACCGGACCCTAATAATATCCGAGGATGGAGGGTACCGGACCCTAATAATATCCGAGGTATGTAGGGCGAATGCTCTTTATAACGTAAGGTTAGATATATATGTGTATGAAAGATTGATGGACAGGTTAAGTATGTAATCGGTACCTACGGGCACGTGTATGTGTATGTAAAGTAAGTTATGTGATTAACTAGAACTCACTCAGCGTAGCTGACTTTTAGTATGCACGCAGGCAAATAGGTTGAGGCAGCTCGCATGATTGAAGACACATGGCATGGAATCGAAGATACTGGCATCTCGAAGAAATGTTGTGATGTTTTAAAGACTATGTTTTATGTTTAAACAAATTTGATTGTTTTATAAGACAAGATTTAAAGGTTATGTAACATTTTATGGTTGAAGTTTTAATATTCCACGAATGTTTTAATTAACTCTGATATTTGAAACTGTGTTTATGAGTAAATCCAACACCAAAGTAGGGCTACCGGTAACGGGGCCTTACAAGTTGGTATCAGAGAAAAGTTCGAGAGATTTAAGCATCCTATATGCTTAGACTCGAACAGGGAATGGGATTAAAGTAAGAAAAGAAAGAAGATGCCAGTTCGAGATAGCCATGTGTCACTCAAGCAAGCTCAGTAATGGTAAAGTGAATGGTTAAAGCTGTATGTTAATATTAGCTTGATTGTTAAAGAAAGGATATGCGAATGTTAGGGATAGGATAACCTGATTGATTAACTGTTTATGATAGAACCAGCACAAATAGACTCATAAGGGGAAGTGTATAGGACACGGAAGGTAACGTGATCAGCTAATCACAATTGGCCACTGTTATTACCTTTTAGCCTTACTATCCTTGTACTAAATAGTTCCTTGAGTGATGACGTTTGTGTTTTCCCTTTTTAGAATACGATGGCTGGAACGGGAGGCGATGCGAGAACTGAGGGCCCCACTAGGCGTCGTGGCAGGCCTCGTCGTGCCCAACAACCTTCGGTGGAGACCGCTTCCAACACCGAAGATGAAGGAAGCGTAGCTAGGAGAGACCCGAACAACAACGAAGGGTTTCAACTGGATCCTGCAATTCAGGCAGCTATTGTCCAAGCTGTAGCCACTGCTGTGAAGAATATTACTCCAGAAAGTCGGGTGGAAGCCGTGAAAGAACTGATGGAGAGGCAGGTGGAGATGGTAGGAAAGATGATGAAGGAGAGAGAGAAGCCTCGAGTGAGGTCAGGCCTGTGAAAGATGATGATAGGAAGAGGGGCCGAGGCGGTTGCAACTATAAGTCCTTTAAGGGTTGTGGCCCGCCAAAGCTGACTGGTTTGGGAGACGCTATCGCTACTCTTTAATGGATAACCACCATGGATAAAATTATCCTCATTAGAGAGTGTCGCCCCAATCAAGCTGTCGGTTATGCCACCCAATCGTTTGAAGAAGAGGCGATGTACTGGTGGGAGTCGGTTGAGCAGATGAAGAGTCGGGAGGAGATTAAGGCTATGAGGTGGGATGATCTGAAGGAGCTAGTTATGAAGAAATTCGGTGTTGACGCCGAAGTTGAGAGGGCGGAGATGAAGTTCCTGAACTTGAAAGCTGGGACGATGACACATCGTGAGTACACCACAGAGTTCAACCGAATGTCTAGGTTGGTACCCGATATGGTCAACACTGAGGCTAAAAGGATCAAGTGCTATGTGAGGGGATTGCCACAGAGAGTTCGCACGCTAGTCAGGACGAGTAAACCTGCTACCTTTGACTCTGCTGTCGAGCTCGCAGAGATGGTTTATGCGGACCTGGCTGCGGATGATGTTGTGGTGGAAGAAGAGAAGAAGGACAAGAAGTGGGGCGCTTCTGTTAAACGACCTGGTACTCAGTTATGGAACTCTAAGGACAAGAAGCAGAAGGTGTGGGAGAGAAAGACGTGCAAGACGGGTGGGAAGGTGCACGGTGGCGAGTGCAAGTGGGGGTACTGGTTCAGATGTGTGTCACAAGTGTGGAAAAGCTCATGGTGGAGAGTGTAGGCTTGGTACAAATAAGTGTGGGAAGGTGGGGCACTATGCTAATAAGTGTGATGTAAAACCCGCATGCTACAAGTGTGGTAAAACGGGTCATATGGCAAGGGAGTGTACTGATGGTGGAGCTGAAGGTAGTGGAAAGAAAGATGCCGATCAAGCTAAGCCAAGGACTAGGGCCTACATGCTGACTCAGGAGCAGGCTAAACAGATTCCGGATGTTGTGACTGGTACGTTTTTAGTAAACGGTATTTCTGCTTCAGTATTATTTGATTCGGGTGCAAACAAAAGTTTCGTAGCTACGCCATTTAGTAAACTAGCTAAAATGAAATGTTGCCGAGTGTCTGAAACTTTTATAGTAGAAACCGCTAGTGATGCTTCTGTTAAAATAATGAAAATGGTTAAGGACTGTAAGATAGAGTTAGAGGGACATGAGTTCCCTGTTACCTTGTATGTTATGACCTTAGGAGGGTTCGGTGTAGTTTTGGGAATGGATTGGTTGTCTGAGTACGAAGCTCAGATAGTGTGTAAGAGTAGGATGATAAGGTTAAAATCCTTGGATGGTAGTGCGGTGACGGTTTATAGTGATAAGAAAGTTCCGGGCTTAATGTCATTTCGATGATAAAAGCCGAGAGTTTGTTAAGGCGAGGGTGTGGTGCCTACCTGGCGTATATTGTCAACGCTATAAGTTCTTCATTAGATGATGACAGAACAAGTTACATATGCGAATCTATCAGTTATGTAATATATGTTTAAGAAAAAGGTATTGTTGAATTGGTTCTCGTGTGATGTTATTTTCAATTCTTTGACATATCTTAAATATATGTTACACTATAAGTTCTTCATTATATGCTATTAATCTTTACGTCTTCATCTTTGTGTTTTATAGTTTGGTGTTTTTTTATTGTTACATAGATGTAAATTGTTTTTGACTTTTTCTTAATGATGTAATATGACAATTATTTGTTGTTCTGAATTATTAACGTAACTATATTTTTTCAACCTTAAATTAGGGAACAGATGAGAGAGACTAGTAAACTAAGAGATATAAATTTTTCCTTTTGCCAGATTTGCCCCTATTTCACTACACTAATAACCATTTATTTGAATTTATTTACTCAAATGCCATGATTAGTATTAATCATTAATGTAAGACATCAATGGTCTAGATTTATTAAAACTTCTCAGAAATAAAATGACCAACATAATATTATTAAAAAAGAAACAACATACAATCTATTGGTGTGCTATATATAAATTAAATCAATGGTCTCATAATAACTTTTGTGGGCTAACTAAATTCGTTGATCAATAATTAAATTAGACTTGGGCTAAATTAAATAACATACACATGTAGAGATAAATGGTAGAATGGTCCCATAAGTTGGGCTAGTAGTGTGTGAAAAACGTAGCCAGTATTCTTTACTTCAAATGATTTGAGTTAGACATCCAAAGACTACAACTAAATATATCAGAAAAAAGTTTTGGATTTAAATCCCACTTAAGACAAAAAAAAAATAAAAAAAATAGAGAGAGCTCAAGTTAGACAAGGGGCTTTTACTGAAGAGGGTGCGGGAGGTGCGAAATAAAAGTGGTGGCAAGATAGTAGAAGAAGGCGACTGCGACAACATAAGCTCCTAGCTATGAAAAAGATTTGATCAAAGGTCTTTCGAAACAATGAGGTGGTATGACTCTTTTAATATCTCCTAATGTAAACTCAGGTTTTGAGGTTGGGGCTCTTTTCAATAATTACCTCATGATCGGATTTCTTTGTAACTAGATCACTTGGATTCGACCGGCCACCCGCACCCATGTTTGGCTGTCTCAGTTGATGAGAGCATGTAGTCTTCTATCAGCTATATATACCCCAAAAGCTAGGGTTGCGCATGGTTCCGGTTTTTCGGTTTTTAGACGAAACCGAATCCAAAACCAAAGTTATCGGTATTTTGAAAATATAAACCATTCGTGTTTCAGTTTTTTCAGTTGTAGTCGGTTTTTTTTTTCAATTATGTGTAGACATTGCAAAAAAAAAAATTAAAAATGAAGATGATAATTTTAAGCTTATAAGAGTGTATTAGAGTACCGCAAATATATTGAATACAAAAAACAAAAATAGACGCATGTTACTGGGAACCGTACGAATACAAAGTTGCTAGAGTAATAGAGTTTAATATTCAACAAAGTTCTTAATAAAAAAAACATTAAAAAGTTTAGTTCTAATCTTCATTTATCATCTTGTCCATCTTTAAAGTTTAGTCTCAGTCTTCATCATCTTCATAATCTTCAGCACAATTAATCAGTTCGGTTCGGTTTTTTTCAGTTTTTTAAAATGGAAGACCAAACTAAAAATTCGGTTTTTTAAAAAAACAAAAAGTTAACCGTCGATTTATGCTTCGATTCGGTTTTTTCAATTCGCTTAAGTCGATTTCGGTTTGGTTAATTCGGCTTTCTATTCAACCCTATCAAAAGGTATGAAATTGAAGGAGGCCAGACGCCTTCGTTTACTACATTAGGTCCCATAACCTTATCAAATTTATTATTAATTTATTTTCTCTATATTGGGAGTCATGCATTAGCTCCAAGAACCTTTTCAAGTTTATTAATATTTTAATTTCTCTATGTTGGTAGTCAAGAATGAGATACCAACAGAATATTATTAAAATAGAGGTCTCAAGTTAGGCTAGGGGGTTTTTCAACCTATAGATGGGTTTTCTTTGAAGGTGGAATGAAGATGATCGGATTGATCAGTGGTCCGTCAGTAATTTAAATTCGTCGTTCAAATATAAAGTGTGCAAAAGTAACATGTTAATTCTGATTCCATTATCACCTATTAGGATTATGTTTAATTTTAATCAGTGATTTATATTGTACTCGTGAATATATATATATACTAGCTGAGTGCCCGCGCAATGCAGCGGCGTGTGCACGCAACTTGACATTGAACGTATAGTATGTGTCAGTACATACGTCATCTGATGACAGTGTGCACGCAGCCTGAAATTTGACACGTAACTTGTGCAAAGCCAGTTGTGTGTAATCGAAGATTGAACACGCGTAACCGGCCCAGAATGTACGCTACTGATATTAAAACATGCTTAACTAACACCATGCGTGTAATTCATAGAGATTACCGGTGCAGGGCGCTATGTTACCAATATTTAGTTATGTGCGTTACGAGGTGCTAAACACGCGTTTATCGGCCCCCAGTATATGTAAACAACGACATCTGCGTAACCGATGACGAAAATCAAGAAGCAAACCCGAAATATACAGTAATTTCAAATAAATCACTTTTGTAAACCAACCTGTTTTGGCCCTAAACCTGTTCCGACTCGACATCGGTCTGACCTGGCCCCTATCTACCAGAACCTGAACCAAATTAACCTTTTTTTTGTATCGACTTGTTATGACCCTAATCCACTTTTATAAATGACCCAAGCTCACCCGACTCGACCTGTTACCAGTTCTACACGGTAATCGCGTAACATATTAACTTAACAAACTTTAGCAATACCATACTCAAATTAAAGAGAATAAAATACTCGTTTTTATGATGTAGTTATTTTAAGAAAAATATTAACGTGTGAAAAGATATGGCCGTTAAAAAGTCTAGAGGTAGTTGGTTTTGAATTAGGGGCATATTGTAACTATTATCTAAATTTACACAAAAAAAGTAGTGTAGTTGAGGGACCAAAGTTATAAGTATATTTTAAAGGAATGAAAAGACTTAATTACCCTTAATTTTTATATTTTTGATGTATTGTGTGTTGTACATAAAGCGTTGAGTTTGGTACCCTTAAAATTTAAGAGGTCCCTTACTCATGCTTTATATATAGTATAGATATTGGACGGTTCAAATGAGAACAACTATGTTATTCGAAAACTATGAAAACCAATCTCAACCAATCACATATTTTTGATTTTCTTTTATTTTATTTGTATAAAAAGACATTTTTGAAAAATAAAATTCCACTATTTTAGGTACGTATCACCATTTTAGGAATTTAACATTATTCATTCATTCTCAAACCTAATTACTTCAAAAATCGCCTATCAATCTAATCATCTGCCCAAGAATATAATCTGCTTGACTAATTCTGGTTAAAGTTGTCTGCCAATGAATTGATTTAATTGTTTTGCAGTTGAAGGTAATAAAGGTTCTTTTTACTATTATTATTATTATTATCCCGGTCCCAATCTCGCAACTTAACCACTCCACAACCCAGTCCACATGCAATCTAATCTACCTATCTTATATATATACTGGATCTGTTGCAACTGGGATATCTCGCAAAAAGGTTGCGAGATCCGGGTTTCGATCTCGTGACCTTCCACACTCCAACTCAACAATTAACCACCCAGATACCATAATAAGAGCATTTCCAACTCGGTATATAATTTACAAACTCCACTCACATAAAGATGTTATAACTTCATATATCTTAATTATATACTGATTTTTCTGCTGCTCTTTTCTTTCTTTCTTTTCATTTTGTTATAATTTACAAACTCCCCTCACATAAATCGTGTTTATTATTATTATTATTATTATTATTATTATTATTATTATTATTATTATTACCCGAAATCTAAACTCGGTTGGATTAAGGTTAAGATATTTTATCTTTGCTTATTCAACCCCGTTTTTGCTAGATCTAGAATATCCTAAACGAGCCGAACTCACACAAACAAGCTAATATTTTTAAACATACCTTGAGTCGATTTAGATCTTGAGTTTTCTTTCTATTTGGATCGAGTCGGACTTGTTTTTGCAAATTCTTGGATTCAAGGTCTGTGTGTGAGTTTTGAGCGTGTATTTTCAAAAGAAGAGTGGATAAGGTATAAGGGTTTAAGGTATATTTATACCTTAAGCCCATGGACTCTAAGCCCGTGTCCATTTTTCAGGCCCATTAATTTCAAGTCCATACTCATTAACATTATTTTGATTTCTAAAATAATTAATGAACTTCCTTACACATAATAATAATTATCAAATTATATTATTAAGAAATCAGGATGTTACAATTGAGAATTTTGATCGGAAACGATATGTCAACAAAGGTAGGTGTCCTTGAATATGTCTAAAATAGATTGAAAAAGTGAAATCGAAACCCCACTCCGTACTTTTAAAATGCTAATATAGTAAAATACTAGGGAGAAGCAAGATTTTTGGTATGTATAAATAAGTTACAAAAAAGAATAATGATATTAGAAACACAAAGATGATGACGGAACAAGTTACATATGAATCTATCAGTTACATATATATATTTAAGAAAAAGGTATTGTTGAATTGGTTCTCGTGTGATGTTATTTTCAATTCTTTGACATATCTTAAATATATGTTACACTATAAGTTCTACATTATATGCTATTAATCTTTACGTCTTCATCTTTGTGTTTTATAGTTTGGTGTTTTTTTATTGTTACATAGATGTAAATTGTTTTTGACTTTTTCTTAATGATGTAATATGACAATTATTTGTTGTTCTGAATTATTAACGTAACGATATTTTTTCAACCTTAAATTAGGGAACGGATGAGAGAGATTAGTAAACTAAGATATAAATTTTTCCTTTTGCCAGATTTGCCCCTATTTCACTAAACTAATAACTATTTATTTGAATTTATTTACTCAAATGCCATGATTAGTATTAATCATTGATGTAAGACATCAATGGTCTAGATTGATTAAAACTTCTCAGAAATAAAATGACCAACATAATATTATTAAAAATGAAACAACATACAATCTATTGGTGTGCTATATATTAATTAAATCAATGGTCTCATAATAACTTTTGTGGGCTAACTAAATTCGTTGATCAATAATTAAATTAAACTTGGGCTAAATTAAATAACATACTCATGTAGAGAAAAATGGTAGAATGGTCCCATAAGTTGGGCCGTAGTGTGTGAAAAAGGTAGCCAGTATTCTTTACTTCAAATGATTTGAGTGAGACATTCAAAGACTACAACTAATATATAAGTAAAAAGTTTTGGATTTAAATCCCACTTAAGACAAAAAAAAAAATAGAAGGCTCAAGTTAGGCAAGGGGCTTTTAAACCTATAGATGG
Source organism: Bidens hawaiensis (assembly GCF_021521415.1). Taxonomy (NCBI): domain Eukaryota; kingdom Viridiplantae; phylum Streptophyta; class Magnoliopsida; order Asterales; family Asteraceae; genus Bidens; species Bidens hawaiensis. The sequence continues at coordinate 221,067 of NW_027491627.1, read as the reverse complement.
GTTTCCTTTGAAGATGGAATGAAGATGATTGGGTTAATCAGTAGTCCGTTAGTAATCCAAATTGGTCGTTCAAAAATAAAGTGTGCAAAGGTAACATGTTAATTCTGATTCCGATATCACCTGTTAGGATTAAGCTTAACTTTAAAAAATGATTTATATTGTACTCGTGAATATATATATATATATTCACGAGTACAATATAAATCATTTTTTAAAGTTAAGCTTAATCCTAACAGGTGATATCGGAATCAGAATTAACATGTTACCTTTGCACACTTTATTTTTGAACGACCAATTTGGATTACTAACGGACTACTGATTAACCCAATCATCTTCATTCCATCTTCAAAGGAAACCCATCTATAGGTTTAAAAGCCCCTTGCCTAACTTGAGCCTTCTATTTATATATATATATATATATATAGGAGAGGGTTCAAATAAGAACCACTATGTTATTTAAAAACTATGAACCAATATCAACGAATCACATAATTTTGGTTTTCTTTTAATTTATTTATATAAAAAGGTATTTTAGTAAAATAAAATTCCACTCAGGTATGTATCACCATTTTAGGTACTTTCCATTATTCATTTCTTGTCAAACCTAATTACTTCAAAAATCGTCTATCAATCTAATCGTCTGCCCAAGAATATGGTCGGCTCGACTAATTCTGGTTAGAATAGTATGCCAATGAATTGATTTTATTGTTCTGCAGTAGAAGGTAATAAAGGCTCTTATTATTATTATTATTATTATTATTATTATTATTATTATTATTATTATTTTGGTTCTAAATGAATAATGATTCAGATATTTATGTGAACTCATTAACCCAAGAAGACAATAAATCCCCTTAAATAATCTAATTAATTATTATAGTTTACATGTTCCATTATTTTATTTTGTTGTTGAACCCGCATAGATGGTTTACTGTGGACGATGTGGTGTTGGAAGAGAAGAAAGAGAGGAAATGGGTTGCTCCTTTTGAACGACCCGGTACTCAGTTGTGGAACTCTAAGGATAAAAGATAGAAAGTGTGGGAAAAGAAGTCGTGTAAGACATGTGGAAAGATGCACGGTGGCGAGTGCAATGGGGTGTTGGAACTGATGTTTGTCGCAAATGTGGGAAGGCGGATGGAAGAGAGTGCAAAGTTGGATCAAATGCTTGTTATAAGTGCGGGAAGGTGGGGAATTATGCTCAGGAGTGCAGAGAGAAGTTAAACTTATGTGCCTTGTTACACAGTTAGTCGTGCTCAGTTGAAGAGAGGTGTTACCATCAATTCTGAAAAAACCAGAATTCGGGTGAGTTTCTAGCCCTATTTCGTTGTTATGTTTTCGGGGTTGTGTGCATACTCAATGTGATTAGTTAATACACTTACTTTAAGTGGTAAGTGTATGATATATGATTATGTTAAGAATGATGTATGAATGATATATGAAAGATTAAGAGTATGTGTGAAAGAATATATATATATATATATATATATATATATATATATATATATATATATATATATATATATATATATATATGTATCTAAATAAGGAAATGTATGTTGTATGCCTAAAGGGTTGCAGACCCTAATAATATTTGCGAAGGTTAAAGGGTTGCAGACTCTAATAATATCTGCGAAGGTTAAAGGGTTGTAGACCCTAATAATATATGCGAAGGTGATAGGGCGAAATGTTCTTCAAAACATAAATAAGTATGTAAGTAAGAAAGTATGAAAGAATGTATGTATGAATGAACGTATGTACGAAAGAAAGGTAAGTAGGTAAAGTATATAATATGTATCTTTGGATGCGTATGTATAAGTAAGTGTATGTATTCTATGTTGCCTGATTAACTAGAACTCACTCAGCGTAGCTGACCTTTAGTATGCACGCATGTAAATAGGTTAAAAAAGCTAGCATGAGAATGGAAAATGGCATGGATTGAATGGTTGGCATCTATGTTTTATGATGAGACAATTTGTGAGGTTTTAAAACAAGTATTTTATGGTTTGCAAGAAATGGATGACTTTTATTATTCAGCGAAAGGTTTTAATTAACTCTGATATTTAGAACTGTGTTTATGAGTAAGTCCAAAGCTAAAGTAGGGCACCGGGAACGGGGCCTTACAAGTTGGTATCAGAACATAAGTTCGAGAGAAATAAGCATCGTACATGTTTAGACTCAAACATAGAATGAGACTTAATTAAGAAAAGAAAGAAGATGCCAGTTCAGGAAAGCAATGTGTCACTCAAGCAAGCTAAGTAAAGGTAAATTACATGATTAATCTCATGTATAATATGTAAGAAAGTTAGCTTAATTTCTAGGGATAGGATTATCTGATTGTTTGTGGATTGTGATTGATTGAATGGTTGAATGCTTAACTGTTAAAAGTAGAACCTAGAACAATTGAACTCACACAGAGAAGTGTATAGGACACGGAGAGTACGTGATCAGCTAATCACAGTTGGCCACTGTTATTACCTTTTAGCCTTACTATCCTTGTTCTAAATAGTTCCTTGAGTGACGACGTTTGTGTTTTCCCTATAGAATACGAATGGCTAGAGTAAAGGATGTTGGCCAAGGAGGTCGTACTAAACGTCGTGGTAGGCCACGTATTGTCTGAGGACCTTCTGAAGAACCAGTTACTAACACAAGAGAAGAAGGAAGTGCTACTGTGCGAGATCATAGCGACAATGAAGGGTATTAGCTTGATCATGTTGTTCAAGCCGCTATTTCTAAGGCTGTAGCTGCTGCATTGAAGAATCTGCATCCTGGTAAGTCTGCTGAAAGCCATGAAAGAATCGCTGAGAGGACAAGGGAGAATGGTAAGAAAGTTGGTGAGAACGAGGAATGTAACTCGAGTGAAGTTCGATCTGTGAAAGTTAATGAAAGAAAGAGAGGCCAAGATGGGTGTAACTACAAGTCTTTCAAAGGCTGCGACCCGCCAAAGATGACTGATTTAGGAGACGCAATCGCTACTCTCCAGTGGATAACCACAATGGACAAGTTTATCCGAATAAGCGAGTGTCGTCCCAATCAAGCGGTGGGTTATGCTACCCAGTCGTTTGGTGGTGAGGCGATGTTCTGGTGGGAGACTGAGTATACTACCAAATTCAAACGTATGTCGAGGTTACTTCCCAAAATGGTGAACACTGAAGCAAAGAGAATCAATTGCTACATCAGAGGACTTCCACAAAACGTCCGCACTTTAGTCAGGGAAAGTAAACCTGCTACTTTTGACTATGCTGTTGAACTCGCAGAGATGGTTTACGATGATCTGGCTGTGGACGATGTGGTTTTGGAAGAGAAGAAAGAGAGGAAATGGGTTGCTCCTTCTAAACGACCCGGTACTCAGTTGTGGAACTTTAAGAATAAGAGACAGAAAGTGTGGGAAAAGAAGTCGTGTAAGACATGTGGAAAGATGCACGGTGACAAGTGCAAGTGGGGTGTTGGAACTGATGTTCGTCGCAAATGTGGGAAGGCGCATAGAGGAGAGTGCAGAGTTGGATCAAATGCCTGTTATAGTGTGGGAAGGTGGGGCATTATGCTCATGAGTGCAGAGAGAAAGCAACATGTTTCCGCTGTGCAAAACAGGTCACATGGCCAAGGAATGTATTGAAGCTGGAGGAAGTGAAAAAAAGGATACTAAACCACCAAGGCCAAGGACCAGGGCCTACATACTGACGCAGGAACATGCCAAGCAGATCCTTGATGTTGTGACAGGTACGTTTCTAGTAAACATATTTCTGCTTCCGTATTGTTTGATTTAGGTGCCAATAGACGTTTCGTAGATACACCATTTAGTAAGTTAGCAAAATGAAATGTTGTCTTGTGCTTGAAACTTTCATAGTAGAAACCGCTAGTGAAACCTCGGTTAGGATAATGAGAATGGTTAAGGATTGTAAGATAGAGTTAGAGGGACGTGAGTTCCCTGTTACCCTGTATGTTATGACCTTAGGATGGTTCGACGTGGTTCTGGGAATGAACTAGCTATCTGAGTTTGAAGCTTAGATAGTGTGTAAGAGTAGGATAATATGGCTAAAATCCTTGGATGGTGATACGGTGACGCTTTATGGTGACAAAGAAATTTCAGAGCTTAATGTCATTTCGATAATAAAAGCCGAAGGTTTGTTAAGGTGAGGGTGCGGTGCCTACCTGGCGTATATGGTTAAAGCTACGGTTGAGACGAAAGAAGTGAAGGATGTTCCTGTTGTGCGGGACTACCCAGAATTGTTCCCTGAGGATCTTCCGGGGTTGCCACCGAAGCGAGAGATGGAATTTCACAAAGACTTAATACCAGGAGCACAACCCATCGCGGAAGCACCTTGCCGCCTGGCGCCGTCCGAGATGAAAGAGTTGATATCCCAACTACAAGAATTCCTCGACAAAGGTTTTGGCCGAGTGTTTCCCCGTGGGGCGCACGCCGCGCACCGGTGTTGTTTGTTAAAAAGAAATATGGAAGTATGAGAATGTGTATAGACTATCTTGAGTTGAACAAGCTTACAGTGAAGAACCGATATCCATTGCCACAGATTGATGATTTGTTTGATCAACTACAAGGTTCAAGTTGGTTCTCACGAATAGACCTTAGATCTGGCTATCATCAAATTAAGGTGAAAGAGGCGGACAACCCTAAGACAACGTTTCGAACGCGATACGAGCACTACGAGTTCCTCTTGATAGTCATTTGGTCTAATGAATGCTCCAGCAACATTTATGGACATGATGAATAGGGTATGTCGATGATGTTACACAAGTAAGTTATCGATTTCATTGATGATATATTGATTTATTCAAAGAGTGAGTCTGACCATGCGGAACATCTAAGAGAAGTATTGGAAATCTTGAAGGAAGAGAAATTGTATTCTAAGTTTTCAAAGTGCGCATTCTGGTTGCGCGAAGTACAGTTTTTAGGTCACGTGATCAATCCTGAAGGAATTACCGTAGACCTAGCTAAGATTGAGGCGATAATGAATTGGAAGACTCCACAGAACCCGACTGATATACGCAACTTCATAGGGTTGGCTGGCTATTATAGGAGATTCATTGAAGGCTTCTCCAACATAGCCGCACCGTTGATCGGAATGACCCGGAAGTCTGTAGTGTTCAATTGGGGTAAGTTTCAGGATGAGACTTTTGAGGAATTGAAGAAACGACTCACGCAAGCTCCAATCTTTGCTCTACCCGATGGTGATGAGGATTTGGTTGTTTGTATTGATGCCTCGCATCGTGGGTTAGGTTGCGTGTTAATGCAACGAAAAAAGTTTATAGCTTATGCGTCCAGACAGTTGAAGGTTCATAAGATCACCTACCCGACGCATGATTTAGAGCTAGCAGCAGTAGTGCATGCTCTCAAGATATGGAGACATTATCTGTATGGTACTAAGTGCAATATTTATACAGACCATAAGAGTTTAAAGTACTTCTTCGAGTAGAAAGAGTTGAACATGAGACAGAGGAGATGGTTAGAGTTGATAAAGGACTACGAATGTGATATCAAATGCTATCCTGGTAGCGCTAAGCCGGAAGAATGAAGAAGTCATTGCAACAGTGAAGTCTTATAAGTTGATCATTAACTCAGATCTATTTGGAGAATCATCAAGGTGCAGTCTGAGGTGCTTACAGATGAAGGGTTGATGAAAAAGGAAAGAATTTTCGGACTGCAAGACGAGATGATGGATAACACACATGGTGTGAAGACTAGGTTTGACCGTATGTGGATTCCACGCCATGGAGATCTCAGAGGTCGAATCCTAGATGAAGCTCATAAGACTAGATACTCTATTCATCTGAGATCCACCAAGATGTATCAGGATCTGAAGAGAGACTACTGGTGGTCGAGTATGAAGAATGATGTGGTAGAGTATGTCAGTAATTGCCTAACTAGCTTACAAGTCAAAGCAGAGCACCAGAAATCTTATGGGAAGATCCTTTGGAAATACTAGAATGGAAATGGGAACACATCACCATGGATTTCATAACTAAGCTACCGCGTACAGCTAAACATCATGATACCATTTGGGTAATTGTGGACCGTTTAACGAAAAGTGCTCACCGTCTGCCTATACGAGAGGCTATCTCGTCTGAAACATTAGCAAATGTGTTAATAAAGGAGGTTGTGGCTAAACATAGAGTGCCGTTATCGATCGTGTCAGATAGAGATACTCGCTTTACTTCGAGATTTTGGAAGAATTTCCATGAAGCTATGGGAACAAGAATGAACATCAGTACGGCGAATCATCATCAAACAGATGGGCAGTCTGAAAAGACGATCCAAACCCTTGAGGATATGCTTCGCTCTTGTGTTTTAGATTTTGGAGGAAGTTGGGATGATCATTTGCATCTGGCAGAATTTTCTTATAACAACAGCTACCGTTCGAGCATTGGTATGCCACCGTTTCAGATGTTGTATGGTAGACGTTGTAGAACTCATGTATGTTGTGGAAAGATTGGTCAGAAATAGACTAGAAGTCTAGAAGTTGTGCAAGAAACCTCTTCAAGGTTTGATCAGATTAATCCAAGAATGAAAGCTGCTCAAGACCGTCAGAAGTCGTATGCTGATAAGTGGCGACGACCAATCGAGTTTAAAGTTGGTGACAATGTGATGCTCAAGGTCTCTCCTTGGACCGTTTAAGATCGTCGATCGTGTTGGCGAAGTTGCTTACAAGATAGATTTACCCGAGGAGTTAGAAGGAATCCACACTACCTTTTATGTTTTCACTTGAGAAAATGCCTAGCCGATGACATTTCTCACGTGCCATTAGTAGACATCGAGGTTGATCAAAAATTAAACTATATCGAGCAACCTGTAGGGATAGTTGATCGTAAGGAAAAACAGCTTCGTCATAAAGCTATTCCTTTAGTGAAAGTGATATGGAAGCATCGTAATGGATCGGATGCTACTTGGGAAGTTGAAGAAGAGATGCGCTAGTTTTACCCAGATTTGTTTAAGCAATACTAGGGTTCGGGGACGAAACCTCTTTTAAGAAAAGTAGACTTGTAACATTCCGAAATTTCTAAGAATAATATTTAATATATTATCTATGGTAGAAGAATTAATTTGAGTTAGTAGAAAAATAATAATAAGGATAAAAGGATGGTAGGCTAAAATATATGGAATTAATTATGGACTTAAGATGAAGATGGGCCTAAGGTCCATGGGCTTAGGGAGTATAAATACCCCTTAAACCCTAAATCCTTTCCATCTCCATCATTCTACACCTTAGACAACACCATCAAAAACACACACGTATGCCAAACACTCTCTACACTATTCCATTCAACGATCCAAGACCAACGGAAGGTAAGAAATCATTTATCTCAGCCGACCCAACAATTTAGAATCCGACAACGCAACCCTGGCATGCCAAATGAGTCGTTTGAATCTAGATCTAACTTTATTCGTGTGTTTAATCAAACAAAAACAAGCTTAAGGGCCACCTTAGCTTAGATATGAACACCCCGAAGCTACCTGGGTTATAAACGATCAAAATCCGGCCAACCATGGTGGTTAACGGCGCCGGAATCGGAGAAAAACCCTGAAAATGTGAAGAAGGAGGCTGAACTGAACTTATACGGGCGTATAAGTATATTCGCCATATATGTATGTGTAGCGTATAAGTATATACGTCATGTATGTATGTCGTATATGTATGCGTTGCGAATAAGTATATATTCCGTGCATGTATGAGCGTATATGTATGTTCAGCGTATATGTATGGTTCAACGTATATGTATATATACAGAATGCAAAAGTCTCTTATGCGTATAACTTATACATAGCGTATAAGTTATACGGCATATAACGTATACGGACGTATAAGTTATATGGAGAAACTTATACGTGAAGAAGTGACTTATACGCTTGAACTTATACGTGCTGACCTATACGGAGAATAACTTATACGTTATAATGACTTATACGCTAGATGAGACTTCTATGCCTAAAACTTATACGAGCCTAAGTGACTTTCCAAATAAACGAAAGAAATACGGCGTATACGTACGTAAACGATAGATATAGACTTATATGATATATGAGCTAAGGATAAGTGATTAATTAATAACTAAAGGTAATGCTTAAAAACGATAAAAGCCTAGAAAGAAAGACCGAGGTTAGAATAGATACGTAAGAGCACGAGAGTAGAAGTTAAACTTATGTGCCTTGTTACACAATTAGCCGTGCTCAGTTGAAGAGAGGTGTTACCATCAATTCTGAAAAAAGCAAAATCCTGGTTATTTTCTAGCCCTATTTCCTTGATATGTTTTCGGGTCTGTGTGCATACTCAATGTGATTAGTTAATACACTTACCTTAAGTGTTAAGTGTATGATATATGATTATGTTATGAATGATGTAGGAATGATATAGGAAATATTAAGAGTATGTGTGAAAGAATATATATATATATATATATATATATATATATGTATGTAAAGAAGGAAATGTATGGTTGTATGGTTGTATGCTTAAAGGGTTGCATACCCTAATAATATCTGCGAAGGTTAAAGGATTGCAGACCCTAATAATATCTGCGAATGTTAAAGGGTTGCATACCCTAATAATATCTGTAAAGGTTATAGGGCTAAATGCTCTTCAAAACATAAATAAGTATGTAAGTATGAAAGTATGAAAGAATGTATGTATGAATGAACGTATGAACGAAAGAAAGGTAAGTAGGTAAAGTATATAATATGTATCTTCGGATGCGTATATATAAGTAAGTTTATGTATTGTATGTTGTCTGATTAACTAGAAATCACTTAGCGTAGCTGGCTTTTAGTATGCACGCGTGTAAATAGGTTAAAAGAGCCAGCATGAGGATGGCACATGAAATGGATTAAACGGTTGGCATCTAAAGATGGAGGAAATGATGTTTTATCTTATATTTTACAATGAGACAATTTGTGATGTTTTAAGGTAAGTATTTTATGGTTTGTAAGAAATTGTTGACTTTTATTATTCCGCGAAAGGTTTTAATTAACTCTGATATCTAGAACTATATTTATGAGTAAATCCAACGCTAAAGTAGGGCACCAGGATCGGGGCCTGAATCTCCGACCATGTCTGAAAAGATGCTCATCATACATCTTTGAAAAGTGGTCGGGGCATTGCACAGTCCATCTAGTGTGTTTTTATTTAATGTAAAATTACCCATTCGCTATGGATAGTATAGCGAATGAGGTCCATTCTTTATAGACTAGCTTTTCGTTAAGGTATAAGCCCATTCGCTTTGGACTGTATAGCGAATGGAGGGTTAATCGTTAAGTTAATCCCCATTCGTTATGGAAGCAAAACGAATGATTAAGTTAATGTATGGGATGCCATTCGTGAAAAGGATCACCCCATTCGTTAGTGTTGTATAACGAATGGGGTCCATGCATATAAATAGGCTTATCCTATTCATTGAATAAAAGAGAGAGATCCTAGCCTTAAGTTATTTCACACAGTTACCATGCCGGATTCTCTCCATAAGTTATTGTCATCCATAATGTATGTATTCTACCATTAACGTAATGAACAATATTTAACGTTTTTCTATCGTGTTAATCGTAATGAATTGATGTATCGATGTTAGCGGCTAGATCTTGGCTCGTATAAACGTTTTTTTTAAATCGCACTTACCCGCTCGGTTAAATCCACCCGTTTAAGCACTTTTTATTGCCTCTTTTGAGTGCATAATTCTTTTAAAAACTTAGCATACATGGGCACTTGTTTGATTGCCTCAAGTAGAGGTAAATTCACTTTTACATGTTTAAACACCTCCCACGTTTACTCCTTTTGAGGACCTCGTGTAACAATTACATTTTTCTTACCCGGGTCAAGCAAAGCCTGAAGGAAATGGAACCGCATTTGGTTCGACTTCCTTGTTTTTATCTTTTAAATTTGAAGCTTGACCCGAAGTTTGTAACTGTTTTAAAAAGTGACATGTTTAGTGGGTTTATTAGTTTCAATTTCATCATCACTTTCATTACCCGTAATGTCCTCAACTTCCCATCAACTAAAGCTGGTGATAAATCAGTTTTATACTCTTTACCACTTCTTAACACACTAACATGGTTGATGTGTTGTAAAACACACTTGTTTTCCGCACCTTTTATCATCTTTTTAATTGCTTAATTATCTCATAAATAATGATTTTGGCTTGTTTTAACATGATCTTACAAAGCTTATTATCTTTAGTAGGTTACTGGTTTTAATAGAGAAAAGGACCGGATTTTGGAAGATATAAAAGGGTCTTTTTGATCAAATCTTGAAGAACCAAGTTGAAGCCCAACCCAAGCCCACTTGTGGAATGCCTTGCATATGCTATATATTATTATAACACAAAAAAAAAACCCTAAGCACGTCAACATAAAAATTCCGTACGGCAGCAACAAGGAAACAAAAAGAAAGTTGGTTAATTGGTTTTGGTCGGCTACGAGGGAACTTGTGGGCTGCTTGCTTTAAGGAGACAAGAAACAATATATTTTGTGGTTGGGATTTGATATCAAATAAAACAACTCACAAGAAAAACCAAAGAAACAAGAATTAAAACCCCATCTTGGGCTTTACTTGCGTACGGAAGAAAAAAAAAAGAAAGAAAAGGTAAGAAAAAGTTTAAGGGTTGTGTGGTTTGGTTGGGGTCAGCCAAGGAGGACTTAGGACAGCAGCTTGGGACCATTATTCGTCAAATAACTCAACCCCAATTAATAGTATAACACTCATTACTTTGCTTTCTTGTTTATATTCATAACTATATTGTTTTTGATCTTGAAAGTGAATTATTTTGCACTTGAATTGAAGATTGAGTTGTGCTTGATTAACATTGATTGTTGAATGAGTTTTATTATGAATTGGTTGAGTTTTATGATGGTTATAATAAGTATTTGCTGCTGTCCAAAAATTATGCTTGGCTAAACTTTTTAGTTCTACATAGGTTAGATTATTATTGTTCGGTTTTGATGAGTTAAATGGATTGTTTGATTAGTATGACTTGAATTGCTATTGAAAGTTCGGTTTAACGATGAATTGGGTTGTGTTTAGTGGATTTAATATTATTGATATTATCTCATAACCTTGTGATTCGATTAATTGAATTGGTTTTGATATATAGTTGCATGTTCTAGTCTTTACTTTGTGTTTAGAGTTTGTTTGCGGTAGGAACAACCGTAGGGTTTTGTTGAGATTTTTCATTGATTTAATTCTGCGGGTAAACACCTTCTTAGGGACCGAGAGGTGATAGGAAGTAAAGTCGTGTCATAGCTTTTGCTTGTTAGGATTAGGATTGCGCGAAAGCGGGTTCGGTTCCTGTGGGGTTTGGGTTCGTGAGTGATTAGTTGGTCTAGTTTATGTTAAACCAAATTGTTCCTCTATCCTTGGTTGCGTAGTATTCATTTCCCTTAGGGTCGTTTGTCGGTGAGTCCGAGAGGAGAGTCGGCAATAGAACACCTTAGCATTCGTTTCCCGGTTTGTTCTTAAAATCAATTAAGTGTATGTTAGGGTTTGTTAGTGAGACTGAGAGGTGATCTAGCTTTTTTGAGCGAACCTTAGTTGTGCCATCTTTAGATACTGTCTTCCAGTTCTTCTTCGTATGTTGGTAATACATCTTCTTCTCCCACTTATTCTGAATCCATCGATAGGGATAGGATTATGGTCGATGCACCACAAAGGAGGACAATTGCTGAGCGGGCCCGCCCGGCTGACACTGGCGCGAGATCCAGCATTGCTCCTCCAGCCATCGCGGTTAACACGATTCCAACGAACATTCTGAACACCATCTCACATTCTGCTCAATTTCATGGGTTGCTCCACGAAAATCCGCATTCTCATCTCACTCGCATTACATGTATTTGCGACACTTTTCATCTTGCCGGGGTATCCGATGACACAATCAAACTCCGCGTTTTTCTGTTCTCACTCGTTGATCATGTGAGTTTGTGGCTTGAGTCCCTCCCATAGGGATCCATAGCTACTTGGGCCGCCATGCAGACCCAGTTTCTTGAGAAATACGATCGTCCGGCTAAGGCCGCTCGTTTGCGTAATCAGATTCATTCTTTTTCAAATGGAGGACACCGAGAGTTTCTACGTGGCATGGGAGAGATTTAAAAATCTACTTGCTTTGTGTCCTAACCATGGCCTTCAAGACTGGGCAGTTGTTGAGAAGTTCTATAACGGGGTGACGTACGCGACACAGAGTATGCCTGACATGGCGGTGGGAGGTAATTTGTTGACGACGAAGGATACAGATTAGTTCATTGCTTTGTTTAACGGGTTAGCCATAGGGGATACCAGCGACCACCTGCCAAGAGCGCCAAGACCGTCGAATCCCTGTCACACGGCATGCATGCAGTCGACACGAGCACCGCGCTTGCGGCACAGGTTGAGGCGCTGGCAAAGATTGTGAAGGAATTGTGGGTGAAGAGTAAGTTGTGCGAGATCTGTAGAGGAGGGAATGATACTGTTCAGCGCCCCGTAGGTTTCCAGAAGGAGACGGTAGACTTTGTTAGTAATCCAAACCGAAATCAAAATTCATTCAATTCTTATAATTCGGGGTGGAGAGGTAATCAAAATTCCAACTGGAGGAACGGAAATCAGTCCGGCTTCCAGCAGCGTCAGAGTCTATTCCAGGACTTCGGTGAGAAAGCGATTAACGGAGATAAGAGGCCCACTTTAGAGGAGATGATGGCACAGCAAACACAGATGCTGTCACAGCTTATGACTCGAGAGGATTCCCGTCACAAAGAGACCCAGAAGAAATTTTGGGAGCACGACTCATTCATGAGAAATCAGGGAGCGTCAATTCAAAATCTCAAGCGGCAGATCGGAGAAATATCAAGTCGTCTGCATGAGAGGTCGTCAGGAACACTTCTAAGCAATACCTAGCAGAGCCCGAAGGGATTCGCGAAGGCCGTGATGACGAGGAACGGTGCAGGGGCACGTAGTGAGCCCGCGATTCAGGAAGCAACTAGAGGAGGAGTCGTTGAGGAGCATGCAGTCGATGGAGAGGAGTAGGTGGACGAGGAGATTCAGTTGGAGTCTCCACCGACCAAGGTGCATCAGAGGCGCAACCCAGGAAGTACATCACATGCCGAGAACCAGCAGTTACCCAACACACCAGCGAGAGTCTATTAACCTAGAGTTCCATATCCCGGGAGACTCCGCAGGGATATAGACGAGGAGTATAACTCCAAATTTCTTGATCTTTTGAAGCAACTTCACCTTAACATTCCATTCCTTGAGGCACTCACTCAAATGCCGAAATATGCAAAGTTCCTTAAGGATATTCTTTCGAATAAGGCGAAGTTAGCTAAGGTCTCTTCTATCCCATTGAGTGCTAGTTGCTCTTCAGTCTTGCAGAGAAAGTTACCAAAGAAGATGTCCTATCCTGGGAGTTTCACGATTCCCAACATCTTGAGTGATGATACGTTAGTGTATGCGCTGGCGGATCTTGGTGCCACTATTAATCTCATGTCGTATTCAGTGTACCACAAGTTAGGTTTAGGCGAGCCGAGGCTTACCCGGATGAGTATCCAGCTTGTTGATCGTTCTGTGAAATACCCCCGAGGGGTGGTCAAGAACATGCTCGTTCGTGGCGACAAGTTCATCTTCCCGGTGGACTTTGTCATCCTAGAGATGAACGATGATGATAGTGTCCCACTTATCCTAGGCTGACCATTCCTTGCCACCGCACATGCGTTGATCGACGTCCGCGAGGGTAAGTTGATTATGAGAGTTGGGGATGAGAACGTCACCTTTGACGTTCGACAATCACTGAAACACCCCAAGTCTGCTGATGAGTCCTAATCTTCATCAATACCATCATGGAACATGTCGGGGAGTTTTTCAACGAGATCTGTGAAGGATCTGCCTCCGACACCCAGATTCTCGATAGGGAGACTAAGAAGATTGAGATGGTTTCCATGACCGATCAGTCCTTGGATGACGACGCCGAGTCACAAGGCCCTGAATCTGGCATGTTTGCGAGGATCGTACGTGACGATCCGATGGACCGACCTTCCGTCGAGAGTCCTCCTTCTTCCTTAGAGCTTAAGGATTTACCTGTGTGACACTCTATACTTTCATGTTAACACCTTTAACCCAAACTCCGTTATCTTTGTAGGTCCCCCCGGGGCGTCGCCGATCGATACGAGATCCGCACGAGGTCTAGGAGTGCGGAATCCTCCTAGACTCGTTTATGGTGTACAGACGAATAACACAAACACGTACACGATCAAATACACAAACAAATACTAGAACGGGATAAACAAATCTGCAGATTCATATATAAAATAATCACGTTACATACCGTAACAAAAACAGAAAACACGACTGACCCGAGGTGAGCTCTACCTCGGGTCGTCTCACACGACTCTAGTCTCTTACTCTCTCTCAATAAACAAGCTGCTCAAACACACACTGATTTCTTGATACCTAAAACTAAACAAGACACAACTATATATAGACAAACATTCACGGGCCTGGGCTTCAGTAGGCGAAGTTGTTCTAACTTCGCCTAAGGCGAAGTTGTGATAACTTCGCCTAAGGCAGAAGTTGTTACAACTTCGCCGTTGGCGAAGTTATTCTAACTTCGCCTAAGGCGAAGTTGTGCTAACTTCGCCTGTGGCGTTCCGCTGGTCAGAATTGCATAGCGACAGTCACAAAATGCACCAACAGTCTCCCCTTTGACCGTTGCTCTCAATTCTAACAAAACACGAAAGATCATCTGTTACAAAAACATGCACCAACAGACTCCCTCTTAACTGATGATCTTCTGTTTGTAGTCAACCAGCCGTGTCTGAAACTGTCCTGTAGCTTCACAAATCTACCAATCACCCAGCGTCTTCCATATCAGATCTCCCCTTCAGTGTAAGCTTCTCCGACTATAACGATTGAGGTCTTTGTAATGCATGCATCCTCGTGCCAATAGATCATCTCAACCAATCACGTGAGTCCATCTGACTTCACCAACACATGAAATTGGGCTTCCTCCACAACTTCACCAACTCGTCGGCATACGATAAGGTTTAATCTTCAACTACTCAACATCAAGTGATCAATTTCATCACAAAACCACCCTGACAGAATCTAACACACGACCATTAAAAAATCTGAAGCATCTTCAATCACCAGGGATAACGATCAGGAACATAAACACTTTAATTCCCGGTTAAATCCAACTTGTTCCAGAATCTTCACTCTAATAAATAAGCATCACGTTTCAGGATCCAATTCTCGAACGCCTTGAAAATAACATAAAAAATATGCTCTGACCGCAATCCAGTAATGACGAAAAACCTTCAGTTCAATTTGACTTTCTTCGGTTGGTCACCACGAACAACAACAATTTCCTTTCCCACAAACACCCGAATATGTGTCACTATCAGTTTCAAACAATAACCCATTCACAACCTCAACTCCAAATCAGAGTTGACACGTATTTGTTCACACGTAAAACCAAAAGATAACAAGATCACTCGTTGACGGAACAACATCTTCGGTCTCACAATAATCGTGTACACCTGGCCATACAGACGGAAAATTCCAAAATACTCTTTTTTTTTTTTTTTTTTTTTTTTCTCGTTAACTTCGCCGAAAGTTAACATCGCCTGGCTATAACTTCGCCGAGCTATAACTTCGCCGGGCTATAACTTCGCCGAGAAGTCAACTTCGCCTAAAGTCAACTTCGCCGGACCTTATATCTTCGCTAAAACCCTACGAACAGTGACGGCAACTTCGCCTGATGAACAATAACTTCGCCTGAAGAACTGTTCGGCCAGAAACGCACAGAAACGTGCCAGAAACACCAAAACGCAGATCTCGAACCATAGCGTAAGAGCCTAAGGCTCTGATACCACTTGTAGGTCCCCTCGGGGCGTCGCCGATTGATACGAGATCCGCACGAGGTCTAGGAGTGCGGAATCCTCCTAGACTCGTTTATGGTGTACAGACGAATAACACAAACACGTACACGATCAAATACACAAACAAATACTAGAACGGGATAAACAAATCTGCAGATTCATATATAAAATAATCACGTTACATACCGTAACAAAAACAGAAAACACGACTGACCCGAGGTGAGCTCTACCTCGGGTCGTCTCACACGACTCTAGTCTCTTACTCTCTCTCAATAAACAAGCTGCTCAAACACACACTGATTTCTTGATACCTAAAACTAAACAAGACACAACTATATATAGACAAACATTCACGGGCCTGGGCTTCAGTAGGCGAAGTTGTTCTAACTTCGCCAGAAGTTGTTACAACTTCGCCGTTGGCGAAGTTGTTCTAACTTCGCCTAAGGCGAAGTTGTGCTAACTTCGCCTGTGGCGTTCCGCTGGTCAGAATTGCATAGAGACGGTCACAAAATGCACCAACAATCTTAAACGTCATGCATAACATTTACACGAGTCAAAAACGAGTCACACACATGGTTCTATCAGTACATGTTGGTGAGTAATGTCGAGTTAGATATGTTTAAATAATTCAGATATAATTGTTATGTGCTATATGATTGTATTTGATACACGATTTAGTGCATTAATCTCGCTTAACATGCTATTAGTTATTAAATAAGAAGATAACATCTCGATCATATGTGAAAATACATGCTTAATGATTGCCTGTTTAATTCATACCTTGTTTCATGAAATTGCGATCGATTGCGCGTAATTTGTACGTTTTCACCTTTTACAAATTAATATTTATGAAAGAAAAATGAGGCTTAGGTTTATTAACTTGGGTTAGTGTTTTATTCATAATGTTTCATTATAATCTGGTTTGATGTTAAAACGTTCGTTTAAAGCCAAAACTTATTTTACAAGGGGCCATTCTTGTAAATGTGTTTAAATATAATATAAAAAAAATAATAAAACCCTAATCCCACCCCTAAAACCATTGACATAAGCTCTCCCTCTCTCGTGCTTCAAATCCTAAACCAAACCCTAATTCATCTTGAATGGAATCTTGATTCTTGTAATTGGTGGTGTCTTTGAGTGAGTTACATGATTCCTAATATTAATTGGTAAGTTTTGTGTATCAATTTTATGTTTTGATGAGTTATTGTGAAACCCTAGATATTCAATCTCTGTAAATTTAATGATTATAATGTTAATTGATGAATTAGAACCCTATGGATGACATAAACATGTTAGGGTTTGAGTTTTGATGATAACAGTTTGCTGACAGATTCGTTCTTGTTTATTGATTGGTTTGTAACTTGATGTTAAACGATGATTATTGATCGATTCTTGATTCTAGGATATAGTATTCTGAGTCTAGTTTCCAGGAAGGTAAATTTTGTAATTTTTGGAAAAGATTTAATAGTTTTTATTATTTTACAAAAACATGTGTCAAAGCTGATGCGGGGATTCAAACTTTGGTTTGTCTTTCCGACATCATTACTTGATATTAACAAAGCCAAATGAGTTGGTTCCGCTTCTAGAACATAGAATTATGAGTCTAAAAGGCAACCCAATTGGCCTTGCACAATTTGGATAAATGAGTTGAGAGAACTATGAAACAACTTTTTGTTGCGCAATCTGCTGAACTGTTGGTACAAATCTGCAATGATTGAATTATTGTGAGTTTTGTATGTAGGGGTAAATATAATAAAAATTGTTTGAGAAACCTAATTCTAATATTCTACGGTGGTAAATTTTGTATAATTTATCCTTAAGTTCTACTTAGTGATTAAAATCAGTTTGTACATGCCATAATCTGTCCCGTGAACTGAATAATCATAAGTTGAGTTGTACGATGAATATTTGGTTTATCTGCTGTGATATGATGTGTGGATATATGTTAAGACTTTTTGGTACAGTTTACATTACTTATTATCATCAACGATTTTTCATGTCAAGTTTGTCTTTGTGTGAGAGTCCATACTTGGGTTTTAGAGTCATGTGTTGTTGGACACATTCTCATAACTTAAAACACTTGTACTAGGTAACGATTAGCGAGTCAAGTGCATCCTTTTGGTTTTGAGAAAATTCTATTACATGCGACACCAGGTGAGTTCATGCTTTTTCCTATTTGTTTTCTGGAGAGAAAACAAAAAGCTATTTTCGTATACTTGTTTTCTAGAAAGAAAAAACCAAACATTTCCTTACTTGTTTTCTGGACTGAAAACACTAAACTATTTTCGTATACTTGTTTTCTGGATTGAAAACATAAAACATTTGCCTATACATGTTTTCTGGATTGAAAACACGGTCGTACTTACATACTGGTTTTCTGGAGGAAAACGCAGCAACTTATTTTGGATTTATGTAATTTTATATATATCACAAGTTTATACTAGATGCCCTCATATCACTTAAAGTCCTTACATACCTTGAACCGTTAGGATGGGATCGTGGGGAAATTTAAGTTGTACTACTGGGTTTGACAAACCCCGCCTGCTAAAACACGACTGGAGGTCGGACGGGTGTAAATTGTCCTAACATACTTGCGCCAGCGTTTTGTGTTATACTTGGTAAGAAGGCATACAGACAGTCAGCTTCGGTTCAAACGTCTAGTAGCTTATAAATGGGTTAGCTACCCTGATATATTTGAAAAATGCTAAATCTACTTACACTTATACTACTTATGCTACGTATACCACATATACTACATTTTTTACTACAACTTTTGAACTCACCAACCTCGTGTTGATCCTTGAGTATTTATACTTGTACAGGTTACTAGATGTGCTAAGGAGTGGGTTGCATTGCCTATGTCAGGAGTCACAGTTGTCGCATGAACTTTTATTTAACATTGTATTCATTTGATGGGTTGTGCATGTTTGAGCACGTGGTTTATTCTTTTAAACCATTTACCTTACGCTTCCGCAAAACTTTAAACTCTTTGGTTTGGTTTTTGTTTTCTCAAGTTTGAATGAGACTTAAATAATGTTTTGAATATTTGAATTGGATGTTTGGTATAACAAATGAGTTGGATCCTGGTGTGTCACGGGCCTCGCGGTTAGACTCCGTTAGTCGAAATTTGAGGGTGTGACAACCTGCCCATCTGGAGTATGCATTTTTAGATGAAGAGGGGAAGTTGTCGGTTATTATTGCATCTGCTTTGACGGAGGTCGATAAGAAGAAGTTGTTGAGGGTGCTACGACAGCACAAAGAGGCGATTGCGTGGAAGATTATCGAAATTAAGGGTATCAACCATTCGTTTTGCACTCATAAAATCCTCATGGAGGATAATTTCAAAACTGTCGTTCAGCTGCAAAGGCGGCTTAATCCGAAAATGCAAGAGGTTGTGAAGAAGGAGATCATTAAACTCCTTGATGCGGGGATCATTTTCCCCATTTCTGATAGTGCTTGGGTGAGTCCAGTTCAAGTGGTTCCTAAAAAGGGTGGCATGACTGTCGTCACAAATGAGAGGAACGAGCTCATTCCCACTAGGACTGCGACTGTATGGAGAGTCTGCATCGACTAACACAGACTGAATGATGCCACTAGGAAAGACCACTTTCCTTTACCCTTCATTGATCAGATGTTGGAGCGTTTAGCAGGTCAGCAGTACTACTGCTTCTTTGATGGTTTCTCCAGGTATTTCCACGTTCTGATAGCTCCCGATGACTAGGAGAAAACCACTTTTACCTGTCCTTACGGAACGTTTGCCTATGAACGTATGCCGTTCGGATTGTGTAACGCTCCAGCCACATTTCAGAGATGCATGGTGGCTATTTTCCACGACATGATCGAGGACTCCATGGAGGTGTTCATGGACGATTTTTCCGCATTTTGGAGTTCCTTTGATCATTGCCTTTCTAATCTTGAGAGGATGATGGCCCGCTGCGTTGACACCAACCTAGTCCTTAACTGAGAGAAGTGTCACTTCATGGTACGCGAGGGCATTGTTATGGGGCATCGGATTTCGAGTGTGGGTATAGAGGTTGACCGAGCGAAGGTCGAGACCATTTCTAATCTCCCCCCCCCCCCGCCCCGCCCACTTCTGTGAGATCCATCCAGAGTTTTTTAGGTCATGCCGGGTTCTACCGCCGCTTTATCAAAGATTTTTCTAAGATCACGAGACCCATGACCAAACTTCTGGAGTGTAAGGCCCCGTTACCGGTGCCCTACATTGGACGTTGGATTTACTCATAAACGCAGTTCTAAATATCAGAGTTAACTAAAACTTTCGCGAAATAATATAAAACATCAACCATTCATTACAAATATCCATAATTTGTCTTTTAAAACATAACATAAATCATAGCATTCAAAACATCATGACAATCTTCGGATTCCAGCCTCTTCAATCCTGCCATGTGTCCATATCAAACTAACTGTCTCAATCTGTTAACCTGCGTGCATACTAAAAGTCAGTTACGCTGAGTGAATTCTAGTTAATCACATAACTTACTTTACATACACATATACGTGCCCGAAGGTACGCATTACATACTTAACCTGTACTTCATTCGTACGTACACATTTATAGCTAACCTTACATTATAAAGTGCATTTCACCCTACATACCTCGGATATTATTAGGGTCCGGTACCCTCCATCCTCGGATATTATTAGGGTCCGGTACCCTTTCATTCTCGGATATTATTAGGGTCCGGTCTCCCTTCATCCTCGGATATTATTAGGGTCCGGTACCCTTCATCCTCGGATATTATTAGGGTCTGGTCACCCTTTCTTCCATACCTTCATACCATACCTTTCTATATACATAATTGTAAGTTTCATACATACATACATCATTCATTCTTCACATACAACAATTTTCATCAAACTTTTACCTGGCAGTACATGCAATATCCGAAGATCGTTCATGTACCGACAAGCAGTCAAAAATACCTTTCACATGAAACATATATGGCATACACTTATCACTTAGGATAAGTGTATTAACTAATCACATCGAGTATGCACACAGCCCCGAAAACATAACAAGGAATGGGGCTAGAAACTCACCTGAATGCGATTACGTTCACTGTTAATAGTTATTCCCTTCTTTAGCTGTGCACGACTAACTGTATAACAATTACACATATCAATTTTCTATCCCTATCTATATCGCGTTTCTAGTTTAATTATAACCCACATCGAACAGGGGTTGGGGGGCAGCGCCCCTGGCAGGGGGGTCTAGGGGCGGCAGTCCCTAGCAGGGTCCAAGGGGCAGAGCCCCTGGCTGTGGTCGAGCTTGGAAAAATTTTATTTCTATTAACTGTCTTATCACATTTTCCATTAGCATTTTGAATCATTGATTAATTTGCTACATAAAAGTTCAAGGGCTTCTTTGTAATTAAATCATTCCTTTTTTTTTCTAAGTTCAGGGACCATTTTGTCCTTTTGTTAAACTTCTAGTTCGTTACATTGCTCTTAGCGAATTGACTTATCTTAGCGAACTGGTCCATGTAGCGAATTGAACCCTTTAACAAACTGGTTATTACACGAACTGGTCATTTGACGAATCAGTTCATGTAGCGAATTGGATATTCTAATTCGTTATCTCCTTTAACGAATGGTCATGGCGAATCAGAAGCTAGTTCGTTATTTTATCCTCAACGAATCGCATGACGAAATGCTTCTAATTCGTTAACTCCCCGTTAACAAATTACCTCTAATTCGTTAACTTCCTGTTAGCGAATTAGGGTTAGGTCAGGGAATGTCAGAACATTCCCTGACACCTTTTACCTCGTATTAACTTTTCCGGCGCCGTTGCCGGAAAAACGCGGTTTCGTCGGAAAAACGAGTTTTTACTCGTTTGTCACCGTTTTTCTCCCCGTTCGATCGAGATCTGAGCTAGGGTGACCCCTAAGCTCATCTTAGGTTCGGTTTACACCCGATTCCACCCGGATCTCATGACTTAAACGGTTTAATGGTGTCGGCTCGTCGTTTCGTGACCATATCTAAAGAGTTTAAGCTCAAACAACATCATACTACCATTACCTTAGGTCGGGATCGGTTCCTCTTCTATGTTTCGGCTAGAAAGAGGCTTAGAGAGAGAGAGAGAGAGAGAGCTTAAGTGTTTGTTTTGGTAGTGTAAGTGATATGTGTAGAAATGAATTAAATGGGTGATTAATGGTTTATATAATTATGGATCATGGGCTTAAGCCCATGGTCTTTTCCTCTTTCTTTCATAACCCAAGTCCATAACCCATATCCATTTATCCCAACACTAGCCCGAATCATAATAACTCGTATTTTCATTTATTAACCGAAATTAGAAAAACAGGATGTTACATGGAGAAGGACGCTCCATTCATTTTTCCTGAGCAGTGTATCGAGGCGTTTGATCTTTTGAAAGACAAATTCGTTAACACCCCGATCATGGTTGCTCCCGACTGGTCATTACCATTTGAGTTGATGTGTGATGTGAGCGACTTCGCAGTAGGAGCGGTTCTTGGACAGCGGAAGGATAAACACTTCCATCTGATTTACTATGCTAGCCATACCTTAAATGGTGCACATGAGAGTTATACCACCACCGAGAAAGAGCTTTTAGCTGTGGTGTTTGCATTCAATAAATTTAGGTCATATCTAGTTATGTCTAAGACGATTGTGTACACAGATCATGCTGCTATTCTATATATCTTTAGCAAGCAGAATGCTAAGCCTTGTCTTATCCGATGGATTCTGTCGCTTCAAGAGTTTGATATTGAGATTCGTGATAAAAAGGGGGCCGAGAATGTGGCGGCCAATCATCTTTCGCGTCTAGAGGGAGCAGAGTTAGGAGATTCGGGGGTCAGGATCGACGATCGTTTTCCGAGAGAGAATCTCATGTTTGTTACAGCACAGGAGGAGGGTTTTTCATGGTTCGCTGACTTCGCGAACTATCTTGCTGACGGGTACCTTTCGAAGATGTCTTACCAGCAAAAGAAGAATTCTTTGTTGACGTTAAGTTTTACCTATGGGACGACCCTATCTTTTCCATATCGGTGCTGATCAGCTGATTAGGAAGTGTGTAGATGCTAAGGAGGGATGGCATATTCTAAGCCATTGTCATGTAGGACCGACAGGAGGTCACCACGGTGCGAGTTCGACGTGGAAGAAGGTGTTTGATTATGGTTTTATTGGCCTTCGATTTTTAAGGATGCGCATGCGTTTGTGAGAAGTTGTGATCGTTGCCAGCTTGTCGGAAACATCTCGTCGCGAAATGAAATGCCCCAAAACGCTATTCAGGTTTGTGAGGTTTTCGATGTGTGGGGCATTGATTTCATGGGACCGTTTCCATCTTCGCGTGGGAACAAGTATATACTCGTGGTCGTCGATTATGTTTCAAAGTGGGTTGAGGCCAAGGCTCTACCCACGAATGATGGCCGAGTTGTAGTCCGTTTTATTAAGAGTCCTTTTGCTCATTTTGGTGTCCCAAAAGCCTTGATCAGTGATCGAGGTATTCACTTCTGCAATGCGCAGATGGAGAAGGCGTTGTAGCGCTATGGGGTCACCCATCGGCTTGCGACCGCCTACCACCCACAGACTAGTGGGAAGGTGAAAGTGAGTAATTGGGGAATAAAACGTATTCTTGAGAAAACGGTTGGCTTGAATCGTCGGGATTGGTCCAACAAATTGGATGACGCTTTGTGGGCCTTCCGTACAGCCTACAAAACTCCGACCGGTTCCACGCTGTTTCGGATGATTTATGGGAAGGTCTGTCATCTTTCTGTTGAGTTGGAGCACCGTTCATCATGGGCCCTTCAGAGGGTTAATCGTGATTTATCCGCTGCAGAGGGTACTCGTTTCCATCAGTTGCACGAGTTAGAGGAGCTACGGGATCATGCGTATGCTCAATCATTCTGTTATAAGGAGCAGGCGAAAGAACTGCATGATAGAAAGATGAAGGGTAATAAGTAGTTCAAGTGTGGGGATATGGTTTTTTTGTATAACTCCCGTTTGAGGTTATTCCTGGGAAAGTTGAAATCCCGATGGTCGGGATCGTTCACAGTCAATGAGGTATTCCCGTATGGCACTATCGAAATGAGAGATAAGAGTGAGAAGTTTAAAGTGAATGGTCATAGGTTGAAGCACTACATAGGCGAGCCGGTTGCTGATCAGACAGCCGAGGTATTCTACCTTAACTCACTCACCGTAGCGTAGACGTGTTGGGTGCATCAATCGGGAGACAGCCCGAGTTGTAGAGTGTGTATAATGATTTTCTTTATTATCTGTTTTATTTATTTTATTATTATAAATAAATAAATAAATACAAAAATAATTACAAAAAATACAAAAACGTAAAAATATGTTTATTTCTTATGTTTTAGTTTTCTATTTTGTACGCCGCTACATGCGAGCGAGTTTAAGTTATTGTAGGTATTAGTATGCGCATGGTAGCTCTGATGGCGTTTAGGAACTGGTTCGCCCGAGGTTGCGGCCACGAATGAAATGCTATACGGTCGTTCGATTGATACAGAGCTGGTAAAGATTCTACATTTAAACCAAGGGAATAACTCATTCGTTGTTTTATTCTTGAAAATTTTAAGTTTTGTTTTGTTTTTATTTTATTTTTCTTTATTTTCCTTGTTCTCATCGAGGACGATTTCGTTCTAAGTGTGGGGATGAGATTTTATTTTAATTAGTTGTAGGAAAAAAAATATATTAATTTTAAAAAAATAAATAAAATAAAATTTTAATAATAACATTTTTGCACTCTTTCGCTGAAAATTATGTCGGTTACTCAAGTATGAGGGATATATACTTGTTTATGTTTGGTCCTGTTATCTACTTGTAGACATATGGGATAGCAATTTACCTGAGAACTGAAAGTGATTGGGGCGAATGTTGTGTGTTTTGTTTAATTCTTTCGCTGAAAATTATGTCGGCTACTTAAGTTCAAGGGACATAAACTTGTATATGTTTGGTCCGGTTATCTACCTGTAGACATACGGGATAGCCATTGACCCGAAAACAGAAAGTGACTGGGGCGACTGAATAAAAAAAAAGAAAGTAAAAAGTTTTTAAGAAAAATGTCCCTTGAAATTTGTTTTTCTTCTACGTTAAGCAGGAAATGATATTATTACCGTTGTGTTAACAAGCTCCCGGAACTTTTGAAATATATAACAATAATAAAAGAAGAGATGGTTTGCATATCTGATTTGGGATTTGTCGGTAGGCCCAACTAGCTTTGATAGTCCTCTTTAGAAAATTTTATATATCTAATCATTTGAAAAACGGTGAAACCAAATTTCGATGCATAGGGAGGATTACCATAATCTAAAAACTTTGAGATGGTAAGACTTAGATGCACTCAAACCAGCTCACCACCACAATGTCCATCTTTTTACGAGCTTAGAAAATAGTTATATTTATTTAGTAAAAAAAAAATCTTGCAAAAGCATGAAAAAAAAAAGAAAAAAAAGTACGAATAAAAGATGCAAAAAAGCATCCAAAAATAGTAAAAGAGGCCAAAGTTGCACATACTATACGGGGCTGAGAGTTTACACGTTTCCAAGGGGATAGTGACTCTGAGGTTATCGCTATTGGGGATCAAGGTTCTTAGTCAATAAATATTAAATTAGGGATTTATAGGACAAAGTCCAATAATATTTAGGAATAGCTCGTATGGCCTCCATATGACCATTCATCCATCAAATTTCACCGGGTGCATATACTTAGTACCATCAACGAGTCCTTGGCTTATGCTGATTTGTCGAACCAGTCTGCTTCGACTCTAGTTTTTTCTAGCTCTCTTTGTCTGACATGGGGTAGGTGTAGCCGTGGTTTTTTTGAACTTAAAATGCTTAAGGTGATTGGGGGCTTGATTGGTTGGTGGCTGGGTTTAAAGTGGACAAATACACCGCCAATCGCGATCAATATGTCGAGTTGTTTCTAATGTTTTAATAATGTTAAATAATCTGAGAGTTTGTTGTTTGCACTTGGTTATGATCCTGTGTAGATTTCTTTTTCACGAACGAAAAAGTCTTAAGTGTGGGGATGTTTGATGTGTTGTAAAACACACTTGCTTTCTGCACCTTTTATCATCATCTTAATTGCTTAATTATCTAATAAATAATGATTTTGGCTTGTTTTAATATGATCTTACAAAGTTTATTATATTTCGTAGGTTACGGGTTTTAATAGAGAAACATACCGGGTTTTGGAAGACATAAAAGGGCCTCTTTGATCAAATCTTATAGAACCAAGATGAAGCCCGACCCAAGTCCACTTGTGGAAAGCCTTGCATATGTTATATATTATTATAACACAAAATAAAAAACCCTAAGCACCTCAACTTAAAAATCCCGCATGGCAGCAACAAGGAAACAAAAAGAAAGTTGGTTAATTGGTTTTGGTCGGCTAGGAGGGAACTTGAGGGCTGCTTGCTTTAAGAAGACAAGAAACAATATATTTTGTGGCTGGGATTTGATATCAAACACAACAGCTCACAAGAAAAACCAAAGAAACAAGAATTAAAGCCCCATCTTGGGGTTTACTTGCGTACGGAAGAAAAAAAAAGAGAAAGAAAAGGTAAGAAAAAGTTTAAGGGTTGTGTGGTTTGATTGGGGGCAGCCAATGAGGACTTAGGAAAGCAGCTCGGGACCATTATTCGTCAAATAACTCAGCCCCAATTAATAGTAAAACACTCATTACTTTGCTTTCTTGTTTATATTCATAACTATATTGTTTTTGATCTTGAAAGTGAATTATTTTGCACTTGAATTGAAAATTGTGTTGTGCTTGATTAATATTGATTGTTGAATGAGTTTGATTATGAATTGGTTGAGTTTTATGATGGTTATAATAAGTATTTGCTGCTGTCCAAAAATTATGATTGGCTAAACTTTTTAGTTCTACATAGGTTAGATTATTATTGTTCGGTTTTGATGAGTTAAATGGATTGTTTGATTAGTATGACTTGAATTGCTATTGAAAGTTCGGTTTAATGATGAATTAGGTTGTGTTTAGTGGATTTAATATTATTGATATTATCTCATAACCTTGTGCTTCGATTAATTGAATTGGTTTTGATATATAGTTGCATGTTCTAGTCTTTACTTTGTGTTTAGAGTTTGTTTGCGGTAGGAACAACCATAGGGTATTGTTGAGATTGTTCATTGATTTAATTCAGCGGGTAAACACCTTCTTAGAGACCGAGAGGTGATAGGAAGTATAATCGTCTCATAGTTTTTGCTTGTTAAAATTAGGATTGCGCGAAATCGGGTTCAGTTCTTGTCGGGTTTGGGTTCGTGAGAAATTAGTTGGTCTAGTTTATGTTAAACCTAATTTTACTCTATCCTTGGTTGCGTAGTATACGTTTCCATTAGGGTCGTGTGTCGGTGAGTCCGAGAGGAGAGTCGGCATTAGAACACCTTAGCATTTGTTTCCCGGTTTGTTCTTAAAATCAATTAAGTGTAAGTTAGGGTTTGTTAGTGAGACTGAGAGGTGATCTAGCTTTCTTGAGCGAACCTTAGTTGTGCCATCTTTAGATACTGGTGTCGTGAGATCATTCAATCCGTTAGCTTGTTAGACTATCAATTTGATTCTTACCTAGGTAGACGTTTTCTCCATTGTCAGTTAAAGTTTCTAAATTTGGAAAGTTTCACCAATCAGTCCTGTTAATTAATTTAGTTAAAGTAATCTAGGTCAAGTACTTTAACTATTAAAAATCAATTAAAAATATTATTCTTAGGAAGGTCTTGTCTAGGGTTTAGTGATTGATGCGTGCTGTGTAGCTTGTATAAAATATGATAGATTGGATATTTAGCTTTTGCACAAGATCGTGTTTTAAATTTATAAAAGTGATTTCTACAAAGACTAAACACACACAAAATAGACAAGTGTACCTATCGTATATATAGAATAGTATTGGTAAGAACCAAGTATCGATCCGTGGACACAAAGGTTTCTAATAATAAATCGTTGTTTTACTTCAATCGGAAGTTTTAATCATTTTGAGGTTAATTTTTGAACTTTTTATAAAATATAAATAATTATATATATATATATAATATATAGGTGACCAAGATAAGAAATTCTAAACGAGTTGTTCAATTATACAAAGGTTACCATCTAAGATCAAGAATCCACTCCATTTTAGCATTGATAATTAATATGTAGACATGGGATAAACTTACCGTAGCAATATATGATAGATAACTCCTTAACCCAAAGTGAGCATCTTTGGCACTAAGGAGATGATATGCGCATTTTAAAGTCCACCCTTTCCTAATGTCATACCATCTCAATGATGTTAATTTAAGTTGGCAAGTATTTTCGTTAAGTAGAAAGATTAAGATTGACTTCAATTTCTCGAATACCAATTCTAACAACTTCGGGTGATTTTAGTTCATCACACAACCTCCCCTTGGTTGATTTAAGTAGGTTATGATTACACATTCCATTTAACATATGGTTTCTTTAGCTAATTTGATATCCTAAGCAAAGCCATTTTCGGATTACCAAGGTTTAGAAAAATACACCATAACTTATATCTCATCATTTCTAAGTACAATATAAGGATCCATGTTTCGATAATGTATCAAAGTATTTCTATCTTTCAAGAACATGAATCGATCATGAACGATTACCAAAGAGATTGACAACCACCAACTTTGAATTAGTGATTTAATTTGGTGAAACATTTCTCATCAAAAGATAATTGTAATATAACCATGTACTTAACTAGACTACATCACATGTCTTGATTAATTATCAAGTAAAACAAAGCTTCTTCATAGATTTTAGATGGTAAAAGGAGTTTTGCTCATAATGAGCATTATGATGAACATTAAGATGATTGATAATAACAAATACATGATTAAACTTGGAACAATCTAACCAAATGTAGATGAATCCTTCTTCTTAATGATGGGGATGATGGTTGATGATGATGATTAGTGGTGATGACCTCCAAACCTTCAAACTCTTCACTAGATCTTCAAGGTGAGTGTTAGTGTGTGTTTTTATAAGAGAGAATCGGATAGAAATCTTTTCAAGGCACACTTGATGAATGCAACATGAGCCACTATTTATAGGCAATCTGGATGGTGAGGCACGGCCCCATGCTTGATGAGCACGGCCCCGTGTATTTTTATGACATGTGCCAGATCTGTTTTGTCTTTTGTGTGAGCTGGCAACGGCCCCGTGGTTAGCAGACACGGTCCCGTGCTTTTTAGTGACATGTTCTCAATTCTTCTTTGTCTTTTCTGCATTCCCGTCCACGGCCCCGTGCATGCTGAGCATGGCCCCGTGCTTTTGTTCTCAGATTTTGTCTTTTCTTGTTCCATAAGCATGGGGGCGTGTTTCTTGAGACATGGGGTCGTGTTTCTTTGTTTTCTTGTGTTTTCTTCTGTTTTTCTTCGTCTTTTTGCTTGTTTCTTCGTTTGAGGTTTGGTTTCACCTGAAATTACGTTTTATTATGATAAGTAGCCTTTTATGCTATGTTATTAAATAGAAATTGCAGTTTTTAGAGATTATTTGATGCTGAAAAGATGTATATTTCTATGTACATCAATGATCATAGGCGTTTTCACGTGTCCTTGTGTTCGATATTCGGACTTATTAGGTCTATACTACTTGTGACCGGTACACTTGCCGTTTGTGTGTGGAGTTATTAGGAGTTTCTGTTTTAAATTTAAAGCTTAGTTGTGAGTCCCATAGAAAGAGCACTCATTAGGCACACATCAATGGTTAATAGGAACGTTACGGGATGATCTATGAGAAGTATTTACCTTGGTGTTGCTTAGCAATTGGCCTTTGTTTTTCTTCAACTTTGACACTTCGGTTGCAAGTTCGCCCATTTGGGTAGTTAACGATTGGATGGCTTTGTCTCGGACTTCATCATTTTGCATTCGAGCTTCATCAAGTTGCTTTCTCCGTTGCATGTCTTGTTGCATCATCTTCAACATGTCCATGACTTCATTTTCACTTAATAAACTTTGACCTGCGGACCCACTTTGACCTTGAAACCCTTGATTATTCCCGCCATGAAAATTACTTCGATTGTTATATTGTTGGCGAGGAACATAATTTCGTTGATTCCTTTGGAAATTCGGGTTGGATTGATCGGCCGGATTTCCAAAGCGAAAATTTGGATGATTTCTCAACCCGGGGTGGTAAGTGTTTGAGTTCATATTGTAATTCCTACCACCTCCCCCCTTGAAGTGCATTCACCTCCTCCACTTGTACTTGACCCACCGTACACATATCTGAAGCATGACCCAACTCATTACAATTCGTGCAAACATCGATTACTTAATTAGTGGTTTGTACCCCTCCATTTTCCACGACTTGTACTTGTGGTCTTTCAATTGCCGACCTTGCTCTAATTCCGGTTTGAGCATTTCTCTTTGATGTGACCGCCATTTGCTCCAAATATGTTCAATCATCTTGTTCATAATTAGTACCAAATGTATCATTTGTGATTGACCTCAAATCCCTCTCATCTTCCATACTCAACCCCTCATGGAAAGTATTCAACAATTTCCAAAGAGCAATACCATTATGAGTACAATTCTTAATCATCATGTTAAACCGCTCAAATGCTTCATGAAACATCTCACCCGATTGTTGATGGAAAGTTCTCAAACTCCTTTTTGCATCATTGGTCTTTTGAGCCGTTTAAAATTCTTCCAAAAATATTTGTTGCGTCCCGGCCCAAGTATAAATTGATGCGGAAGGCAATGTGTAAAACCATATTTTCTCTTTATCTTCCAAAGAAAATTGAAATAAGACTAACTTAACCTCATCCGATGAAAAACCTTGACCCCCAATCGTGTTGCAAATAGAGTCATATGCCTTCAAGTGAAAGTAAGGTTCTTCTATTGCTAAACCTTTATACTTTGGTTGACTTTGGAGTGAATTGGTTCTAACCTCAAATGTTCTTCCTTGTTGATTTTGAAGAATAACCACCGGAGATGGATTATTAGTGATGATCGGTTGAAAATGAGCTCCAATCCCCATTACCATCTCTCTTACATGCCTTCTTGGTACCCCCATTGGTACTCTTGGTTGACCCATTTCCCTATAAATGGGCCTTGGAGGTGCAAATTGTTGAAATTGTGGTTGGGGCATTTGTTGTTGAAATTGTTGCCCTTGTGGTTGCACTTGTTGTGGAGCTTGTTGTTGTTGAATAGCCGGCGGTGGTTGAACTTGTTGTTGAACAACCGCCGGTGGTTGTCTATTAAGTTCTTGCACCAGTTCCATTTTTTCCCCTTGAGCATAAGCAAAGTTCCCTTGATTCATCCTTTGACTTCCATCACCCCCCGTATAGTAATCTTCCACTTCATACCCCTCAAACTCCCTGTCAAACCCATCACCATAACCATCATTTTGTGTTCTTGAATATTGCATGAAAGGTGGTAGTTGAAATTGGTAACTTGATTGTGGTTGTTGAAAGGTTGGTTGTTGGTTTTGTTGGGATGATGATGGACCAAAGGTAGGAAAAAGATTGGAAATAGGTGGCAATGTTGATGATATTGAGTAAGGGAGTTGAGTGTTCATAGGCTGGTTGTGTAGGTTGGTTTTACTTCACTCGATGAATTAGGTATGGTAGTAGTAATTGGTGGAGGTGGATTCAGTGGAGGTGGAATTGATGGAGGTGTAGATAGCAATGTTTGACCCGAAGTTGGGACAGGTGAATCCATGGAGTAGTTTGATGCAGTTGGAGAACCAATAAGCTTTTTCTCCCTAAGTAGGACTCGGTTCTTCGAAGTGTTCGTTCAATCTCAGAATAAAAATCTAGTGGTGATGACCTTTTAGAGCCTCTAGTATGCATACACCTGTAAGTACTTGCACACTAACACAGCCAGCGTAAATCCAAAAACAACAAACAAAACTACAAAAGCTAACACATGTTGCGCACTACTCCCCGGCAACGGCGCCAAAATTTAATGTGAGGTCGAAGACTTACTCAAAATTAAACCAAATACAACTAATTAGATAGCAGTAAGTGGGTGTCGAAGACAGAGTGTTTATGGAGTGCGTGTTTACCAGTAGCTTGAATAGATAATTAAATTAAACTAAATTGCATAAAAAGTAAATTCAAAGATTTGGTTGTTTGGTTTGATTAACAAAAAGAATTGAAAACAATTTAACGAGTTTTAACTGATTCAATAAAAACAATGCTCTCTCTTGATTTTAGGTTTCCAAGATTGATAATGTTAACTTTTACTTTTGGGATGAACTACATTGACATAGTTCGTGAGTATATGTTTGATTGTGATAAAAGAGGACTAAGTACTTGGATTGTAATAACACAAGGTTGTCACTCGATAATCAGTTTTATATAGCCAACCCTAATTCCCTTCCAATAAATCTCGATTGCCTATGGCACCAAGAACTGATAGTCAAGAACACGAATTACATTATACTAACAATTACTAATCAAACTCACAATCACCATAGCAATATAATCATAAGATCAAATTACTACCCCAAAAATAACATAAAAAATAACAAACATTCAATGGAAAACCTTACAATTCGGGAGATAACACAAAGGAAATTAGCCAAACATAATTCGGTTCATCATTCATTCAATCAAAGTATGCATATGAATCGAAATCAAGTCTCTAATGATTACCACACTCACAATAATGCTATTGAACCCCAAATCACCTCTAGGTCGTTCTCAAGTGATAGATAGGTGAAAATACATGGAATAACGAAATAAAAACAAAGAGATTCAGCATTTATAGCTCTGAACCGTTGCCCACGGTGACCACTGTGGGCCACGGTGGTCTCCACGGTGCTCCCAGAGCTCACGGTATGGTGAGCTCTGGTCATATCTGATCAGTTGGACTGTGGCCCACGGTCCAGACCGTGGACCACGGTGGTCTTCAGCCAGGTTCTTCATTTTTTACCCTTTTAACCCCTCTCGCCTCTCCGGTTCCTTTGGTTTCCTCCTTGTACGCCATAGATGCTCCGGAACCTCCTTTTAACCTGCAATTAAACACACAACAGTAGTTACCTAGTCCCATGAAGTTAACACTTACTACATGGGTTTTTATATCATTTAAGCTCACTTACGGGTCATACTCCGATGCACACGTCAGGGCCTTACATAAAAAGACCAAAATAATATTATTAAAAAAAGAAACAACATACAATCTATTGGTATTCTATATATGAATTAAATCAATGGTCTCAGAATAACTCCTGTGAGCTAACTAAATTTGTTGATCAATAATTAAATTAAACGTGTGCTAAATCAAATAACATACATGTTCAGAGATAAATGGTAGAATGAACCCATAAGTTGGGCCAATAGTGTGTGAAAAGGTAGCCAATATTCTTTACTTAAAATGATTTGAGTGAGACATCTAAAGACTACAACTAAATAGACAACTAAAAAGTTTTGGATTTAAATCCCACTTAAGACAAAAAAAAAATAGAGGGGTCAAGTTAGGCAAGGGGGTTTTTCAACCTATAGATGGGTTTCCTTTGAAGGTGGAATGAAGATAATCGGGTTGATCAATGGTCCATCAGTAATCCAAATTGGTCGTTCAAAAATAAAGTGTGCAAAGGTAACATGTTAACTTTGATTTCATTATCACATGTTAGGATTATTCTTAACTTTAAACAGTGATTTATAATATATATATATATATATATATATATATATATAGGGGATGATTCATGCGAGAAATAATATTATAGCGAGAAGTGCGAGAAGCCAATCTCAACCATTTATTATCTCCTAGTTGTTCAAATTATTAATTCCCTTAATTACTCCTAAAATATTATCCACATTAATTCTTACAGAAAGTTAAAATTTTAGAAAAGGTAAATTGACTTTTACATAAAACATCATCTAGAATAGTTTTAATGAAATATCATCGAAGAAATTTGATCACCTACACAAGTAACATAATAACCTACACATAGCTAATATTCAATTATACAAATTGTTAGTTATTTTTAGTTTTATCAAAATGTAACTCGTATTACCAACACAACTTATTTTCTCATACACTAATTTAGTTTCTTTCATTTTCATCAACACATAACTAATATTTACCTACACATAACTCTCATTCACCTACACAGATTGCTAGTTCATTTTATTTTCACCTACATATAAATCATATTCACCTACACATAACTCGTATTTGCCCACATATAAAAGAGAGATTATAAAATAATTAAAGTAAAAAAAACATGATGTGTTCCTACATTGTGAATATTTACAAGTTTAATAATTGTATGATATATCATGAATAAGTTTTGTTTGTGTATGTTAATATTGTGATCTATGTAGGGTATACAAATGGGTAAGCTATAACATGAACTAAATTTGTATATGTAGGTTAATATTGTGATTTGTGTAGGTTAACATGAATTAGTTATGTGCATGTATATTAATATTGTGATATGTGTAGGTGATAGAATGAACTAGTTTTTGTATGTGTACGCTAATATTATGATTTGTGTGAGTATTTGTTTTTATTATGGTTAATATACTTTTTTATAGTACGAGTATGATGGTTTTGTTATATAAATTGTTTTAAGATTAAATCAAATTAAAAAAAATTAAAAACTAAAAATAAATGTATAATCATTTGTAACTTAACATTATTTAGTACTAGTTACCAAACGAAACTCCTAAACTTTTTACTAATATATTTCTACAATTAAATAATCCGAAATTAAAAAGAAAACTTGTGATTGGCTGGAATCTCTTCGGGCACTTCTCACACTACGAAACACTGCTGAAATGAACTCAATCGTATATATGTGTGTGTGTGTGTGTGTGTGTGTATGTGTGTTTGTGTGTGTGTAGGGGGGAGGTTAACGTACAAAATGAAATTAACGTGCTAAACGTGAGAGTCAAGTAGAGTAATTATATCTCTACTCTACTTGATTCTCACGTTTAGCACGTAAATTTCATTTGTATTTGATCCAAACCACACACACACACACACACACTTATATATATATATATATATATATATATAGGGTTGGGTTATAATGAAAACCTTTTTGAGTTGTGAAAACCATTGAAACTCTACCTAGACCACATATTCAAATAATTCAATTGATTTGTATGTTCAATATTAAAGGTGAATAAAAAAACTAAAATCAATTTCAATAAACATTTAAATTAATAAAAAAAGGGCAATCGAGTACATTCTCTCAAACAACTTTTTAATTTTCTCTTTCCTCCTATCATTTCAACTTTCTTTTTCCTATTTTTTTCTTACATCCTCTCTTTCCTCTAACCACTTTTCAACTTGCTCTTTCATCTAACCACTTTTCAACTTTCATTTTTCCTATAACCACATTTCAACTTTCTTTTTCTTTCCATCATTTCAACTTTCTATTTCCTACTTCTCTTTATCTCTCTCTCTCTCTCTCTCTTTTCACAAGTTTCCGGTTAGCTTTTAACAAAAATATGCGATTTTCTGGCACTCTTTGGAAATCCTTCGCACCACAAGCCTCTTAGCGGGTTTTTGGTCTGGAAGTAATATAAAACATATGTTAATTGTATAAAAAAACTTATGTTACTTGTTTAAAACATATGTTCAAAAAACATATGTTAATTGTGTAAAAAAAACAGTGTACTAAAAACAACAAAAAACATAAGTATAATGCTATAACATATGTTCAAAACATATGATCGAATTAGGGTTTTATAAACATCAGATTTTACCTACCAATATAAACTAAAACCAAGTAGTGTATATTAACAACAAATTGTTTTCATTATATGCAATCAAGCACACAAATAAGAAAATGATAGATCGTGCTTAAAAAATTTTGGGTGAGATTTACATAATTACATAATTACTCTACTTGTAGATATAATTAATTTACTTGATTCTCACGTTTAGCACGTAAATTTTATTTGTATTTGATCCAAGCCACACACACACACACACACACATATATATGGTTGGGTTATAATGAAAACCTTTTTGAGTTGTGAAAACCATTGAAACTCTACCTGGACCACATATTCAAATAATTCAATTGATTTGTGTGTTCAATATTAAAAGTGAATAAATGTTTTTTGATCAAATGATTCTTGGAGATGTAGGATTAGGACGAAGGACTTCTAGGGAGATGATATAGTTTTGGCTTTAGAATATGTTTTAGATTCATAACCTTACCGACTTGATATAATATGTTTTTGTTACTACTATTGTTTATTTCTACTACAAATACTGCTATTTATTATAATTATCTTGTGTACTTATCAACCTTTTTTCCCGTCAATACTAAATATTACAATATTCTATTTTTATACTTTACCTACTTTTCTAATATTATATTGCTTGTTTTGGAACCGGGGTCCCTTGGAAACAGCCTCTCTATTCCTTAGGGATAGAGGTAAGGTTTGCGTTTATCTCACCCTTCCCAGACCCTGCTAATAGTTTTTGCTATGTGTGGGATTTACTGGGTATGATTGTTGTTGTTGATTCTTCAACTAAAACAGAAGGCAACAAAAATAGCCCTAATTGTAACAACATTAAATCACAGATTATAAATTGTACCTAAAATCTTGTAATGAAAGCATTTAGCTCCAATCTTACACAATTCCAAGAAAAAACACAATTAAGCTGAAAATAACCCAATATCAATCAATAACATTTTAGATTAAAAACAATAGCCAAAACAAACCTAAATTAAAAAACAAATACCATATAAAATATAGAACTTTAATTCCACCAAAATCAAAAAGCTCTGTATAATTTTTAACAAACTTGAAACAAAAATTCTAACTAAAATGTAAAGGTTTAAACCGGAGGTGTGTTTCGGCCACCTTTTTTTTTGATAAATTAGTTATTAACTAGCAAAAAAAATTTAGACCCAAATCCAGAAAAAATAAACACAAACCGATATGACAAATCTAAGAATCAACCGATGGTTGGTAGTACCGGCAGGTTGCGAGAAAAAGTGTAACATCCTGTTTTCTAGTTTCGGTTAATAAATGAAAATACGAGTTATGATGAGTCGGGCTAGTGTTGGGTAAATGGATATGGGTTATGGACTTGGGTTATGAAATAAAGAATGAAAGACCATGTGCTTAAGCCCATGATCCATAATTATATAAGCCTTAATTACCCATTTATTCCATTCATTCACACATATTTCATACATCATTAAAACACACACTTAAGCTCTCTATGTAGTTTCTCTCTTTTCTCTAAGCCGAATCAAGAAGGAAAACCGATCCCGACCCAAGGTAATAATAGTATGATGTTGTATGAACTTAAACCCTTTAGATTTAGTCACGAAACGACGAGCCGACACTGTTAAACCGTTAAAGTCACGAGATCCGGGTGGAATATGGTATAAACCGAACCTAAGATTAGCTTAGGGGTCGCCCTAGCTCAGATCTGGATCTAACGGGACGAAAAACAGTGAAAACGGTGGAAAACGAGTCAGATCTCGTTTTTCCGGTGAAGCCGCGGTTTTCCGGCGACAGTGCCGGAAAGGCGGAGTGTACGAGAATGATGTGTCAGAGAATGTTTCTGACATTCTCTGGCCTAACCCTAATTCGTTAACGGGAAGTTAACGAAATAGAGGTAATTCGTTAACGGGGAGTTAATGAATTAGAAGCAATTCGTCAAGTGATTTGTTAATGGAAGCTTAACAAACTAGCCTTAGTTCGTACCTAGATTCGTTAAGGAAAGATAGCGAATTAACCCCAATTTGTTATAGTCATTTGTTACAAAAGAGATAACGAATTAGAAGGTCCAATTCGTTACAGAGGGGTCATTCGCTATAGGGTTCAATCCGTCTATGGACCAGTTCATTATGGGGTCCAATCTGTTACATGGATCGGTTCGTTACAATAGACGATTCGTTATAAAGTAACGAATGGGTCATTCGTTATGAACCCAATTCGTTAAGAATCAAGTAACGAACTAGAAGTTTGACAAATGACAGAACAGTCCATGGACTTAAAGAAGAATGATATAATTACATAACAGCACTTGGAATTTAATGATTTATGATAGATACCTTTAAAGGTTAACGAGTAAATATTAACTACCCGGTAAAGGTTCAATGAAGTAAAACCGTCCTAGACACTTAAGATTAATTAAGTAAACGACAAGAAGAGCTAGAGCCATATTTAATATATGTAATGGTTGTACAGTTAGTCGTGCACAGCTCAAGAAGGGGATAACCATAAACGGTGAACGTAATCGCGTTCAGGTGAGTTTCTAGCCCCATTCCTTGTTATGTTTTCGGAGTTGTGTGCATACTCGATGTGATTTGTTAATACACTTATCCTAAGTGATAAGTGTATGCCTTATGAGAATTATGTGAAAGGTATGATTGACTGCTTGTCGGTACGTGAACGATCTTCAGATATTGCACGTATTGCCAAGTAATGATTATGGATATAATGATATGTATAATGTATGAATGATATGTACGTATGTTATGAATGAATGTAAGAGATAGCTAGGTACAGAAGAAAGGGACTGAGCCCTAATAATACTCAAGGTAGAAAAGGGACTGAGCTCTAATAATACTCAAGGCAGAAAAGGGACCGAGCCCTTTATAATCTCGAGGCAGAAAAGGGACTGAGCCCTAATAATACTCAAGGCAGAAAAAGAGACCGGACCCTAATAATATCTTAGGCAAAATAGAATAATGTAAAGTAGAATTTAGAATAAAGTATGAAGGTAAGTATACATATATCACGTACGAAGTATGAGAATATAAAGTATGTACGAGAGTATGTAATAAATGAATGTATTGTACGTTGTATGATTAACTAGAACTCACTCAGCGTAGCTGACTTTTAGTATGCACGCAGGTGAGTAGGATGAGGCAGCTGGCTTGAGGGGAGCACATGGCATTGAATAAGAGGCTGACATCGGAAGACTCGAGACGTTATCAGTTTATGTTTAATGTTTTGTTTACTTTAAAAGACAAAGAGGTTTGTTTAAGACAAGTTATGTAACGTTTTATGAAAGTTTTATTATTTCGCGAATGTTTTTATTAACTCTGATGATTAGAACGATGTTAATGAGTAAATCCAACGCCCAAATGTGAGGCACCGGTAACAGGGCCTTACAAAAAGGTCAGCCACCGGAGCGGCGATTGCGAGAAAACGGCCACACCACCTACCATCACCAACATTCCACCATCACGGTGTCATCGTCCACTGTCACCGACACTCTCCTTCAAAATCCGGCAACTCTCCATCAATATCCGGCCACACTGATTTCTCATCATCTATTTGAAAAACGTGAAGACCAATTATGATTCAAGAAGAAGAGTTGATTTCATTTTCGACTGATTGAGAACATCTCCACATGGTTCATATCTTTTATAGAGAAGAAGATTATGAATGTCATACAAAAAAGATAGGATTTGATCTTGATCTTGAAACAAATGAATAAAGAAGATATGATTTAAGAATATGTGAGATTGGTATCTTAAAAATAAAAAAAGATGTAATGGTTGCAAATAAAAAGGTGCGGGGAGAAAGAAAATGAATGGGTGTAGAAATTACCTAAATACTCTTTAGAATATATTACATCTATGCATATGTGGTTTGATCTAGACCACACAATTGAGTTTCCATGGCTTTCACAACTTAAAAGGTTTTTATTTTATACTTTCTATATATATATATATATATATAATTGATTTCTTTTGGTTTTAAGAACTCAAAGTAACAAAAAAAATTTTGAATTTTTTTTGCTTACATATATGTAATACATAGGTTATATGTACGTAAAAAAAATTACAATATTTTTTTACATACCGAATCGACTTTTTACATAGGTGTAACTAACGTTTACACCAGTGTAATTATCACAAATCTTTATTCTTTTAAATAATTTATTTTTAAATAGATTTAATTTAAACCACATATTTTATAATAATTTAAATGATTGTGTAGTATATATTGAGTTCTTAACATTTTACAACTTATAAATTTCTCAAAATATTCGTTTCATATATATATATATATATATATATATATCGGATGGTTCAAGAGAGAAATGATATTATTGCAAGAAATGCAAGAAATTAATATGAACCACTAGTTCTGTTTTAAGTTTTAAATGTTTAAAGCTAAATAAAGAAAGTATTAATCATTCTCTTTCTTCAATTAATATAACTAATAAACCATAATACTTATTTACTTAATTAATATAATTAATTAAATTAATATAATTGAAAAATATTAAGAACTCATTTATTTTATAACTTATTTTTTGTATCTTGAATTTTTATCCTACACAAGTATAATTTATTCATACATTAAAATTTATTTCTATCTAAAACTAATTTCTTCCAACTCAATATATTAATATCAATCAAAACATACTTACATTATAATGAATAATACCAAAAAACTAGTTTACATGTGTTTGCATTAAAAATCAACAAAAAAAATACAACCTACACAAAAATGTATAATCTACACTTGTTATAAGAATAA
Source organism: Bidens hawaiensis (assembly GCF_021521415.1). NCBI lineage: Eukaryota > Viridiplantae > Streptophyta > Magnoliopsida > Asterales > Asteraceae > Bidens > Bidens hawaiensis. The sequence goes on along the minus strand of NW_027491627.1, from coordinate 180,784 downwards.
GACAACATATAACCTACACACGAAAAACATATAACCTACACACAAATTTATCATCAATGAAATACACACGCACACGAAAACATATAACCTACACACGAAAAACATATAACCTACACACGAAAATTTTATCTTACACAAATACAATTTATTCATACATTAATTTCTTTTTATTCAAAACCAATTTCTTCAAACTCAACATATCAATATCCATCAACACGTAATTACATTGTGATGAATAATACAAAAAACTATCTTACACATGTTTGCATTAAATGTCAATAAAAAATATACAACCTACACAAAAACATATAACTTACACTTGCTCTAAGAATAAAAAAACATATAACCTACATACGAAAAACATATAACCTACGCATGTGTATCTTTGTGTAGTTTATATAATTGTTGATGTCGAATTATATATGTAAGACCAGGTGGACAAGCCATGTAATTCACATTGAAAAATTTTGTGTAGTTTGATATGTAACATTTGTAATATTAAAACAATATATGCATTAATTTTTATTGAATAAATATTAGCTTGATTTTTGTGACACAATTTTTGTAATATTTTGTATGTTGTTTGGTTTAATTTTGGTTATATTATAGATTGAAAATTATTTGATAAACAACTTTTTTATACAAATAAAAAATAAAAAAAAAACATAAAAAATTAATAAAACCAATAAGTTTACGACGATTATTGTAAAAGTTATGTTAGTTATCTAAGTATATTTAGATTGGTTTTGACAACATAATTGTATAATGTCAATTTTATAAAATTTTTTATATTAAAATAATATCTGATACACAACAATTATTGTGAAATAGTTAGAAACTTGGTTGAAATAAAGTAAATTAAACTATCGTTGTTTGCACGCGGAAACAAGTTGTAGACATAAAACTTGGAGGTTATCATTATTTTTGCAACTACTATAGCATCCAAGTATTGTATAGGTTAATTAATAATGTCCCCTTTCACTTCTTTGCATTCTAGCTCGCTCAGTACTTATTGCTGTACCAAAAGACTCCTTTGTTTTTTTCATCACTTTCATCGGGCTCAATGAACAAGCAAACTTTGGACTCTCTCCATAAGGCCTTGTAAAAGGGAGTGCTATCAAACTGATAGAACTCACCCAGAACTGGCTTTATTGCTTTGGTGGCTTCCACGGCACGAAAACAAATGGTGCACAACATGTGTGTCGGTAACGCGATTCAACACCCTGTTTAGAACCGGCCCAAAGTCCCTATCAACCGTCACGAGCGCACCATTCATCCAGTTCCATGCAGAGTCGTCGTAGTGCGGCAGAGAAGGGTGCGTGTGTTGAAGGTACGTCACGGTCACAATAAACATGTTCGTGACCGTCAACGCACCTAGGTAGACGCAGAACACCCAAGCGAGCCCGTAAGCCATCGAGGCCTTGAACACCAACAAAATTACGCTGAGAATCCCGATATCCGACACGAGAACCAGGAATCGCTCGTTATCAAAGAAAATGGGGCTGCGAGGGTCGAAGTGACTAGCGAATCTATCGTAAGGCCTTCCAGCAGCATTAATGGACAAGTATATGTACCATCCGAGAGTGAGTTTGATAGCGAGGGTGAAGGTACGACCCAGGGGGTTGTCGAAGTAAAAGGAGGCGGCACCGAGTTTCGATTTCTCCTTAGGAACATAGACCTCGTCACGCTCAAGCGAACCGGTGTTGGAATGGTGGCTGAACTTCCATGAGAAGTAAGGGGTGGTGACGAACGTGTGTAAAGAAGCCTACGGTGTCATCCACCCATTCGTAGTCGCTGAAGGCATGGTGACCGCATTCGTGACCGATAACCCACAAACCCATCATCACGGTACCTTGAGCGACCCAGTAGAGCGGCCAGGCGATGCACTGAAGCGGGTGCGGGAGGTGCGGGATATAAGTGGTGGCCACGTAGTAGAAGAAGGCGACCGCGGCAACGTCAACTCCCAGATACGAAAAGGATTTGATCAAAGGCCTTTCGAAACATTGAGGTGGTATGGCTTTTCTAATGTCTCCTAATGTAAACTCGGGTTTTGAGGTTGGGGCTCTTTTCAAAACGACCTCAGGGTCACTTGGATTCGACCGGCCACCCGCACCCATGTTTGGCTCTCTCAGTGGCTGATGAGAGCATGTAGTCTTCAATATATACCCCAAAAGGTATGAAATTGAAGGTGGCCAGACGCCTTTGTCTACTGCGTTAGGTCCAAGATAACGTTATCAAGTTTATTATTATATTATTTTTCCTATGTTGGTCCAAGAACCTTATCAAGTTTACTATTATTTGCTTTTCCCTATGTTGGTAGTCAATAATGAGATTCTTCCCGGTCCCTTCATTAAATATGACCAAGAGAATATTGTTAAAAAAGCAGAAAAGAAACAAACAAACAACATACAATCTTTTGGTGTGCTATGAATTAAATCAAGGGAAATTTATCAATATGTCCATTTAATCTTCAAGTTTAAAGTTTTATCCATAAACTTTTATAATTCCCAAAGTGTCCATTGTAAATAAGCTTGAATACTAACTTATTTGTGTTGTCAAGTTATTTTTTCTTACCCATTTAAAACTTAACACATAAAAAACTAATATCAGAAAATAAAAACAACAATCAACAGCATGTGTTTGAAGACAAAAAAATAATGTTTCCACTAGGCAATATAATCTTCTCTTTCTAGAGTTTGAAACAATTACTAGAGAGAGGTGTCATTTGTCAACAAAAGGAAGAAGGAGATCGTCCGACCATATATATACAATATCATCGACGCCAGAGTAGATAACAGATGAGAGAGAAGAGTAAAAGAAGATAGATGGTAAAGGAACAAACGTCAAGGCATACTACCACCCGACCATCACCACCGGACGGCATAAACTTTACTCCAAGTCGAATCGGGTCAAAATTATGTCTAAACGTTCGATTTAAATCCGACACGGCTCGATTTTGAGTAAAATTTAGGCCCACGCATAAATAAAAGTAAGTGATTCAAACGGTAAATTCGAAAATTAAAACTTTATGTATTAAAGGTTATAAAAGAAAAATTAATAAGATTTTTTTTATGATATTCAATATAAAACTTAATTTAATTCAACTAATTTTAACGAAATTGATCCACCTTTTATACATTCGGCAACACTTTTATAACGTCAGGCTTACTTTTATACCGTCGGTCATCATTTTAAAAGAGAAAACCAGCGTCTGACTTGATTTAGGGGATGAGCCAACCGTATATACAATGGACATAATGAGAAGTTTTTTGGTCAAATGGACAAAGGACTTGAGTTAGTAATATAGACATTTTAAGAATTTTCTCTTAAATCAATGGGCTCAGATTAACTCCTATGGGCTAATTATATTTGTTAATCAATAATTAAATTAAACATGGGCTATATTAAAGAAGATACAAGTGCCAAGATAAACGGTAGAATGACCCCGTAAGTTACAATCGACACAACATGAACAAATAAACTGTATAGCCGATAAGGCGTATGTTTTTCAAAGCTTTTGTTGTGGGTTGTTGCTACAACAAAGATAAGACCAATGATAGTGAATGGACTGGTTAGGCTAAGAGGCTTCAAGGGTTCAGGTTAGCCTAACGCAGGTCGTGGTGTCCCTCTACGTTTGCAAAACGTAGAAGGAGGTTCACTAGTTAGTTGTTCGTTGATATAGCTCACCGAGGATCAAGAACCGTGATGTTTGGAATCGGTTTTAGGATGATGTTCTTGGTGAAGCTATGAAGTTATTGAATTAAGAAAGAAATAAGCTATAAGCATATTTCTCAAGGAAGAAGAGGAGATTAGGGAGATGGTGTTATCTGCCCATATCTGTTATGTTTATGTTTAAGGCTAAGTTATCTATTTATATGAAGAAGATCAAAACCTTTTAGTCCAGTTAACTAAACTAGTTAGCCTCTTGTTTGCATAGAGAGTTGACCTTTATGGGCGGGAAGGCTTGGACCGCAGGTCCATAGTTTAAAATAATAATACTTTATCTGAGTATGTACTTTGGTCAGAGGAGAACAGTGATTTGACATCGTACTGTAGCACGTGGGTACTTGTTTACAAAAGTTTGGGCGGGAAATGAAGCTTTTAACCTTTTAACCCTTTTAGCATTAACGTGTTTCAGCCATTTTATTATTTCCTTGGACTACCCCGTCATCATAGGTCGAGTAGAGAGTTGTCAACCCTCTTTACATATGTATCGGCAATTTAAAATTTATAGCATAAAGGTGTTACTAATTGGTGTATTGTTGTTGGATGATAAATCTTGATTAAAGATGATTGATTTTGGTGCTCAAATTTATAACTTCATCTATTGTGGTAAATAAAACATTTTGCTTTCTAAAACAATCTCTGACAGAATGTTCATAGATATCTTTGAAGTGACGTGAATGTGTCTACCCTCGTTCATAAAGAAACAGTATATTTTTCTGGAGCACCAACTAACATATATATCCGTATAATTTATTTTTAATAATTTTATTGTACAATCCACGATAGAATTAAACTCTTCAAAATACCATTACACGTTATGTGATAGGAGTATATTTTAATCTACTTTGCAAGGTGTCAAAATAATAAGCTACACGTATCATAGTCGTGTTGCGTACGTGGTACAGCGGTGGCACCCTGCAAATCTATATAAATATATCCTAATTAATTTCTAAGCTGCTTACTTTACTTTCATTTCAAACACCCATCTCTTATCCATTAAAACTGATCAAAATGCAGACGGCCAAAAATGCAGCAGCTTCCATCAAAGAGACGGCAGCGAACATCGGTGCCTCCGCTAAGTCCGGCATGGAAAAGACCAAAGCCACCCTACAAGAAAAGGTACGTTTCCACCATTTGTTAAATATTTCTTTGTTTCTCTTGGTTTCTTTTATAAAAGAGTTCACGTGTGTGTGTTTTAGGGTTGTTTTTACACGTTTTTACTTATTATGGATATGACTTTTTTTACTTATTGTGGATATGATTTTTGGAACTCATTTTTATAAGGTGTTTTTGAGTAGGAATTAGAAAAAAAAAATGAGATGAAGGTGAGGTGGTATGTAAAAGGTGGTGATGATGATCAGTGTTTTGAAACCCACCCGTCCGGGCCGGGCCGGTCAGACCGGTCCAACCCGGACCCGGTACAAATACCGGGCCGGGTAAGGGTGTTTGACCCGTTTTCTAAAAACCCGGCCGGGTTTGATGGTTTGCGGTCCGACCGGAACCGTTGACCCGGAGGGTGGCAAATGTACCTTTTTAATATTTTTCAGTTTTTACTCAAAAAAATCTAAGTCTATCAACATTCAAACCCTAAATCGCAACTTCTCGGTTACCCTCGTCGCTCTAAGATCTGTAGATCGAGAAGAAAACGGAAGAAAAAAAAGTAGAATAGAAGATGACGAGCTATAATAATGCCAGATTCTTGATTGATATAATCATCAGTTGTGGTGGACAATAGTGTATGTGAGCTGGTAGTGATGGATGTGAGTGGCGGCTGCTATTTTAATATTTAGGGTTCGAGAAGTGGTAGGGAAGATATGGCTATGACTGTTATCTCAATGAAGGTTTTGGGGTAATTGGGAATCCAGAGAGAAAGTGGTATTTAATTATCATTTATTTTCTTAAAAAATAAGATCAATATTCTTCACATATTTAATCCTTCAAATTTTGAGTAAACATTAAATAGTCCATTAACATGGAGTATATTATATATAATAAATAAATATATTATCTATGACGTCATCCGGGTGGGTCAATATACTGTCCGACCTCTCTCTCTCGGGCCGGTCAGACATGTGACCCAGTAAGTCGTCCGGGTCGATCTTCGGGTCTGAAAACATTGGTGATGATGATGTGGTAATGTTTTTGTGTGTTTTTATAACTTTTTATTAGGTCTTGAGTTTTGAATTTTTTTTTTTTTTGTTTATATGCCTCTCCATAAGAAAACGATTTTTTTGATGTTTTTTTTAGAAAACGATATTTGATGTTTTTCTATTGATTCTCTAAATAATGGGTCACTATATAATTACAAATAATGGGTCACTATATAATTACACCCCGTATCTGATTTCACACTATCAAACGCCAGTTTACACGTTTACATAATACACGATTTGCTGTGACTATAAACGATATAAGTGTCAAAACGGTCTTTAGACCTTTTATCCAAATGTCGTCTAAAACATTGTTGGTTGGTTTAGACATAAGACGGTGTGTTTATAGTGTTTATAGCTGACCTCATACATAAATAATTTAAAACCTCACCAACTTAATTAACTTATTATTCCGAAATAGGGAACTTAATTAACTTATTATTCCGAAATAGGGCGAGAGAATGACTGCACATGATCCAACTCAAAAGGAAATGGCAACGGAGAAGAAGGAAGCGAGAATAAACCAAGCGGAGTACGAAAAACAGGTGGCACGAGAACAAAACGCCACGCAGAGACAGGCGGCAGAAGCCACAGGTACGCACTCGTTCTCCACAACCGGAGCCACCGGTCATGAGATGGGAAGCCACCAGATGTCGGCCTTGCCTGGTCATGGAACAGGAGAAACTGCTGGAAATGTAGTGGAAGGGGTTGTGAAGTCTCACCCCATTGGAACGGATACAGGTACGGGTACGACTTTGGCGGGGCATAATACAAAAGCTGGTGGAGGTGCCGGTGGATATGGTACAGGTGGAGCTTATCGTTGATAGGTTGTAGGAGGGATTTTGATTGATTTGTGTTGGTTTTTTAGTAGTGTTTGAACTTGAAATAATTTTATGTTATGAGTTTGATGTAAATCCTGTTTTCTGTCTACGTGGAGTATTTCGTGAAAAGTAACTTGTAATAAAAAGATTGCATGTTTAGGTGAAAACATGTTAGGACAGTTATTTTCATTGGGTGGCTGATGAAGAAAAAACTGGAAACTTCTTGTAAGAGAAATGCTTCCATGGTATGGAAGATGCAGCTGGCTTGATTATGTTGCGTTAAATGATACACCTTCCATTCATTATAACTTCATTTACTATAACTCATTATAAGTATTTACAATAACTCATTATAGTGTCCATGCTTGAAAATAACAAAGTTTAAGGTGTATTAAATGATTTTTTTTTATCAAATGATAATGTTATTGAAAAGTGGGTCTATTAGTATTGTCTATTAATGTTAGTTGTGTGAGTTTAATTATAAATTTGAAAATTGACTAATAAATTTTGAAAGTTGACAATTATAATGAGATAAATAAAAAGATATTGACTAATAAATTTTGAAAGTTGACAATTATAATGAGATAAATAAAAAGAGAAATATGGACACGTTAATGGGACTAGGGAAGTAATATATAATCTATATGATTGTAAATTGTAATATCCATGTCATGTGCCCCTTCATTTAAAGGAGGGCTTAAAAGCAGAAAATATAATCTGGTTGTCCATAGAATTAGTTAGTTAGAATTGGATTTAAAACTAAAGGTTAATTAATTTGTGTGGAATTTAAAAGAAATATTGTGTCTGGAACTAAAACTTCACTACAAATTTAAATGTTGGTCGGAGATTGCAGTTATTTTGGTTAAATTGTTTATTCACATTTTGGAGTGATTGTTGAATCTTTTATAAGAAAACTAGATTAAGATCCAGTGTGTAACAGGGGTTAGAATAAATAAATTTATTAATCGACGAAACAATATAAAACACAAATAATGTGTTAAATTGTATGTATAAATATTTAGTTTATAGTATAATAAATTACATTTAAATGATATGGTGTGTGCGTATATATATATTTCTAAATCTCTAAATATTTCTCTGTATACAGCATTTATAGTTTCATAGGTAATTTTATCGTATTTGTCTCCACATGTATTTCATGTCATCTTTTTTATATTTGTGTTCTTAACAACGGATATAGGATATCAGACTTTACAACATTTATAGTCCGGATAACATTAAATATTTTTAAAACTAAGTAACCATACACAATAATTTATGAAAGAGCCATTGATAAGTTTGATGACAAATGCATTTTATAATAGTTGACTTTCTTATTAATTTCTTCCTTGAGTAATATGGGATGGAATTAAATAGTTTTTTTTTAAAAAACCTTTAATGTGTCAAGTGGCACAAGATGATCTAATTATATGCTAAGAGACATAACCACATTTTTATTTTTTATATTAAGGATTATGATTATATTATTAGTGATTACTTGTAAAGAATGCAGAATCGTTGAACTCACAAAAACCGAGTACCTATTCTTTAATCAAAAGTCCTTTTATTTTGTTATAATAATAATAAGTAAACAATGTATTTTATTTTCTTATCCAAGAAAGAATAATATACACTCACATGTCCATGAAGATACTCTCATTCTTGAGTTCTTAAAATTTAAAAATTACAATTTACAGCAACACACATTTATTATTGAAATTTATTATTGATTAATAACTAATTAACTCATAATAGTAGGAGAAGCATATTTAAAGAAAAGTTTCGTTACCATTTAATAATTTTAATTATTCTTTTTAAAATAAAGAATAAAAGTTTTATTGATTGAGAACAAATTTGCCAAATGACACAACTATTGTATAATTAGATGTCAAGTGACAGAAATAGGTTTTTGTTTATTATAATAGTAGATTGAATTCATATATTGAAATAATTCAAAAGATAATGACCGTATATTAAAATAAGTTGGAAAAAAACGTGATGGTGATTAAGAGATTGACAAGTGACAAAAATGAGTAGTCTTTTATTAGAAGAGAAAGAAATTTAATAGCCAAATAATACCAATTAACTATCACCTTGTAATTTTCAGATTCGTATCCCATTTCTTTCTTGGCATTTCATATGCTTCATTATTTTAACAACCTCATCCAAATCCGGCTACTTTTTCTGTATGTTTGGTTTACAGATTGCATCGGAATTTGTTAAAGGAATTAGAATTCGAAGGACTTTGCTTTAGAATTAAAATTTCCAAAACCAATTGGAATCTATGAAAGAATGTTAATTTAGAATGAAATTTGTTAAAGGAATTAGAATTTGAAGGACTTTGCTTTAGAATTAAAATTTCCAAAACCAATTGGAATCTATAAAAGAATTTTAATTTATAATGAATTTAAATGACAAAACAATCATAAGATAATCGGAGTCTATCACAATGCCCAACACTCATCCTGACCATTCACCTCGACCGCCATCACCTTAACCACCCGTCATCCCCTCCCTGGCCACTTGCACATCGTGTTCACCTCACCTACCACTTATCTACCCACCCAAAAATTGGCAGATAGTATTCAAAGACTTTATCTACTTTGGTTGAATTCCTTCATGATTTGCAAGAATTTGTTTGTTACGTGTTGTTAGAAATATTGTATAATAGAATCCGAAATAAGAAATAGAATTAAACACGAAACAGTGAACCGGGCTTGTATTTGACACAATTCCCTTAAACAGATTCACGGTCTGTTCCTAAGGTACTCCGATTCGAAGTAGAAGCGTAGCACTGCCAGACTCGATCACTTGCCTGAAATGAAATCGAAACAATATTGTTGCAGATGTCACACCCCGACCAAAGACGGTGGAACATGCCGAGGTGTAACGATTGCCCATAAGCTCATGAAACTATTTAAAGCAACAATATTTAACAAACTCATTTTATTTCACAACATTAAAAATGTCACATAACAATATTCAAAGGATAGTCACAACAAAATACAACAAAATATAGCAAATCAAATATTGTTCATTTTTGCTAAATATCCTAAAGGTATCGATGTCGTGTTCTTCAACTCCACAATCAACCTAGATGCAAACCTGTAACATTTCATAAATAAAGTTTATCAACACAAAGGTTGGTGAGCAATTCATAAGTTTGAGCACATATATATAGTAAGAAAAGCCACAAAACTTGTATACGAAACAATAAATAAACGCAATAACTTGGATAAATAGATAAAATCGCTAATAGAATTACGTTAGCGATACCTTGCTATAAGGGGATGCCAAGTAGTCTAGGATTTTATAGTTATCGTTAATTGCATTACGTTAACGACACCTTGCTATAAGGGGATACCAAATAGACTAGGATTTTATAGTTCCACCAACCAAAAGCGATAAACACATAGGCATATAATCATAGAACACCAAATCGAGCAATTATTTAAGTAAAGTATGCAACAACGTTTGTGGTTTAAGACTCAAGAATAAAGCATTTAGTTTAGATAAGTATGAAATGTCACCCCAAAACAAAAGATGGAAAACGGGGTATGAAAGTACTCACGTTCAAGTAATAAACTTGAAAGATGATAGTTTGAAGATTTGTCGGAACGACGAGTTTAATGAATAATGCCTAAAAGGAAAGAAGTCTTGGATTTAAAAAGGTTGTCTTGAAGATCTTTAATTGTTTTAGAACTTAATAAAGTATATAGTTCTATTTTTTTAAAACTAACAACGCACGTTAAGCGAGTGTTCGGTTTTATCGGTCCAAACTTTGTTATGAGATTAAGTTGGATCCAACATTTCCAAGTACTTAAGAAAATAATTAAAATCAGTTTGTAAACTATTTTTAAAGAAATATACAAGTCTTGATAGCTAAAAGCACACTTGTGTGTCTTAAGCGAGTAAAAAATCAAATTAGTTCGGTTTACATCTCACAACAAGTTCATAGATGGTTTTCACATGCCCAAATATCAAAGATCTTGTATAATAATGTACAAATGAAAATACTTCAGTTTTACAACCATAAAGTTAACAACAAAGTTTTTAAACAAAAGTTCGTTTTACAGTCTAGAGCTATTTACGGTTAAACCGAAGCATAGACTCTTAGAACTTATAACCATGAAACTTGTAAATATAACAAATAAACTAAAATGAGCAGAAGTTAAGCAAGATTAATATGTATAAACAAGTTATATAGATATATATATTAAGGACACGAAGTCCTCCATGAAGCCTTGCCTTACAAGGTCCGAAACCTCACCGACCGGAATCGGAGAAGTAACTAACAAAGCTAACAAGGGGTATTATATTATATATATGTTTTTCCGCCATAATCAAGTATTAATAGGACTGCATAAGCTAATTAGAATGAAAGATTAAACTCAGTTTGACTTTTGGAAGTCAAACACTCAAGAACACATAAATAAACAACCTTGGATCTTTGATATTTGATAGAGTTTTTGGAGTTGTAGCAGGGAAAAATAAAGGGGAAAATGGGTGTATATATAGGGTAATGTTGGTGGTCAAGTAAGAGTGTGAGACAAAAGAGTTTGCATGCAAAAATGATCAAAACAAAGCACAAAACAACAAATTCGGAGTTGCTGGTCTGCAGCAGGTCGCTCAACGCGACCATGAGGTTGCTCCCCCATCGCGTAGCGCGATGGGTGGTGGCTGGTGGTTTTTCCAACTTTTGATAATTGGCATATTTGGTCCCTGAAGTTCGTTTTAAGTGATTTTTACGTGTTTTAAGGACCAAAAAGGATGTTTTCAAGACCCAACAAGTGTAAAATAATATTGTAACATAAAATCTATTATTTTGATTATAACATAAGCTTCGGTTTACAAAACGGGTCGGCTTACATAATAAAACAATATAAATACGAATACAAACAAGACCCAAAATTGAAGAATGTCACAGTATTCCCTACTTTAGGAAATTTCGTCCCAAAATTAAGATGAAGACAATGATGCAAACAAATATGGATACTTCTCTTTCATTTCGTCTTCTCGTTCCCAAGTAAATTTTGCGCCGCGTCGTGATTCCCTTCGAACTTTGACTAACCGAATACGACTACGCTTGTTTTCTTCTCATTGCGATCCATGATCTCAACGGGTCATTCAACCATGATCATCGACTCATCGATATGTACTTCATCGAGAGGTATATGGAGATTACCCTCGACTAAGCACTTTTTAAGATTCGAAACATGAAATGTCGGATGAACACCAACAAGTTCTTGCGATAGTTCGAGTCGATAAGCTACCTTCCCAACACGCTCAAGAATTTTGAAAGGACCAACGAAACGAGGAGCTAGCTTACCCTTCTTTCCGAAACGGACTACCCCCTTCCAAGGAGATACTTTTAGAAGGACAAGATCATCAACATTAATGTGAGAATCCTAATTCGCACCGAAATCAAGAACACACGCTCGTTGCATATCCTCAAGTGTTTGAATCGTACGCTCGGATTGACCGTTCATTTGAGGATGATAAGCGGTGCTAAGATCGAGACGTGTTCCCAAAGCTTCTTGAAGTGAACGCCAAATATGAGAGGTAAAACGGGATTCGTGATCGGAGATGATAGATAATGGTAAACCGTGTCGACACACAATTTCCCGAACATAGATTTGAGCAAGCTGCTCGACAGATGACTTCTCGCGGGTCGGAATGAAATGAGCAGATTTGGTTAATCGATCGATGATCAACCAAACACTATTGTTGCCTTTTTTGGGTGTTGGGTAATTTGGTGATAAAGTCCATAGCAATGTCTTCCCATTTCCAAACAGGAATCGGTGGTTGCTCGAGTAGACCAAAAGGTCTTTGGTGTTCAGCTTTGACTTTTGAGCAAGTAAGACATTTAGATACATACAACGCTACGTCCTTTTTCATACCCGGCCACCAAAAGGTAGCACGAAGATCGAAATACATCTTATCCGCACCGTGATGAACGGAATACCGCAAATTATGAGCTTCGTCGAGTATACAAGTACGAAGGTCATCACAATCGGGAATCCAAAAATAATTGAGAAAGTACAAAAGACCATCGGGTTTGGTTTCGAGTTGAAGCTCGTCTCCACATGACATTTCGTCGTACATATTACCTTCTTCGATGGAGGTACATTAAGCTTGGAAGATTCGGATTTGAAGATCGGTTTGAACAACAACGCTTAGAAGCAAAACGGATTTAACATTAACCTTTCGACTTAGGGCGTCAGCGACAACATTCGCTTTACCGAGATGGTAGCGAATTTCGCAATCATAATCACTAAGTAATTCAGCCCATCGTCGTTGTCTCATGTTGAGATCTTTTTGGTTAAAAATATGTTGAAAGCTTTTATGATCGGTAAAAACCACACATTTTGTACCATAAAGGTAATGTCCAGATTTTGAGAGCGAAAACGACGGCACCAAGTTTGAGATCGTGAGTCGTATAGTTATTCTCGTTGACCTTTAGTTGCCTTGATGCGTAAGCGATGACTTGGCATCGTTGCATGAGAACACAACCAAGTTCTTGATGAGATGCATCGCAAAATACATCAAAACCGTCGTTTCCATCGGGAAGGGTTAGAATGGGAGCATTGCAAAACATGTTCTTGAGAGTGAAAAAGGCTTCCTTTTGCTTCGAACCCCAATCGAATGGTTTCCCTTTATGAGTGAGGGAGGTGAGAGGCAAAGAGATCTTGGAAAAATTTTGAATGAAACGCCGATAATACCTGGCCAAACCAAGGAAGGATCGAATTTCCGTGGGAGTCGTTGGAGTTTTCCAATCCTTAATGGCCTCAATTTTAGCGGGGTCAACATGAATACCTTTGTCGTTTAGGATATGTCCCAAAAATTGAACTACCTCGAGCCAAAATTCACATTTGGAGAATTTGGCGTAGAGTTGTTCGTTTCTAAGGAGTTCGAGAATGGTACGCAAATGATGTTCATGTTCGGCCTTGGATTTAGAAAAGATAAGGATGTCATCAATAAAGACAATAACGAATTTATCAAGGAATGGTTTGAAAACGCGGTTCATGAGGTCCATAAATACCGCGGGTGCATTTGTTAACCCGAAGGGCATAACCAAAAATTCAAAATGTCCATATCGAGTACGGAAAGCAGTTTTAGGAATGTATTCTTAGCGAACACGCAATTGATGGTAACCCGATGGAAGATCGATTTTGGAGAAACAAGTTGCGCCTTGAAGTTGGTCGAATAGGTCATCGATTCGTGGCAAGGGATAACGATTTTTGATAGTGAGTTTGTTAAGCTCTCGGTAATCGATGCACATACAAAACGAACCATCCTTCTTTTTCACGAAGAGAACGGGAGCACCCCAATGAGAAGAGCTTGGAAGAATGAAGCCTTTATCGGAAAGTTCTGCGAATTGGTTTGATAATTCTTGCATTTCCGACGGGGCTAAACGATAAGGAGCCTTGGCCACGGCCATCGCGCCGGGCACAAGATCAATACGGAATTCAATCGGACGAACGGGAGGAAGACCGGTAACATCATCGGGAAAGACGTCGAGGAAATCACGAACAATGGAAATATCTTGGATTTTCCTTTCCTTTTTGTCTTTTGTCACCGCGAGAGCTAGAAACGGAACATACTTTTGGAGTAAGTACTTTTGCGATTGAGCGCACGACATAAGATTAAGCCTTCTAGAAGTTGTGTTGCCGAAAACTTTGAGAATTTTACCATTGACAAGCGGAATGCGAATGAATTTATCGAAACAAACGACTTCGGGATGATGCAAAGATAACCAATCCATGCCTACTATGACATTGAAACTTCCCATTTGCATCGGGATGAGATCAATGGAGAATTTATGCTTGGAAAGGATGAGAGAACAATCGCGGACGACGGAATTAATGGTAATAGAATTGCCATTGGCGACTTCAACGGAAAACAGTCGGGAAAGCTTAGTTCGAGGCATAACAAGTTTCGACTCAAATTTCAAAGATATAAAACTTATATCGGCACCAGTATCAAATAAAATATAAGCCATATGATAGTTCACAACATCGTTTGCAACTTGAGCTTAATTAGCGTTCATCATAAAAGCTCTCCCTTGGTTGCCATGGTTGACTTGAGGTGCTAGTTGGGGAGGTGGAGGTGGTGCTTGGTGTGACATTCGTCAGTTTCGGGTTCTATTTGTATTCGTTTGTGTATTCGTTTATCACGTAAACCGACCCGATTTATATCCCGAACATTTCAAAAATATAAAATATTGGATTTTTATGTTACCAAATCATTCCCATTTGTTCAATATGAAAAACACCTTTTACGGATTCGAAAACGGCTTTAAAACGATCAAATTACATCAAAAACGAACTTCTGGGACGCAAAACGAACCACGCAAGACGAGCTGACCAGACCCCACTCTCATGGGTGCCACGCCCAGTGGCCATGATGGCTAGGGCGGCCGCGCGTGGCAGCCTTAGACCTGCAACAATCCGAATTTTTGTTGTTTTATGCCTTGTTTGACCAAATTAACCAACCCATTTGCATGTAAACACTTGAAAGAATCATTATACCCAAACCCTTACTCTTTCCCTATATAAACAAGACCATTCCATCTTCTTTTGGTTGCTTCTTCTTCTTCCAAAAACTCTCTCAAACTAAAGATCCAATTATCCATTCTTCAAGTTCTTAGTTCATCTTCCACATTAACGCTAACCTTGTTTATAACTAATTCTTGTTACTTAAAGCTTGTTATTGCAACATACACATAATATAATACCCCTTGTTACCTTTGGTAGTTACTTCTCCGATTCCGGTCGGTGAGATTTCGGACCTTGTAAGGCAAGGCTTTGTGGAGGACTTCGTGTCCTTGATATATATATATATATATATATATATATATATATATATATATATATATATACTTATAT
The DNA here is from genome assembly GCF_021521415.1 of Bidens hawaiensis. Lineage (NCBI taxonomy): Eukaryota > Viridiplantae > Streptophyta > Magnoliopsida > Asterales > Asteraceae > Bidens > Bidens hawaiensis. Next base: position 165,199 of record NW_027491627.1, on the reverse strand, counting down.
AACTTGTTTATACATACTAACCATACTTAAATTCTGCTCATTTTAGAAAGGTGTCGTTAACGTAATGCAATTAATGATAACTATAAAATCCTAGACTATTTTGCATCCCCTTATAGCAAGGTGTCGCTAACGTAATTCTATTAGCGATTTATCTATTTATCCAAGCTATTGCGTTTATTTATCGTTTTGTATACAAGTTTTTTGGTTTTTCTTACTATATACTTATATGCTCAAACTTATGAATTGCTCACCAACCTTTGTGTTGATAAACTTTATTTTATGAAATGTTACAGGTTTGACTTTTGTTGACTCGAGGACTTGACGAAAAACGTTACCTATACTATTAAGATATTAGTAAAACGAACAATATAATTGTTTACTTGTATTCAATTTGTTTGTATGAACGAGATGTGTTGTTTAATGAATTATGAAATAAAATGAGTTGATTAAATATTGTCACTTTAAATAGCGTCTTGTGTATTTGTTCAATCACGTTGCACCCCGGCATGTTCCGCCGCCTTTGATCGGGGTGTGACAGATTGGTATCAGAGTCACAAGACTATAGAATAGGTGGTTAGACGTAACGACCTAGTATAGTCTTTGCTTTAAGCTCCTTATACGTCTTGCCAATACGTGTTTACCCTACTTGATTTTTCATTACACTTGTTTATTTATATACTTATTTATTTCATCAAATCATAAATATACACATACACACACTTTCATAGTACTCCATGCTTGGTTTAAAAAAGCGCGCTTAAGGCGAGGTGAGGCGAGAAGCGACCCAAGGAGAGCACCTCAACGCTTTTGCTTACCCAAGGCGAAGCCTGTTCAAAAAGCGAGCGCTTTTTACGCTTTTGTGCGAAGCGAAAAAGCGAGGAGGCGAAGGCTTTATGTACAAAACGTGACCAGTTAGCCCATTTCAACTTAACCTTTATAATTAACCATTTCTAGACTTTTTACATTTGGCAATAAACTTTTAAAAGTTGAAACACTTTTGAGTAGTGTTTTTTTAAACAATTCCGAGTAATTTGGTGTTTTATAACTTGTTTTTATGCTACTTTAATATTTTGGGCGAGTACTGTGGTACTCGAAAAATTGTACTACACTACTTTTTGAATTTTGGGATATATATATATGTTGATGTTTTAGAGGTTTAATATATACTATAATGTGGTTTGTATATAATATGTGGCTTATAAATAATTAAATATTTTTTAAAATACGGTCGCCTCGTGTTCAACAAGCATTCGCTTTTGCGCTTTTCGCCTCGGCTGAGGACCTCTTCGCTTTTGTTCGCCTCGCGCTTTTTTAATCCAAGACTCCAAGGTATCCTTACCTTAAAACTAGTTTTTATTGTGTTTTATGGATCACGAGCTTAACTTGGATCCCGTTGTTTCAAATCTCCTTAAAGATTGTCTCATATGAGATGACCACTTTAAGTTGTCTAATGCGAGCGTTCTGGTCGCCATCCTAATTTTTCGGTGTTAAAACAATAGAACCACGGTGGTTCGTGGACTAGTGTTTTGACATGACGTTGTATTCCGATTTATTATATTTATTACAATCGTTATTTGAGTCGAAAACATGAAAAAGACGCGGTGGTACGTGCACATGTTTAGACTCCAACAAGGTATTTTTTGAAAAAAGGTTTTTAGTGTCGGAATATCAAGTCATGGTGGTTCATGCGCGATTTTTCCGCCTTTAAATCTTAAGACATTATTTACAAATTTCAAGGATTTAAACAATTTTTCCTTTTACTCCGCCGTATTAATTCTCATCACAAGTTCTCATTTATAAATGTTATTTTTTATTGTGAATAATTATTTTATATCTTGATTTGATATGGTAAAATTTCTATACAAATTTTCTCATTTTGTTTTCCCAACGATTTTATTTACAAAATTTTGTTCATTGCATTTCTTCGATATAAGTTAAAAAAAGGGGGGGGATATATATATATATATACACACACACACACATATAGTTTGATCTATTAATAATGATTTTTAATATGTCATCCTTGTTTATTAAAACTATTTATAAATCCAAATTTTATCATATGAATTTCATCATATTAAAAAGGTTTTATGATAAATTTTACCTTAAATTCTCAAGTAAACTCCCATTATATAGATTTTAACTTGCCTTTAATGTTTTCATACAAGTTTCCATAAAAATCTTTATTTTTATAACGATCCCGTTCATTTTGGAACTATCATTTCACAATATCGATTATTTAAATTTTCTCACGACATTTTAATTACACTATATTATATAATATACATGGTAGAATTTTCGTTACCCGAATTTATTTTTATAACAACTTTCATCATGCAATTTTTAATTCATTATAAATTTTCATGGATAAAATTTGCATCAAACGATTTTCTTCGTTTTAAATTTCTTATGGTAGTTTCGCCTTGATTTTTCAAAAATTCACAAACTTATAGCTTGTAACTTTCTTGAAATCCTCATGCAAAACTTCATAGAAATTTTATTTTAAAGACAAAAAAAAACTTGTTTATGTCACTTTCTCGATTCACAATGACGGTCATTTTAACTTACCGTGATATTTTCGTTATACGATACTACCTCCGTCCCATTATAAGTGTCTTAGTTTGACTTTTCAAGTCTTTCTTTCGCAACTTTGACCGTAAATATTTTTGTTCGTGTCATATAATACTTGATGAAAATTATATCAATGTAAAATACATTTAAAACCCAATCCATTCATATATTTTACATCAAGTATTATATAACACAAACAAAAATATTGTCGGTCAAAGTTAAACAAGAAAGACTTGAAAAATCAAACTAGGACACTTATAATGGGATGCAGGGAGTATTAAATAACGAACTTGGTAAAAAATTTCCAATACGCAAATTCTTATGCTCAAAGAAACTATCAACATTCATATTGATACCTCATAACAAATCCCGACATTAAATTAACTTGTTCTTTTTATTCTTATTTCCTCATAAGCAAGGAATTTCGTTTTGACCCTTATAGAACTTATTTTGCTTCCTCATGACAATCGACTCTTATTTTTACAATAAACTTCAAAATAAGCAAACCTTATTATCATAGTTACTATGATGTTTTCAACTACTAAATGTTAAGTATTTCGAGAACGATTTGCGTTACGCGAATTGGTTTATTTCAAAAGTTATCCAACCCGACGTATCGTAGCAACTCTCATTTTAGTGGAAAATTTTTAGCAATTAAAATTGTTGTGATTCAATAGCTTGAATCTCAATATTTTATTTTATACATAATAACTTGTAATTTTAATCATCAATAGATTCATGAATGTTTCAATCACTATTTATAAACTATGATATTTTCAATTAAAAAAAAAATTATTAATCAAAATTTCCCTAAACGCAACTACAAGTTTCCAAACACCCGTATCACATCTCAAACTACCACCTTAACATAAACCGTCCTTACACTACAAAAGTTTTCACACGCACTCAAATCTTTCCCCAATATGAACGAAACCTAACATACCAAAGTTATACCCTCACCAACTCAAACCCCGCGTAAATCCAAGATGTACAAAATCAACCCAACAAAAAGCCCTAAATACCGACACTTTTATGCCATGAAAACCAATCAAACTCACTATCCAAATACTTCAAAGACGCCGACAAACACACCCACAAATGCCTTGGACATATACAAACCAAAGCTTACCCAACTATGACTCGATCATTCGATCCTTGCTATGTCAAATCACAAACCATGTCGCCACACCGTTCCTATCTAACCATAGGTTTGATATCAAAATTAGAAACCTCAACACTCCTTATGAAATACATGTATAAACCGAATCTCAACCCAAACTAGTCAAGATCAAATTATCCAACCCATCAACTTAACCCGAGCTCAAATAAGCAAAACCTCACCTAAATAGACCAACCACTACTCACACAAATCATCTAAGCCTAACCCACTCAAATGAACTAAACACAACGAACCTCATCAATCCAACTCAACAAAACCCAACTACGCAAGCCAACCGAAACACACTCACTTTTCACCAAATTTTCAAACTGTTCACCGTTCGAAGCCTAAAACCCCTCCCAATGCACGCAAGCTTCGTTTTACCCTCAAATTTTTTTATGTATGTATATACAACTAGTATATTCATAAAAACCTCATGTGTTCAAATAATCACTTATAGATTATAAACCATTCTCCCAAAAACTCTCTCAAACTAAAGATCCAAGTATCCATTCTTAAAGTTCTTAGTTCATCTTCCACATTAATGCTAACCTTGTTTATAACTAATTCGTGTTACTTAAATCTTGTTGTTGCAACATACACATAATATAATACCCCTTGTTACCTTTGGTAGTTAGTTCTCCGATTCCGGTCGGTGAGGTTTCGGACCTTATAAGGCAAGGCTTCGTGGAGGACTTCGTGTCCTTGATATATATACTTATATAACTTGTTTATACATACTAACCATGCTTAACTTCTGCTCATTTTAGTTTGTTTGTCATATTTACAAGTTCTTGGTTATGTGGGCATGTGGAGACCATCTATGAACTTGTTGTGAGATTGAAATCGAACCAAACCGAACTTTTGTTTAAAAACTTTGTTGTTAACTTTTTGGTTGTAAAACATAAGTATTTTCATTTGTACATTATTATACAAGTTCTTGGTTATTTGGGCATGTGGAAACCATCTATGAACTTGTTGTGAGATGGAAACCAAACCAATCCGATTTTTACTCGCTTAAGACACACAAGTGTGTTTTTAGCTATCAAGACTTGTATATTTCTTTAAAAATAGTATACAAACTGATTTTAATTATTTTCTTAAAAAAGCCTGTTTGGATAAATTTGGTGAGCATGCCCTCCACTGTAAGGAACTGCTTGGGTTCAAGTATCGTCACGACTGGGTTAGAGATGTCTTATGTGATGTGCTTAGGCGTGCTGGGATCTCAGCCAAAAAGAGGCACCTGTTAACTTTCTAACTGATCCGAGAGAGGGAAGATCTACACTGCGTCCTGTGGACGTTCTTGTGTTTGGATGGGCAGGGGGTAAGCATGCATGTGTCAACCTCACTGGGGTGTCCCCGTTGGTGGGGTTGAGAGATAGTGGTTTCGTTCCGAGACAGGCGGTTTTGAGGGCGGAATCTAGGAAGGTTGCTAAGCATGAGGCAGCGTGTTTGGAGAATCAGCACGTGTTCATTCCATTTGCCTTCGACACATTTCGATCTCTAGCTCCCGAGGCGGTTCGCTTCTTGGAACGGGTGCAGAAGGTGGTCCACAGTGACTCGCAGAGCCCGAGGAACCAAGGATTTATATTTAGTAGAATAGGCTTTGAGATCCAAAAGGGGATAGCGACGCAGCTTGTTGCTCGCTTACCCATTATCCAGATGTAGTTTGGTTGGTGTTAAATGTTAATAAAAGTACTATTTTGATAAAAAAAAAATTAAGTACTTGAAAATGTTGGATCCAACTTGATCTCATAACATAGTTAGAACCGACAAAACCGAAGACTCGCTTAACGTGCATTGTTAGTTCTAAAACAATAGAACTACATACTTGGTTAAGTCTTATTAAGTTTTATTGAGTTATCTCATAACATTCCTTATTTTGGAAAGTTGACTTTGGGTTTGACCAATTACGTAGACCCGAACCAATAACCCGTACACTCGTTAAAGACCCGTTTTAGTATCTTTGTCCCAAAGGAACTTGAATTTTTGCATTTTTCGTACCTTATAACTTAACATAGGTTAAGTAAATATTAAGGTTAGATACTTTAACCCGGTTTCAAGCAAACTTACATTTTAAATGGTTATTATAAATTCTTAAATAGTTACATTTTAAACCTTGAACATTAATTGTTTACTTTTTCTCAACATGTATTTTATTAAAAACCTTCAAGACAACCTTTTAATCCAAGACTTTATTTATTTAGGCTTCATACGTTAAACTCGTCGTTCTGACAAATCTCCAAATTATCACCTTTAAAGTTTATTACTTGAACATGAGTACTTTCATACCCCGTTTTCCATCTTTCGATTTGGGGTGACATTTCATACTTATTCAACTAAATGCTTTATACTTGAAATTTAACCCACAAACGTTATTGTATACTTTACTTAAATAATTGCTTGATTTGGTGTTATATGATTATATGCCTATGTGTTTATCGCTTTTGGTTGGTGGAACTATAAAATCCTAGTCTATTTGAAATCCCTTATAGAAAGGTGTCGTTAACGTAATGCAATTAATGATAACTATAAAATCCTAGACTATTTTGCATCCCCTTATAGCAAGGTGTCGCTAACGTAATTCTATTATCGATTTTATCTATTTATCCAAGCTATTGCGTTTATTTATCGTTTCGTATACAAGTTTTGTGGTTTTTCTTACTATATACTTATATGCTCAAACTTATGAATTGCTCACCAACCTTTGTGTTGATAAACTTTATTTTATGAAATGTTACAGGTTTGACTTTTGTTGACTCGGGGACTTGACGAAAAACGTTACCAAGACTATTAGGATATTAGTAAAACGAACAATATAATTGTTTACTTGTATTCAATTTGTTTATATGAACGAGATGTGTTGTTTAATGATTTATGAAATAAAATGAGTTGATTAAATATTGTCACTTTAAATAGTGTCTTGTGTATTTGTCCAATAACGTTGCACCCCAGCATGTTCCGCCGCCTTTGGTCGGGGTGTGACACTTGGATTGCTTGGATGGGTTGGATGAGTGGTGCATTCAGTTGGGGAATTTGGGGTTGGTAAGTTTGAACTTGGTAGGCTTGGGTTTGGTAGTAGGGTACGGTCACGGTTTGGGCTTGGTTAGCAAAAGTTAAACGTGGGCAATTGTTGCAGAAATGGTTAGGATCTCCACAATTGAAGCAAGCTCGGGGTTGGTTTTGTGGGTAGGGTGCATATCGGTTTTGGGAATTTTGGGGAAAGGTTCTTGGTTGGTTTGGTTGGTTAGGTTGGGTTCATTGGGCGGATCGGCATGTGGTGTGGAGGTGACCAAGTCTGTTACAAATGGTACAATGGAGACAAGGCATATTTGGTGGGTGGTGAAGTTGGCAAGTGTTGCATAGCGGGGCGATACCGGTATAGGGTCTTCGGTTTGGTGGTGCGGCTTGAGTTTGTTGTTAAGGTTGGGTAACGGCGAAGTTTCATTAGTTGGATTTGGGTTTCTTGTTGTTGTTGTTGTTGTGACGGGATGAGTTGAAGTATTTAATGGCTTTTGGTGCGGGTTAAACCTTGGCTTGCGATGCGGGCTTGGGCTTGGCTTGGCTTTCTCACTCGGTTTCTTGAGGGTTAGAGTACCCGCCTTCACATGATTTTTCGATAGCGCACCGGCCAAAGTTATGGCGTCCTCAAGATTCACGGGTTTGCTACTCATAACAGAGTCCCCAGTTTGCATCGGTAGACCCCAAATGTATTTATCAAGCTCGCGCTCAGTCGGGGTAACCAAGTGAGGGACAAGAATGCTCAACTTGTTAAATCGGAGTGAATAAGCGGCGTTATCACCACTATCTTGTTTTAGGTTCCAAAATTCTTCCTCAAGCTTTTGGAGCTCGTGTTTGGGACATAATTTCTTCATCATAAGCGTCTAGAGATCGACCCATGGAAGAGCCATAGCTGTATCCAAACCTTGGAGGTGCATAAAACTACCCCCACCATGTTAGAGCGGTCTTTTTAAACATGCTTGAAGCAAAATTTGTCTTTTTGGCTTCAGGGCATTCGCTATGTCGAAACACACTCTCGATCGATTCGAACCATTGCAACAAGGTAGTCGCACAGTTGGTTCCAAGGAACTCAGACAGGTTGGCACTAGTAAATTGCTTATACAAGTAGGATGCGGGTTTGGGTTCAACGGGTGCGAGTTGGGTAGCTTGGATTTGGGTTATAAGTTCGGGAATCACAACGGCCATTTGTTTGGCGACGAAAGCATCCATACGTCGGTTGGAGTTCTTGCGCGGTTGGAGTCTTAGCGGAGGCATGCTAAAAGTATATAAAGAAATGGAATACGTTTTGGGTAAAAAAAATGAATACGAGGGTGTATAAAATAAATTAAGATTTCATTTTTTTAATGTGAATCCTAGAGTTAGTAAGGAGAAGATGTTAGTGTTAGATAAAATGTAAAACTTTGTATATAAATAACAAAACCATAAACAAAATGTAAATGATTTTGAGATGTTAAAGCTTGAAAATTTGGAGATTTTGAGATTTATCGAGTCGGAAAATCGTACATGAACCACCATGACGTGATATTCCAACACTAAAAGTTTTATAAAACACCACGTTGAAGTCTAAACATGTGTACGAACCACCGCGACTTTTTCATGTTTTCGACTCAAATAACGATAATAACACAATAAATCGAGATACAACGTCATGTCAAAACACTAGTCTACGAACCACCGTAGTTCTATTGTTTTAACACCGAAAATTAGGATGGCGACCGGAACGCTCGAATTCGACTACTTAAAGAATTGACATGTATAACACGATTTGTGGCCTAGAAAACGAGCACTATAACTCAACCATCCCAGGTAAGTAAATCACCTTCGATCCTTGGAATCGTTTTGTCAAATGGTCGTTTTATAATGTCTCGTTTTCTATGATGGCTACAAACCCGATATAAACGCAACCTTTAAGGGATTTGAAATAACTGGATCCAAGTTAATCTTGTAATCCATAAAACATAATGAAAATCTACTTTTTTTGCGTTTTAAGGTAAGGATACCTTGGAAATACTATGAAAGTGTGTGTATGTGAACATTTAGGATATTGGTGAATTTTAAACAAATTTATAAATAACATGTGGTATGAATAATCAATTATATCACGTATAGGACCCTAAACATAACAATATTAGGTCGTTACGTCTAACCACCTATCTTATTGTCAGGGCTCTGATACCAATATGTCACACCCTGACCAAAGGCGGCGGAACATGCCGAGGTGTAACGATTGCCCATAAGCGCATGACACTATTTAAAGAAACAATATTTAACAAACTCATTTCATTTCACAACATCGAAAATGTAACATAACAATATTCAAAGGATAGTCACAACAAAATATAGCAAATCAAATATTGTTCATTTTTGCTAAATATCCTAAAGGTATCGATGTCGTTTTATTCAACTCCACAATCAACCTAGAAGCAAACCTGTAACATTTCATAAAATAAAGTTTATAAACACAAAGGTTGGTGAGCAATTCATAAGTTTGAGCACATATATATAGTAAGAAAAGCCACAAAACTTGTATACGAAACAATAAATAAACGCAATAACTTGGATAAATAGATAAAATCGCTAGTAGAATTACGTTAGCGATACCTTGCTATAAGGGGATGCCAAATAGTCTAGGATTTTATAGTTATCGTTAATTGCATTACGTTAACGACACCTTGCAATAAGGGGATGCCAAATAGACTAAGATTTTATAGTTCCACCAACCAAAAGCGATAAACACATAGGCATATAATCATAGAACACCAAATTGAGCAATTATTTAAGTAAAGTATACAACAACATTTGTGGTTTAAGACTCAAGTATAAAGCATTTAGTTTAGATAAGTATGAAATGTCACCCCAAAACAAAAGATAGAAAACGGGGTATGAAAGTACTCACGTTCAAGTAATAAACTTGAAAGATGATAGTTTGAAGATTTGCCGGAACGACGAGTTTAACGAATAATGCCTAAAAGGAAATAAGTCTTGGATTTAGAAAGGTTGTCTTGAAGATCTTTAAATCAAAAAATAATTGTTGCGAAAAAGTAAACAATTAAAGTTCAAGGTTTAAAATGTAACTACTTAAGAATTTATAAATAATAACCCTTTAAAATGAAAGTTTACTCGAAACCGGGTTAGAAGTATCTAACCTTAAAATTTATTTAACCTATGTTAAGTAATAAGATGGGAAAAATGCAAAGATGCAAGTTCCTTTGGGATAAAGATACTAAAACGGGTCTTTAATGAGTGTTCGGGTTGTTGGTTCGGGTCTTGACAATTGGTCAAACCCAAAGTCAACTATCCAAAATAATGAATGTTATGAGATAACTCAATAAAACTTAATAAGACTTAACCAAGTATGTAGTTCTATTGTTTTAGAACTAACAACGCACGTTAAGCGAGTGTTCAGTTTAGTTGGTCCAAACTTTGTTATGAGATCAAGTTGGATCCTACATTTCCAGGTACTTAAGAAAATAATTAAAATCAGTTTGTAAAATATTTTTAAAGAAATATACAAGTCTTGATAGCTTAAGACACACTTGTGTGTCTTAAGCGAGTAAAAAATCGGATTGGTTTGGTTTCCATCTCACAACAAGTTCATATATGGTTTTCACATGCCCAAGTATCAAAGATCTTGTATAATAATGTACAAATAAAAATACTTAAGTTTTACAACCAAAAAGTTAACAACAAAGGTTTTAAACAAAAGTTTGGTTTACAGTCTAGAGCTATTTACGGTTAAACCGAAGCATAGACTCTTAGAACTCATAACCATGGAACTTGTAAATATAACAAATAAACTAAAATGAGCAAAAGTTAATCAAGATTAATATGTATAAACAAGTTTTATATATATATCAAGGACACGAAGTCCTCCATGAAGCCTTGCCTTACAAGGTCCGAAACCTCACCGACCGGAATCGGAGAAGTAACTACCAAAGGTAATAAGGGGTATTATAGTATATATATGTTGTTCCGCCATAATCAAGTAGTAATAAGACTACATAAGCTAATTAGAATGAAAGATTAAACTCAGTTTGACTTTTGGAAGTCAAACACTCAAGAACACATAAATAAACAACCTTGGATCTTTGATATTTGAGAGATTTTTTGGAGTTGTAGCAGGGGAAAATGAAGGGGAAAGGGGGTGTATATATAGGGTAATGTTGGTAGTCAAATATGGGTGTGAGACACAAGAGTTTGCATGCAAAAAGGATCAAAACAAAACACAAAACAACAAATTCGTAGCTGCTGGTCTGCATCAGGTCGCGCCACGCGACCATGAGGTTGCTCCCCCATCGCGTAGCGCGATGGGTGGTGGCTGGTGGTTTTTCCAACTTTTGATAATTGGCAGATTTGGTCCTTGAAGTTCGTTTAAGTGATTTTTACGCGTTTTAAGGACCAAAAAGGATGTTTTCAAGACCCAACAAGTGTAAAACAATATTGTAACATAAAATCCATCATTTTGATTATAACATAAGCTTCGTTTTACAAAACGGGTTGTTTACATAATAAAACAATATAAATACGAATACAAACAAGACCCGAAATTGACGAATGTCACAGCAAAATTGCAGCAAAGAGGAAGAAGAAGAAGTGTGTATATTTGTGTGTCTAAAGTGAAGAGTTGGTCCTGGTTATATAACCATACATTCATAATCAACATTTTTAATGACCATTAAATTGTAATTATATTCCAATAATGGCCATTAGTGCATATTACAAAATTGAAAATAATAATCATTGTCATGATGATTATTAAATGGTATTGATCAGACCAATAGATTTTGAATCTCAAAAACAAATTCAAACAACAACCCCCCCCCCCTGCGCGCACGTAGGACTTGTGGTAAAAACATGTCATAAAGATTCAAATGAGTGGTAAAGGCTCTACCTTATATACCACTCATTGTTTTGTTCCTAATCCGATGTGGGACAACTTTTACCACTTCCTTATTAAGACTTCATTCACACACTTTCACTTAAAACTTCCAACAATCCCCCACATGAATGGAGGTCAAAACAACATTATTCCGATTAGATTTCAGCAGTTGAATCTTGCATACAATAGGTAGGTGTTATCTTTTGAACCTTTGCTTATGAAGCATACTTAGCCCACTAGCTCTGAGTAGACAGTGATGTCTTTGAACTCGTCTGCCGTTTGTGTAGACGACAATACACTTCACACAAGACTCTCTCCGACAAAGTCAAGTCCTCATAGTTATGTTCATTATGGTCATGAATATGAGCATGGTTCTGCAAGAGCTTTTAAGTATTGTGCCCAACAACACCCTTCGAAACGACCCCACTTCTCTCTCACATAGGTGATTCACCATGTATGACTACCTTGGTCGAATCATTAAAAGCCATATGCTTAGCCTCACACTTGTCATTTTAGGAATAAACTAGGAAGGTTACCTAGCTATGTAGTAATATCCCTCTTAAATTGTAAGGTTATCCCCCACAGTGACCACACTAATTTATACAATTAGGTTTTCCTATTGAACTCAATTCCTGGGATCTCCAAACAGTTGAGTTAGGTTTCCTTCGTATGAACTTTAACTTTTCAAGGGCTTCAGTCTCATTCCCATAGAAGACTTTTGAACTAACTCTCTACTTAGGCCTTTTTTTAGCGGATCCGAATATATTATCCTTTGACTTCACGTAGTCAACAGTGATAATTCCAGTAGATATTAGTTGTCGTACCGTATTATTTCTATGTCTAATATGTCTATTCTTACCATTATACATTGTGCTATGAGCTCTGCCAATTGCCGATTGGTTATCACAATGTATACAGATGGCCGATGCCGGCTTAGGCCATCTTGGTATATCCTAAACAAATTGACGTAACCATTCTGCCTCTTCGCCCGCTTTATCTAGGGCGATGAATTCTGATTCCATCGTGGATCTAGCTATAACCGTTTGATTTGACGATTTCCACGATATAGCTGCACCTCCAAGTGTGAATGCATACCCACTTGTTGCTCTGGAATCTTTCGTGTCAGATATCCAATTTGCATCACAGTGTCCTTCGATAACTGCTGGATATCTGTTCTAATGTAACCCGTATTCCCTAGTGTATCTTAGGTACCGAAGCAACCGAATCACACAGTTCCAATGATTTGAACTTGGGTTGCTTGTGTATCTACATAGCTTGCTCACAACATATGATAAGTCGGGTCTAGTGCAACTCATAAGATACATCAAACTACCAATAATTCTTGAGTATTCCAAATGGTTAACGGGTTCACCTCTATTCTTAGCTAGATGTTGACTTTTGTCAATGGGAGTTCTAGCTACATTAGAGTCATTCGTATTAAACTTCTCAAGAATTTTGCTCACGTAATGGTATTGACTTAAAACAAGTCCATTTTGGGTTCGTGTGATTTTAACTCCCAGAATCACATCCGCAAAACCCATGTCTTTCATGTCAACCCTAGCTTTTAGCATGTTCTTTGTGGACGTTATGATTTTATCATCACTTCCAGCAATGAGCATATCATCTACGTATAGACATAAAATGATATATCCATCGGATGTGTCCTTCACGTATACACATTTGTCACATTCATTGATTTTGAACCCAGCATCAAGCATTTGTCACAACATCCTCCTGGAATTACACACTTTCTTTACTTGCCAAACGGCTATGAAGCCTTCAGGTTGTTCCATGTAAATCTCTTCCTCCATATTTCCATTCAAGAAAGCTGTTTTTACATCCATTTGGTGAACTTCCAAGTTTCTAATGGCGGCAATGGAAAGCATTAACCTGATAGTGGTTATTTGCGTAACTGGAGAATACGTATCAAAGTAATCTAAATATTCTCGTTGTTTATATCCTTTGATCACCAACCTTGCCTTATACTTATCGATAGCGCCATCAGGTTTTATCTTCTTCTTGAATCCATCGATATCCTAGTGGTTTACACCCTTGAGGAAGATCCACTAGTTCCCATGTATGATTTTGTAAGATAGAATCTATCTCACATTTGATGGCCTCCCTCCACTGAGGGCCTTCTGCAGAATTCACCACTTGTTGGTACGTTTGAGGTTCCTCTTCTACCTTGTAGGTAAGGAAATCAGGGCCGAAGAATTTTTCAGTACTTTGCCGTTTACTTTTTCTGATTTCAACCTCCTATGTCTCAGATTGATCCCGAGGTTCATATCTTGTACCCTCGTTCTCTGGAATAGTTTCCTCAACCGGTCTAGGATAGCTCGTTTTCCCTCACCCAAACATGGGAACATATGTTCAAACCATGATGCATCCTTAGATTCGGTTATGGTGCCATTGTTTATTCCGGGGTTCTTGGAATCATGCACAAGAAATCGAAATGCACCACCAGGACGGGTATATCCTATAAATACACAATCCGCGGTTTTGGGTCCTATTAGTAGGCGTTTCGGTGGAGTCACCACTACCTTGGCTAGGCACCCTCACACTCGCAAGTATTTATATGATGGTTTATTTCCCGTCCATAATTCATATGGCGCTAGATCTTTCTTTTTATTGGGTATCATGTTCAAGACATAATTCGCCGATAAGATTGCTTCCCCCCCCCCCCCACATGTCCGGGCTTACCCCAGAACTTATCATCATGGCATTCATCATTTCTTTCAAGGTCCGGTTTTTACGTTCCCCAGAACTTTGGCGTGAGTTCATGTATGATTCCTTCCTTTCCACACAAGTCAACAAAAGGTAAAACATATTCACCTCCTCGGTCACTCCTTACTCTTTTGATTTTCCGATTTAGTTGATTCTCAACTTCGGCTTTAAATAAGATAAACTTATCAATAGCCTCGTCCTTACCCTTAAGTAAGGAAACATAGCAATACCTTGTACCATCATCAATGAGCGTGATGAGGTACTTGTTCCCACCACGAGTAGGAATTGCTTTTAGATTACACACATCGGTGTGAATCATCTCAAGGGGTTCGGTAAATCATTCAATCTTTTTGAATGACGATCTCGTTTGTTTTGCTTCGATGCAAGTTTCATATTAATTATTTGAGTCGATATCGAATGTTGGTATACAATTAAGTTTAATCAAATGCCGAATGGAATTAAAATTAACATGACCTAGTCTACCATGCCAAACATTAGAAGACTCAAGCATATAAGCAGAACTAGTAGCATTTTCATTCATTTCATTAAACACGCTTACATTCAACTTGAACATACCATTGAGGGCATAGCCTTTACCAACATACAAACCATTTTTGGTCAACACGACCTTATCAGACTCAATCACCATTTTGAAACCAAACTTGTTCAACTGCCACCCCGACACAAGATTCTTACGAATTTCGGGAACATACAACACATTTGACAAAGTGAGTTCTTTTCCCGAAGTCATCTTCAAAACCACATTCCCCTTACCTTTGACTTCGGCCGTAGCGGAGTTTCCCATAAACACTTTTTCTCCGTTAGTCGCCTCCTTGAAAGTGCTAAAGAGACTTTTGTCAAAGCACACATGACGGGTAGCCCCCGTATCGACCCACCAATATATGTTATTTTGCCCAACCAAGTTAACTTCGGTGACCATAATCGAGAGGTCCGTGACCACAGCAACAAGGTTCTCAACCTCACGAACCATGTTCACTTGTTGAGCATTTTCTTTCTTTGGAAGCTTGCATTCATTGGCCCAATGGCCTTGCTTTCCACAATTATAGCATGTTCCTTGGAACTTCTTTTTCTTCCCAACTCCCCCCTTAGGACCAAGGTTGAAGCTTTTCCCATGATTTTTCTTTCCACCGTTTTTTTTACCCTTTGAAGATTGGCCATGTTCAACAACATTGGCCTTCGTTGTTCCGGGACCATCAATTCTTTTTAATGCAATTTTGTTATCTTCTTCAATATTAAGACGAACAACAAGATCTTCAATGGTCATCTCCTTTCGCTTATGCTTGAGATAGTTCTTGAAATCGACCCAACTTGGTGGTAGCTTTTCAATAATACAAGCAACTTGGAATGTCTCGCTAAGCGACATTCCTTCTGCATGAATATCATGAAGAATAACTTGCAAATCTTGGACTTGACTAATAACAGTTTTTGAGTCTATCATTTTAAAGTCCAAGAACTTAGCCACCACGAATTTCTTAGTACCGACATCTTCCGTTTTGTATTTGCGGTCCAACGACTCCTATAATTCTTTGGCAGTCTTGCCCTTACAATACACATTATAGAGTGCATCCACCATGCCATTCAAAACATAATTCTGGCACAAGAAATCCGAATGATTCCAAGCCTGAACCGAGCTCAATGATTGCACATCCATTTCCCATTCATCAACTTGGGGAACGGTTTCAGTCAAGAACCTCACGAGGTTCAAAGTGGCCAAATAAAAGAACATCTTTTGTTGCCACTGTTTGAAATTCACACCGGTGAACTTCTCTGGTTTCTCAGCACGAGACGTGACTGCAGTAGGCAGCGGAGCAACCAAACTGGTTGTGACAGCAACAACAGAAGTCACGATTGCAGAGACGACAGTACTCATGGGTTTGGATTCCATTCTGAAACGAAAATAGAAGAATAATGAGTAATCTGTTTAAACTTGTTAGAAATCGTGTATAATAGAATCTGAAATAAGAAACATAATTAAACACGAATAGTGAACCGGGCTTGTGTTTGACACAATTCCCTTAAACAGATTCGCGGTATGTTCCCAGGGTACTCCGGTTCGAAGCAGAAGCGTAGCACTGCCAGACTCGATCACTTGCCTGAAATGAAATCGTAACAATATTGCTGCAGCAAAGAGGAAGAAGAAGAAGTGTGTATATTTGTGTGTCTAAAGTGAAGAGTTGGTCCTGGTTATATAACCACACAATCATAATCAATACTGTTAATGACCATTAAATTGTATATTCCAATAATGGCCATTAGTGCAGATTACAAAACTGAAAATAATAATCATTCTCATAATGATTATTAAATAGTATTGACCAGACCAGCAGATTTTGAATCTCAAAAACAAATTCAAAAAATTGCTTCACGCGGGCTTGGGTTTTTGGAGCTGCATTCGTGTCACGAGTTCAATGAATTTTAGTCCAGAAACCCAAATTTGCACCCCCCCCCCCTCCTGCGCGCGCGTAGGACTTGTTGTAAACATGTCATAAAGATTCAAATGAGTGATAAATGCTCTACCTTATATACCACTCATTGTTTTGTTCCCAATCCGATGTGGGACAACTTTTACCACTTCCTTATTAAGACTTCATTCACACACTTTTACTTAAAACTTCTAACCCGTACCTGGGACAAGGGGGTGATTCGGTTGGCGTGTTTGCATCTCTACATGATATTTTCTGCATATTTATCTATGTTATTTCTTATTTCTATTTTATGTTATTTATTATTTTTTTATTTACTTCAATCATGGGTAGTTACCATGTTCTCCGTATCTTAGGACCCATATTTAGGTAGTTAGTTGTTAATGGCAGTAAGTCGTGTGTTTCCATTTCCTTGGTTTGTTAGCTATATATTGGTTATTTCCACTTTAATGAAATTATGCAGAAAAGTTTGTTTAAGTTTAATCTCTATTTCCAAATTTAGTCCTCTTTTCCTTTTTTCTTGTGAAGAAATCACATCATTGTTGAATTCCTTTAAATGAAGGAATTTGACGGAATTAATCAAACAAATTAAGTATGGAATTGGGATTCCAATTTTGACAAACTTTGCGAAACAAACACATTAAGAGACGGAACTAAAACTCAAATTCCACTTAATTTTATTGCATTTTGTGAACCAAAGTGTTTGTTTCCTTCAAGTCCGTTCTATGCCTTTCAATCCTTGGTCGCATGCGTATTATCATATAAATCTCAGGTGTTTGGTCGTATTCACCCCTAAATTTCATTAGCCCAAGAAAAGAACCAACTACGATTGTTTTTAACGAAATGGGGCTCCAAATGTTTTGATGCCTAATGCCATACCCTTGGTTGCTCGAGATTCGGCCAATCTGCCTCACTTATGAAATCAGGAGACCGGCATCAGCTCTTAACCAGTGGCGCGTTGGATGCGTACGAGCGACTCATGTAAGGGATTTGGGGCTCACGTTCCTAGGGCCCTAAATTCTAAAAAAGATCTACACTTATGCTGCTATGTATATCCAAGGAATCAAAATATCGAAAGCAAAGTAATATTTTTTGTGTTGAAACATGCCCAAATTTTATTATCTAATTTAACGTCGAGGCTAGTGGTAGGTAATCAATAATTAAAATTACGTTCAATTATATATTTTTATTTATTCTCCCACGTGAAGCACTGTTGTGAGTCGTTAAACAAATCACCCACTACGCCGTGCTTTGTATTCCTCGATGAAAAATAATTAATTTATTCGAGTATAGGCGATATAATTGAAGATTAATCATGACGAAAAATTTTAAAAAGAAAAAAACATGATTCGTAGTTTAGATACTACTGTGGCTCATGCCCACAAACATGTTGACATTTTGACAAACACTTCGCAGGCAAGATTTTGCAAATATCATCAACTCACAACACTTTTTTCTAGTAGATGTAGATCCATCCACTTTGACACCGCCTCTCAAAACAGGTCACTTTCTGACGTTCTGTTTCTGTTTCTGTTTCTGTTCATTATTAATAGATTTTCGAGTATTCGACCTAGAAATACAGCATCCATAGAATTTGAAATCGATGAAATGCCAATCGAATGAATATATCTAAAAACAGAACAGGTTTTTTCGGGGTTGACCAGTAATTGAATTAGAACTATTCGGATTCGGGTTCCATGGATACAATTTGTATTTATGACCATATAGACCAAAAACTGAAACATCCAAACTAGTCTTTAAAACCAAATTATTGGCTCATATCATTTATCTCCTTATAGTAGGTGTAACATATATATCGATAGCCTGAAAACAAATCAAAGCGTGACAGCGTCGATGATGAACATGAACGGGAACCAACCGACAGAGAGGTAAGGTTTAGTAACATCATCAATTGTTTTAATTGGTTTGAGTGTTTTTTTTTAAATATATACAACTTTTAAGGTATGCAGTTGTAACGGGAGCAAACAAGGGTATTGGTTTAGAGACAGTTAGACAGCTGGCAGCTTCCGGCGTGACAGTCTTGTTGACTGCCAGAAATGAGAAGAGAGGTACTGATGCCGTGGCATCGCTCCATGGACTCGGTTTATCGAATGTACTATTCCATCAGCTTGATGTACAAGACCCTCAAAGCATACAAGCTTTGGCTGATTTCATACGAACCCGGTTTGGGAAGCTAGATATCTTGGTAAAGCTATTATCTTTTTTGAGTTTTATGGTGAGAAAATACTCGTTTTATACGTTAATCATTGTTTTATTTAAACTAAAAAGGTTAACAATGCTGGAGCATCTGGAGTGATTGTTGACGAAGATGGTTTACGGGCTCTAAATATAGATCCTGCAACTTGGGTAAGTTATATTTATTCATTATGCATGACGCCTGTTTGAACTCGAGTTTATAACTTATATGTAACATAATAATATTCGACTTCAATCTAGCTTTCGGGTAAGGCGACAAATATGGTTCAAGATGTGATGAAAACTACCTATGACTCGGCAATAGGATGTCTCAGCACAAACTACTATGGTGTCAAGAATGTAACTAAAGCACTACTTCCACTCCTACAATGTTCAACTTCTGGGGGTAGAATCGTAAATGTATCTTCCCTTCGAGCCGAATTATGGGTAAGTCTGGTTTTTGTTGGAATGTGTTTTGACTGCTGTTTATCATGTTTATATAATAAGTTTATTATAACTGTGTTGTATGATTCTTATAGAGGATTCCAAATGAACAAATAAGAAGCGAGCTTGGAAACCTAGAGACATTAACCGAAGAGAAGATTGATGGGTTCGTAGAGAAGTTTTTGCATGATTTGAAGAACAATGAGCTTGAAGTCAGCGGTTGGTCAAAGATGTTACCGGCTTACAGCGTGTCAAAAGCCATGCTCAACGCCTACACTAGAGTCCTTGCAAAGAAGTACCCGGAGATGTGCATTAACTGTGTCCATCCTGGATATGTAGACACTGATATAAATTGGCACACAGGTATCATGACAGTTGAAGAGGGAGCACAGGGGTCGGTTATGTTGGCTCTTTTACCTCAAGGAGGCCCTTCGGGTTGCTATTTTGATCGTACACAAGTTGGCGAGTTTTGACCCAGTGTCTTTTGGGGTTTTCTGATCATCAGTTTGAATGTATTGAAACTCAATTTCACCAGGTTTTAAAATAAAGACACTCTACTATTGTCTAGGCTTGTAAACAAACCAAACGATGGAACATGAACAATTGAATGAATGGGGTTTTCTTGTCCATATACACTAAAAAATTGTATGTTTTATATATGTTTATGTCCATTTTTTTTTACAGTATCAATAAAATGTTCATGAATGTAAACAAAAATAATTGAGCAAATCAATCAAAAGTAAGCATGAACATCAATCTGTTTGGCCTAAGATACTAAACTGTAATTAATCTAAAAGATTAAATAAATATATAAATGAACACCAACTTAAATGAACACAACTGAAAGAGTATACACAAAACAAACATAAACAACTTAAATGAGCAAACACAAATGAACTTCCTATCTAACGGTTCACAAGCTCTACTTGAACGTTCGTTTCGCTTACAAGCCTAATTGCACCGCATTGTTCTGTATCATATGGGATATAGTTTTGGGCCTAAAAGATTATGAAATGCTAAAATGGCGTCGGTGAATATTATTATGAATTGCAGATTTGTAGACAGAAAATAAAGCTAGCATGATGAAACTGATACCTACAAGGCCATAGTCTTGAATGTTAGTAGTATGTGCCATTGATTCTACTTCTATAGTACCAAACCGTCTATACAAATACAATAGATATTCTTCAACAAATAAAATCCCGCACCCAAAACTAAAACCCTAATTTCTGGATATCTTGTTTTAGAGTTAGAAGAGATCGAGCTTTACAGGTGGCAAAAGGGGGGTCGGATCCATAAGCAAAAAGCATACAACTACTAGAGGATCTCCACATATTCTTCTGTTTGGTTATCCATTGCAGTTATGCTTCCCCTCATTCCCGTTCCCGTACCATACTGATTGCCACCATACTTTAGCAGACTCCGGCCCCCCACTTCCCCATCCATAGCTTGCCCCCGCATGAACCGTTGATCTCCACCTGATTTAAACAGCATAAGAATTATAAAATCATCTCTAAACATCAACATAAATATCATAAAACAAATAATAATATGACGATTACCACTATCGCTGTCAGATGCATCAGCAAGTTTTGCAATGACATCAATCAGTGCTCGTTCATGTTCCTATATCATCGACAAAGCAAAAAAAAAACATTAATGCTGGCATGGAAATAAAATTTATTAGATTTTCGTGTAATAATATATACCCTGAGCATTTTCTTTGCCCTTTCGATTTCAAGAAGATCAGGATGAGTAGCATCAAACACTTTTTCCACCTACAAATATTGATTAAGGTAAATAACTTAAACCGCAATTCAAAATTATTATTATTATTATTATTATTAAAATTTAAAAGTAAAAGTACCTCCTTTATAAGAGTGTCGGTGTGAAGTATCTCTATTTCATCTGAAGCCTTCATATGATCACCATTCTGCATGGGTGTCGGGTACCCTATTCTGGATTGTTCCTTTGAGTTCCCTCTACTCCTTCCACCTCCATGGCTCACTTGATTATTGTACCCGTGGGACCCACCGTGACTAACCTGATGGTAACTCGGGTCCTCACCTATCCATTGAATGTCCTCTGGAGGAATCTGGGATGAATCATTGTTTAAACAAAGTAGAATTTTCCATGTTAGCTTGATCATTGAAAATAAGATATAAACCATTTTGAGAGTAAAATAAGACTTTAGATGATGCCAACAAATTACCTCCTTGAGACTAACCCACTCAAAGCTTTCTTGTGGTGTATTCTTATTATAAAGCAAAGCATGTCGTCCCTAACAAAAATTAAATATATTAACAGAAAATTAAGATTAATAAATGAATCTAAAACATACCTGTACTGCATTGTAGTCAACAATGACAGCCTCATAGAAGTTATTATCATCAGGCCATCTAGTTCTTAGTTTCTTCCCAATCAACTGATCCTTTGACCCCACATCACTTGCTTCATTTGCAAAAGGAACAACAGCAGAACCATGACTTGAAAGCATTGCTCTTGGAGTTCGACCCACTAAAGGGTACCTTGGGGACTTCATTAAAAGTCAACATGACCCATCAATCACTCAACAAACATAGTAATATTAACATCACAGTCTAATTTAAGTTATAAACCAACTCACGGGTTTAGGGGTTTGAATTCCACCTCCCAAGCCAGGAAAAGATTGAGTAGGTAAAGACAGGGGCATAGATGTCTTTTGCCTCTTCCTGGATCCAGAAACAGTTGGACTCAGTGGAATAGGGTCGTGGATTGATTGAGGAATGTTGATCATTGCACTGCGGGTCCCACCTGAGTTCCTCCATTCCCTGATTCGTATGATGATGTCATCGGTGTTTACCTTTGAGAGTAATTCTCTATGCTCATCATCAGAAACTCGCAGCTCTTTTCGAAGTTCTGTTATTAATCCCTCCTTTTCCTGTTATAATATTATTTATATTTACAGAACGTTAAAATAAACTATATTTAGGATAAAGGTTTGTAACAAAAAAACTAAATCATACCCATGAAAGGGCATCAGACTGTGCTTTGAAAGCTCGTAGCACTGAACTGTAAGCTACTTGCTCAAGGTAATGAATCTGGGACTCCATCTCATGTTGCATCATTTTAAAAGAGTATCAAGAACCCTGTACAATTGTATTGTTGTAAGTTTATTACAGTAAAAACATATTCTATTGGTGATATGAACATTTTATAAATAGTGCTCAGAGCAAAACTTTTCATAGAAATACCTAATTTCAGTTTCAGATTATTGTTAAATCCAAGTCAACAAAAGATTATTGCTACCATTGTTTATTTTACTCTGTTTTATTTCTAAGTAATTAATTGTTCTGGTTAACCAACATGTGTCACATACTTGCATTTAAAAAACAGACAAACAAGCAAAAATAATTCTATGACAAAGACAAAGGGGACAATTTGATAACCTTTTTATTCATATACATAGTTTTGACGAAATAATCTTCTAATGCATTAATTTAGATATAGATTGCTATATGTTATGGTAAAAGTAAAAAAAAAAAAGAGGTTCAGCAAGGGTGTGCATTATGACATTCATAATAATAATCCAATACATAGTTGCAACAAAGTGACTGTAATTAGTAATACTTGGTTCATTTTACATTTTACACTGAAAAGCAGTTTCATTGCAGCCACTCTTTGCCTGAGTCTTAGATTTTTTATTATTTTGCCTCAAAAAAGTAGTATAAAAAGTGAAGTAAAACCAGAATTTCCAAACAAAAACTGAAGGCTTGTAAACATCCAAAATCTCCCAGGTTTTGATAACGTTGATTTCTTGTTACTACTGATGAACAACGTCATACTTGAGAAAACAAAACATTCACACTACTACACATTTGTGCACTGCACAATTGCTCTGTATCATTGAGGTAAGTAAACACAAAAAGAACCAAATTCAACACAAACCAAAACATCATGATTTGGATATTTTTCTGACATTCTTCTCGAAAATTAAGTCAACCTAAAATATACTTGTCGCCACATAAAAGATCACATGCCATTGCCACTTACACAACCTTTAAAACACAGATACTAATATCTTACTGAACTAACCAGTGTTGCGCCATTTTTTGACAACTAATGAAACACCTAAACATCAACCTAAATATATGCCTAATCTATACATTGCTTAGGTCTTAATCTCCTTGCTAGATATACTTTTAGGCACATGAAGCATTACTATTATTAGACATATACCCTCATGCCCATGTCATAGGAAGCAATGTAAATAATAAAGATTCACAAATCAAGCAGCCTAACAAGACATTCTTATATCATCAACTAAACCCTAAAACCCCCAATTAACGCAATAACAGCATTCACGTACTAATTTCCCAATTGAAACCCTAAAAAGTAAAAACCCACAAATTAAAACAAAAACCACCCGCCAAACCCTAAAGCTCACCACAGTTGTGTTGTTGTAAGTTCCATAATAATAAAAAATTCTATTGATAATATGGAACATTTAAAGAAATAGTGCTTGTATTAAACCTATCATAGCAACTAGTTTCTCAGTTTCAGAATAATGCTAATCCAGATTAATGCTACCATCATTTCTTTAGCTCTGTTTCATTGCTAAGAATCTTTCAATGGCACTATTCTAGAAATAGACTGCTAAAAAGATGGTAATAAAGAGAGCTTCAGTAAGGGCGTGTTTAGAAGTGTGCTTCCGAAGCTATTATTATGACATTCAAAATAACAATCCAGTGACTGAAGTTAGTAAAAGTTAGGTAATATTACATTTTACGCTGAAAATCAGTTTCATTGTGGCCACTCTTTGCCTATGTCTTAAATTTTTATTACCTTGCCTCCAAAGGTAATACAAAAACTAGAGTAAAACAAAAATTGCCAAACAAATACTGATAGGATTGCAACACATCCAAAAACCTCCCAAGTTTTAATAACGTTAGTTGATTTCTTGTTATTACTGATGGACAACGTTATGTTTAAGAAAACAAAGCATTCGCACTGATGGACTCCTCAATTGTCATTACACAATTGCTACAATACATTCCAGTAAGTAAACACAAAAAGAACCAAATTCACACAAAATACTTTTGTCTTTTACCAACACAAACCAAAGCACCATAATTTGAATATGTTTCTGACTTTCTTCCCGACTTCCCGTAAATTAAGTCAACCTAAAAAAATCTCTATCGCCACACAAAAGATGAAAAGATCACATGTCATTTCCACTTACACAATCTTTAAAACGCAGATAATAATATCTTTATAAACTAACGAGTGTTGCGTCATTTTTTGGCAAGTAATGATATATACCCCTAAATATATGCCTAATATATACAACGCCTAGGTCTCAATATCCTTGCTAGATATATTTTTAGGCACATGAATTATTTCTACTATTAGACATACCCTCATGCCCCTGTCTACAGAAAAAAGGAATCAATGTAAACAATAAAGATTAGAGCTGGCAATTCGTGTCTTAACGTGTTTAACAGGTATCAAACATGAAAACGACTCGTTTAACACTTGACTTTGGTGGTTTGAGCGTGGCAGTTATACGTTTTTATGTACCAAGAAGAAGAAATGATATACCCTAGCCTCCTAATTTAAATTATTTTTAAAAAAGTATAAAATTGCATCACGCACTTTGTTGCTAAACAAATCTAATCGTGTCAAGACAGGTGCTCAATTTGACAACACAAACTTCTAACATCAACTAAAGCCTTTAAATACTAGGAGATAATTAAGTTTTCAGAAACAAGTAATTCACCTACACATTCCACATGATTTGGTGAGGGTATATATGTAATTATGTTCTTCTAACTCGAAACCCTAATTTCAAAAAACCACCCATATATATGTAATTAAGCTCACCACAGTCGAATTAAATTAAAATTTTTAACGGATACAAATAATTCGTCTATAAAATTCTAGGTAAAGCTACAGCTTAAACCTAAAAATAAAAAAACCCCAATTAACGTAATTGAAGCCCTAAAATAGTAAAAACGCATAAATGAAACCAAAAACCGACCCACCAAACGTACGAATAAAAGATTAAACTGACCTATGTAAGAAGAAGCAAATTGCGAAGAACGGATCTTGTTGCAGACAAAACCCTAGAAAATGGTGATGCTGAAATTGTAGGAATTGAAAGACAAGACTCTCTAAGTAGTGGTTTAATCAATCACTGGTGTAGCATTTCGTCAGATTTTGCTGGTGATTGTTTAATAAGAGCAAGTAATTGGGGGTTTATATAGAGGCCGGTTGGATATTGGTTACCATGGAATACGAAGGCGGACATGAAATTGTTTTCGAATTGGATTTTGTTTCTCGCTGGGGTTCCGCTTTTTATTTCCATTTCAACTTTTCGGAATGTGTACTTCTGGTCCCTGCTCTTTCAAATTATCGGATACACTCGTTTTTCGATTCGGGTAAAACTCTCACCTGAGGTCAACGCCCGTGAGTCCGTGTACACTTGCCCGAAGGCACGACAGTGTGATGGGATAAAACTCGTTCAGTTCAAGGATCCAGCTAATGAACGTCACATACTCACTTGCTGGGTCATATGAATGCTAAATATTATTATGCATAAATTTATTTTAAAAATGGTATAGAATTATAAGTATTATATGTCATAATTATAATTAAGTATGATAGATTATTATTATTGTATAAAGGACGATTAATGTAAAAAGTACATGTGTAATTATTAATATAGGTTGTGATTATTATATAAGTTCAGCAATTATTATTACATGCATGGTTGTGACTTCGCCAAGCGTTGCCAACTCGATCGACTCTTGCGAGTACTCGGTATTAGTCGGGGAGTACTCGGGATGGCTAGACTAGAACTCGGCCCAGGCGGGGAGTACTTGGGGCTTACTCGTTGAGTAATCGGCGCCTAGGCGTGATTTCTACAACCATGATTACATGTGTAATTTCCGATGCGTAATTAGTTAACTTTTATGCGTAATCTATTTACTTCATCCATAAAACCTTATAAATGTCATGTAATCATGGCTCAAAAGGATTTTTTTTTTTTACGTTCTTGTACAATTAGGAGCTTTTGTATTGGGCCCTTTACCTAATTAAGTAATATACTAGTCAAGTGCAAGTGAAAGTTATAAATCAAGCCTGTTAGTAAAACTAGCCGCAGCCTCATCTCTAACTTTAGATGTAAGACTCGAAACGAAACGATTCGATCTGAACCTTAAGTTAATGTTTTAAAAATGTGCATTGTAATTTTTTTGCACCAAAAAGTTCCCGTTAAAGGAGGGCTAATAAAGGTTTCAAAAGTTGTACTTGTGCTCTTAAGAGTATAAACTATAAACAAAGTGTAGCTCGTTTAAATTAAGACAACTCATGGTTATTGACAACTCTCATGCTGTTGAGATCTTAAGCTTGCTTTACTTAGTCTAAAACTCGAGTTTGAATCGCGAGTAATCTATATTCAACTCATTTACTGTTTATGAACTATTTAAATATTTTTAATATTACACATATTAACAATTTTATACATGTTTCATATATATAATCGTTCTCTCTCACACAGAAACATGTGTGCTACGTAATTTGTTTTTTTTTTTTGTTACTTTCTCAATCATTGTCGGTACATGAAACTTGAGCTTGTGTTTGTTTATAAAAGTAAAGTAGCACTAGTTTAGGCTCAGGTTCGTTTATACTCGTCTCAAATCAAGTCTTTAGACTTTAACATGTTTGTTTCAGGTAGCTTACTACCGGCTTTGCGTTTACAACTCTAGTCTAAGTCAAATATGATCTTATTAATGTTCAACTATCAAAATTTATCTTGAGAAAATGTTTCTTTCTATGGGGGCGTTTCATTTGAAATAAGAAAAGTCCATCGTTATATTAATGTATAACTACGTTAGTAAGTGGTACACAAGAGTATTTCCTTTTGAGTTAGATCTCATTTATGACATTGGCTACTTTACTAACATTCTTACAGAAGTTTTTACTTCTTTGATTGAAGAAACGTGGATCGACTTACTTGTATACGATCAACTTTCCTCGTGTATGAGTGTGCTATATCACCGATGGTTTTCCGGAATATGAATTCTTCCACCTACAAAACGAGCAGCACCGTTAACTTACCCCTCAGAAAGGGACAGAGGGGTCCTCTTTGGGGTAACCCTCCGGTGTGAGAATAAGATATTGTAGGAGAAGATAATAATAATCTGAAAGTGAGTAAGGACTTAGAATGTATTTTCTTGCTTACCTCCCCTTGTGGAGGTGGTGTGGTATTTATAGTGTTAGGGTTTTCAATGATTGGGCTCAGACCCAATTAGGGCCTTTTTGGCCTCCTCTTATTGCTTCGCGCCACGTGTCCTTAGGACACCTGGTGCTTTTTCATTGATTATTCTCTGACCAAGGTATTTCACCTGACCCATGTGCAATCATGTGGTAGCACATGGGTTTTGCTGAGTTGTCCACCCTTCATTGGCAGCTGTCAACATCAGCATATTCTTTATTCCTTAAAGGATACCTTCTGGAAGGTTGTCTGATGAGCACAATCATGGTTGTCCTTATCCTGATTTGGATAAGGACGTGGTTGATTATGTGCATGTGTGATATGCGCCTATCCTGGGGATGCGCGAGGTCTTCTCTTTATTCTCACGCGCAGATGTTTCATGCGCAGATGTGATATGCGCAAGCATATGTAATATGCGTGAGCATATGTGATATGCACCACGCGCAGATGCGCCACGCGCAGATGTGATATGCGTGAGCATATATGATGCATGAGCATATGTGATATGCGCCACACGCAGATGTGATATGCGTGAGCATATATGATGCGTGAGCATATGTGATACGCGTGAGCATATGTGATGCGTGAACATATGTGATATGCGTGAGCATATGTGATATGCGCCACGCGCATAGGTTTTGGCTTTGTGTCTTCATGACATCCTGATTTCAAGCCTCTTGTCTATATCTTGTGGATTGACCCGCCCCGCTCGATGTTAAGGCGGGTGCATACCTCTTCAAGCCCCCCCAGTCTAATGTGTGTCTTGTCTCGCGCGAGCGAGGTAAGATAGATATTAGACTTAATAGTTTGCTCTTTTAATAGGGTTTGTCTTTTCTTTTTTATTTCTCATATGTGCATTGCGCGAAATTCTATCCTTTTGGTTGAAATGAATCGTCCATGTACGTGGTTGGTTGGTGCTGACATGCGTCAGAGATGGAGACGTCATGTGTCAGACTTTTCGTGTGCTCGAGGTGCTACAGTGGCCTTTCATGTCTCCTCATACAGTGTCAGGAACACGTGTCGCGCTCATGTTGGCCTGCACCTGCGAGTGGGGGCGCGTGAGCGTAACTCTGATCAGTACCTGTTTCTTTCTCTCTCCTGGGCCTATAAAAGCAAGCCTTTTGAGTGGTTTTTTCTTCATCTTCATTGTTATTTTCAGAGCTCTTTCTCCTTCAATTTTCATTCCGATTAAGAGCCTTTATCTTTTGCTTCCAGATTTCCGTGCTTAAAGTAACCGCTGTTTGATTCACAATTGTATGTCTGATAACCCAGACACCACAATTTCCCCCAGCAAACGCCGTGTAAAATCGTTAGTTATGTCCACTTTGAAGAAGACCGGCAAGAGTAAACGGGCTGCCGAGGCCTCGTCGGAGGAGGTGGGGAAGAACAAAACAGTGAAGAGATGGGATGAGATTCCCTGCAAATTGAAACAGTCTGACTTTGACAATCTCGTCGCCTCTCAGGGTTTTCTCCCTGAGTACAGCTGTCTGCTCCCGGTGACCGGGCAAACGGCGGCAGATCCGCCCACCGGCTATATCTCTTTATACTCTCACTTTTTCACTCACTGTAACCTTCGTCTTCCGATGACAAGGTTTATGGGTGCGCTCCTTCAGTTTTATGGGATTCACATATCCCAAGTCCATCATTGTGGACTAGTGCGCATGACTCATTTTGAGTTCATGTGCAAAGCTCAGCGCGAGGAGCCCACCCCTCGGCGCTTTCAATATTTTTACAAGCCAAAAATCCAAGATTCTTGGTTCTCATTCATACCGCGCAGTCAGAAGGTTAAATGCTGCACTGTTTCCTTCAAAAGCCTTCATGACTGGGCTGAAAATTTTTTTTATATTAAGGCTGATGTGATTCCTATCCGCATGACCATGCGCTCGATCACTTCTGCGCCCGCGGATGAGAATGTTCTTAAGAACCCAACGGGCGCATGGGTTAACAAGTTATCTGCTGAACCATCCCCCGCCAAGAATATTTGCGAGGAGGCGCTGGTGGGGGTTGGTATGAGCAAGAGGTGGACCGACAGCGCGACTGAGCCCGTCGTCCATATTGATGGCTTAGGTGAGTTATTAGCTCACTGCATTATTTCTGCGCGAATATAAATCGTTTTGCTGATATCATTTGTCTTGTTTTATGCAGTAAGCAAGGAATACGTCCACGCCGCCTATGACGAGCATATGGAGGGCGGCTCTGTCGCGCTGAGCGCTGGGGAAGTTGCTTTCCCCGATCGCTTCGATGATATGTTCATCCCTGTCGATTTAGAATTTTGCTTTGACAGCGATGCGCCTGGTAAGCCTTTGTACTTATGCTTATGCCTTTAGAATACCAAATTTGGTTAACATTTCTGTTGCACGTATTGTAGATGCGCTCGAGAACTATGAGTTGGAGCTTGCGGAAGAGGAGGTGGAGGAGGAAGCAGCTGAGGCGCCACAACTCAAGCGCAAAGCTAAAGGCAAAACTGGCGCAGGGGCCAGTAAAAAACAGAAGAAAAATGATGCCCCTGTTGCCCAGAATCTTCCTCCTACCCAAGCGAAGGGACTTGAGAAAACCAAGGGATTTACCTCCAAGTTTTCCTCGTCTTCTTTGCCTCGAGGTGTGGACAATCCTCCCGTCCACACGAGGTATGGTGCTGCCACCTCATCTCTTCACGCGGCGGACCAGGGAAGCGGCGCTGCGCCTGCTGTTTCATCTTCTCCAACAGGTATACTTTGTTTATATTTTGTGGTTTTATGAGCGTGATTCCGATAAGGTTATTAATGAAGCTTTGCTCACTCAAATGTTTGTAGAGCCGGCGACTTTGGTGGCTCAACCTCAGGCGCAGCAAGGTACCGAGGCTGCGCCGAAGGTTGCTTTGAAGTCCCCTGTTTTACCCTCGAAAAGGGGGAAAATGGACTTCATGGCGATGCTCAATTCGCGGACGGCGGTGCACCAAGGTATTTATTGCGCTTTAATTTTCTGATTTTTTTCCTTTAGATCAAGTCATGAATCATTTCTCCTTGTTGGTTTTTTCATAGGAATTATAGCTGGCACACAAGCTGCTGGCGGCACTGCTGGCGCCGGCGCCGGCGCCGTTAGTTCTGCTCCTGCTCCAACAAGCACTGAATCTCCTCTCATTGGGATTACTAAGGAGCAGGAGACTATTTTACGTGCTGATCTAACGGCGTCAAGACCTCCCTCACCTCCTCCTGCGCGCAGCCCTCCTCGTGAGACTGTTTTTGATTTTTCCAAGTCGCAGGAGAAAAGACCTGTTACAGAGGATGATGAGGAGGTCAATTTTGAAGATTCCGATGGTGGCCGCGCAAGCCCTATAGCGCCACGAGATTTCGTGGCGCAGCCTTCTTCTCGTGGGGCAGGCAGGAACTCACCAGCTGGAGCTGACCTTTCTGCCGGTTCTCCGCAGGTATAAGTTTGTTTTTCTCCGCTGTGCGGACTTCCAAATTAGTGTCTAGATAACTAAAACGTTTCTTTTGCGTTGCTTTGTGTTTGCAGGAAGCCGATCACATATACTGCCCGAGCTGGAATATTACTGAAGATAGCTCATTTCAATCCATGGGCGTGTGTGAAGACTTCTGGGCTCACTCTGTTCCTCCGGCTGAAAGGAGGTTTCAGGAGGACCGCGCTCGCGTGGACTTGCTCAACGACCACCTTTTTGTTGGGTCTGCGTTCTTTGCTGCCTCCCAAGAGCTACGCAATGATTATATAAAAGTGTGTGATGCCCTTGTGGAGGCCAAGCAAGAGGCTAAGATTTCTGCTTGGAATCTTTCTGACGCTCGAGAGAGAGCTGAGAAACTCCAAGCAGAACTTAGCGAGAACCGAGCAAGTGCCAACGCTGCCTTTGTGAAGCGCGGGCATGAGCTGCAGGTTGCGCGGGAGAAGCTGCAAGCGGCAGAAGCGGATGCGGCCAGGTACGCGCGTCGAGCGCGTGACTTGGAGTTGGAGGCAGAGGCTCGTGATCAAACTCTTGCGCAGGCTAACACTGACAAATCTTTATTAGAGAGTGAGGTTGCGCGCCTGAAGAAAGAGCTCGATGCTGCACGAGCAGAAAAGAATGAAGCCTTGACGGCAGCAGCGTCTGACAGAGAAGAGCTCGATGCTGCGCGAGCAGAAAAGAATGAAGCCTTGGCGGCAGCAGCGTCTGACAGAGAAGAGCTAAAACAAACCAAGGAAACTGTTGAGTTGTTAAACTCTCAGATTCCTGCTCTTGAGACGTCTGTTTCTTCCCTCGCGCAGGATCGTCAATGGCTAGTTTCACAGGGTGTGACTCGTTGCGCTTATGCGATGAAATACTCAGACGAGTTTCAGACCCTTGTGATGGATTGCAATGCTGCGTCGCGCTTGGTGGGTCGAGCTGAAGGGTTTAAGGATGGCTATGAATATGGCATGCTGAAGAAGAATCCATCCGACTACCCTTATCAGCTCGACGTTGTCTGCGCTAACATGACCGAGGTGGGGGAGAAGTACTTGAATACTCCAATTCCCATCCTTGAGCAGGTATTTTAACCTTAATGAGTTTACCTTGACTTTTTTTCCTAATCTTTTGTACTCATACTTTTCCTTGTGACTTGCAGATAGCCGCGCTTGCTGACCAGCCCGATCTTGGCGCGCTAAAGAAATTACTTGACGAATGTGAAGGGACTGGTGGCAGCGATGATGGCGCGGGCAATGCTGCCTCTGCTAGCGGCTCTGGCATGGCCAAAGGACCTACTCCTGACACTATCGTGATAGAAGACGACTCCATTCAAGACGAACAGCTTGATTATGGTAAGTTTGGAGATGACGAGGAGCGGGCTGCGCCAGATGCTGAGGGAGGAGGTAATGATGAGGACGATGAAGAGGCTGATGTTGATATAGAGACTTGAAAAGCCCTTCATGTTTTTTTTTTTTTTTTTTTTGTAGTTTTTATCTCATCATTTTGTAAATTTGTAAACTTCTATGGTTTGGAATGAAATTTTGTTTTTCCCTTATTCGCATCTTGCGCATTCCCAATTCATCTCTTTATATTGCATGTTTGTGCTCGTTGAATATAACGTATGCTTACACATTGAAACTTGGACAAGGCTGTAAGGAAATTATTTTATTTAATCCTTAACAGTTGTCACATTTCAAGTTATTTTGCAATATTCTGAATATGCTGACACGTGCCTTGGCACTTCATTATTCCTCCTTTGCGCGACGTTGTCGCGCATTTATTATAGGGAATTATGAATGAGTTTTTTAGCCTTTACGTGTCAGTATGTGTTACTCTGATATCCATTATAATCCCATGCGCAACCTCGACTTGAGACCTTAACAACTATGTTTTGGCATGTGCTTTGCCTTAGTTGTGCTTAGGTACTTTTATGGTCTAGCTGCGCAGCATGTAGGATGGATGTTGTGAGTGATTTGAGCTAAGGCTCATATTATTGGGCTAAGGCCCCGACATTTTAGAGTTAAAACTCGTTAACGCGTTTGAGCTTGAAGCTCGCGCATGTATGTTTTACTTCGTTTTATTTTTAGTTTGATGTCAATACAATGTTGTCATATTGCTCAAAATTAATAAAGGGAAGTGTGAAACATGTATGCAAAAGGTAATAGAACACACATTAAGAGAAAATAGCGCGCATCATTATTCATAATGGCTTAAAGGGCCTTGATTACAAACTTGACAACTTTTACATGAAACATTTTCTAAGCTGTGCTGCGTTCCATGTGCGCGCGATCTTCTTTCCATTCAAATCTTTTAAAGCGTATGCACCTTTTCCCAATTCTTCCAAGACTTGATAAGGTCCCTCCCAGTTGGGAGACATCTTTCCCGGGGGTATTGCGCGACTAGCTTCATTGTTCCGAATGACAAAATCATTCTTCTTGAAGTGGCATTCTTTCACGCGCTGATTGTAATATTTTTCTAGTTTTTTCTTGTATTTGGCTTCACTGATGATAGCCGCCTCTCTGCGCCCTTCAAGTAAGTTGAGATCCAACCTCCTTTCTTGCTCGTTGTCTTTTTTACTCATCATGAGCACTCTATAGGATGGGCATCCAATCTCTGCTGGAATCATAGCCTCCGTTCCATAGGTTAGGCTGAACGGGGACTCGCCATTGCTGGTTTTGCTTAATGTCCTGTGCGCCCACAGGACATTAGGTAACTCCTCGACCCATGCATGGGATTCTCCCTCCAACCTTTTCTTCAGCCCATTCAGCAAGCTTTGGTTCGCGCGCTCCACTTGGCCATTCCCTTGAGGGTGGTATACTGAAGTGAAGACTTGGTTGATGCGCAATTCCTTGAGCCAACTGGATATCTTCTTGTCAGTGAATTGTTTGCCATTGTCGCTCACAATTTCCATTGGCAGGCCAAAACGGCATATGATGTGGCTCCAAATAAATTGCTTCATTGCCTCAGCTGTGATTTTTGCTAGTGGCTTGGCTTCAACCCATTTGGTGAAATAGTTTACTGCCACTACCAAAAACTTTACTCGCCCCAGCGCTTGTGGTAAGGGACCCACAATATCGATTGCCCACTTGTGGAAAGGCCATGCAGAGGTCACCGGAATCAAGTTGTTCTTTGGCCGCATGGTGTTTGGCGCATTGCTCTGACACGCTTTGCATTTTTGGATCTCTTTTAACGCGTCCAAGTACATGCCTGGCCAATAGTAACCTGCGTTCATTGCCTTGGCAACCACCATGCGCGGGCCAGCATGTATTCCACAGATTCCTTCGTGTATCTCTCTGATCACATAGCTTGCTTCCTCAGCATCCAGGCATTTCATGAGCGGTCCAAGATAAGAGCGTCGATATAACGTACCATCAAGCAGTTCGTAGTTCTGCGACTTGTGTCTTATCTTCCTCGCCTGTGCGCGATCGTCCGGTACCTTTCCCTCCTTCAAGAATTCCATTATTGGAGTTATCCATGATGAAGGTGTTGTATGAATTACAAGGACAGACTTCGCTCCCACCGACGGGTTGCTCATTACTTCCACCCTGACATCTTTGCCAAAGTGATCGAAGCTGGTTGATGCCATCTTGCTCAGCGCGTCGACAGACTTATTTTCACTGCGCGGAATGTGTATGATTCTGAAAGATTCAAATTGTTCGATGAGTTTTTTCGCCTGCTCTAGATACAGAGGCATGGTGTTCTCTTTGGCATCATAAAGGCCATTGACTTGCGCTGCTACCAGGTATGAATTTACATGAGCCTCTAGCTTTTTGACTCCGAACTTGTGCGCGATGCGCAAACCAGCCAGCAGGGCTTCATACTCAGCTTCATTGTTGGTGCTCTTGAAATCCAACCTGATTGCGTAAGTATACTCATGATTTTCTGGATCCACCAGCTTGAGGCCTGCGCCGGACCCTTCGTTGTTTGAAGCTCCGTCAGTGAATAATCTCCAAACGTTTTCTTCATTATTGGCTTGCGGAGGGTCTAATTCGCGCTGAGCCTCTTCAACTTTTCCTTCAGGGTTTCTGCGATGAAATCAGCTAAGACTTGTCCCTTGATTGCTGGACGAGGCTTATAGGCGATCGTGTGCTCTCCTAATTCCAGCGCCCATTTTGTCAGCCTTCCTGAGAGCGCGGGACGCCGCAAGACTTGCTGGATGTTGTAACCAGTCAGGACTTCAATAGGATGACCATTGAAATATCTGTGAAGCTTGCGCGACGCATGCGTTAGTGATAAAACTAACTTTTCTATGATGGTGTAGCGCGTCTCAGGATCTGTCAGCACCCGACTTACATAATAAATTGGTGTTTGGATTGACAGGTACAACGTTAAAGTTTCACCAGGAAGTGGAGCTGTGAGCGTAGGCAGATTTATCAGACATTCTTTTATCTCATTGAAAGCTTGCTCGGCTTCAGGTGTCCACTTGAATTGGCTTTTCTTTAAGCCATTTCTCAATGTGTTAACGAATGGGGTAGATTTGCTTGCATGGTTTGCTAGGAACCTGTTAATTGATACCAATCTGCCATTCAACTTTTGAACTTCCTTCATGGTGGATGGTGAGGGCATGTCAAGGATAGCCTCCACCTTCTCTGGGTTCACCTTGAAACCATCCTTGGTGACCATTACACCGAGAAATTTCCCTTCTTCTACGCCGAATGT
Organism: Bidens hawaiensis; assembly: GCF_021521415.1. Classification (NCBI taxonomy): domain Eukaryota; kingdom Viridiplantae; phylum Streptophyta; class Magnoliopsida; order Asterales; family Asteraceae; genus Bidens; species Bidens hawaiensis. Next base: position 129,430 of record NW_027491627.1, on the reverse strand, counting down.
GCATTTGCTCGGGTTGAGCTTCATGTTTACTTCCTTTAGGCGCCAAAGGGTTTCTTTGATTTCTTTGAGCATTTGTTTTTCCTCCCTGCTTTTAATCACCAAATCATCCACGTAGACTTCTAAGTTTCTTCCAATTTGCTCGTTGAAAACCGCATCCATGAGTCTTTGGTAAGTGGCTCCTGCATTCTTCAAACCAAAGGGCATTTTTGTGTAACAGAAAACACCCTTGTCAGTTCTGAAGGCAGTCTTGTCCTCATCTTGTGGTGCCATTTGAATTTGGTGATAGCCCTTATAGGCATCCAGGAAACATTTGAGCTTAAATGGCGCCACAGAGTCCACCTTCGCGTCAATGTTTGGGAGGGGGTAACAATCTTTTGGACACGCTTTGTTGAGGTCCTTGAAATCAATGCACATTCTCCATGACCCATTGCTTTTCTTTACCATCACAGGATTGGCTACCCATGTTTGGTATCGTATTGGGCGGATGATATTTGCGCGCAGTAGATCTTCTACTTGCTCATTCATGGCCTTTGCCTTCTCATCCCCCATGACTCTTTTCTTTTGAGCAATTGGCTCTACAGACTTGAATGTGTTGAGAGAATGCTGCGCCAGGTCTCGCGGAACCCCAGTCATATCAGAATGTTGCCACGCGAAGACCGATATATACGTTGTGAGCAATATTTTCATTCTCACCCTTGTGTCATCTGATATCATAGCTCCAATTGTGATTGTTTGTTCTGGGAATTTTGGGTTGAGAATCCATTCCTCTGGCGCGTTGTTTGCCATTGGAAGCTTCATTCTCCCTTCTCGCGGTATACTTGTTACTGCGCACAAATGATCTCGGTATACAAATGTTACTCCTATTGGTGTTGGGAACCCCAACGCGTCGTGCGCTGATGACGGTATGGCCTTGAATTGGGCAATCGTTCCTCTACCCAAGATCATATTATGGCATGAAGTGGTGGGCAAGACCAAGAAGTTGACAATTTCAGGTCACTTGTGTTTCTCATCCCCCATAGTTAGTTCGAATTGTATCTGACCTAGGGGGTGAATAATTTCGTTTGAGACACCCGAGATTGGTGCATTCACAATTTCGAGCCTTGCTTGGTCTGCTGGATCCAACTTCCTGAAACATTGCTCATACATGATGTCTAATTCACTGCCGGTGTCCACCAGGACTTTTGACACCTCATAATGAGCGATGTGTGCAGTGATGACTAGAGGACTGCTGATAGACGGGCCTCCTCTGATTCTTGGGAAGATTACTTGTTGCTCGCGCCAATCCCCTTAGACTTGCGCGCTTCTCTTCCTCGATCTTTGCCCTTGCCTTCCTCCTTCAGCTACACAGATTCTTTTGAATTTTTTACTGGCTAAGGCTCCGTCTGGTTGTTCATTCTCTGGTCTTGGGTTTTTCACCAGGTGAGCCAACTTGCCTGATTTCACATCTCTTTCAATCGCATCCTTCAAATGGTGGCATGCATCGGTGTTGTGCCCTGTGGACTTGTGAAACTCACAATACTTGCCACTGTTTGGTGGTCCCTTATGGAGTAATGGCTTGGGGCTTTTAAACTGGACATTCTCTGTGCTTAACACTTGCGAAGGCGTTTTGGTGAGGGGAGTCCATATTCTTGGTAGAGGTCTGTTAGGCTCTCTGCCGCCTTCCCTATTGTCACCTTCTCCGCGATTACGAATGTCTTTTTGGGGCTGGGGTGAACTTTGTTGTGCTTGCTTTTCTGCGGGAGAATAACTGGTTTGTTGCAACCTGGACCATACGGAGTTTTGTTTGCCCCTCCTTTCATTGTTGCGTGGTGCTTCTGTTTGATGCCCTCTATCTCTTGCTCTGTCTTGGGCAATTTGTTTTTCATTTCGCGCGAAGACTCGCGATGCTTCCATAAGCTTAGCCCAAGTGGTTGGCATGCCATCTCTGCTCACGAGAGCTCTGCGGAGTTGATCACTACACGCACCTTGTATAAAGGCCACGCGCAAGAGTTGTTCAGTGATACCTCCAATTGCAAGAGATTCCTGATTGAAACGAGTTATGTAGTCTTCAATGGTTTCATCATTCCTGCGCACGCAGTGCATGATGTCATCGGGGTCGCGCGTGTGTCTGCGCTGCTGTACAAAGTGAGCCTGGAACTTCTCCAATAGCTCTTCGAACCCATCGATTTGTCCTGTCGGCAAGCTTTTTAACCAGACACGCGCTGCGCCCGTGAGGCGGCGAGCAAACATGTGACACCATGTTGGCATCGTCCAGCTTTCTAGGTTTCCAGTGTTGTAAAAACCTTGTAAGAAATCATCTGGATCTGTTGTACCATCGTACTTGCCTAAACCATTTGGCATCTTGGTTTTGTGTTGAATATGAGCCTTCGCAATGCGCTCAGTGAATTTTGAATGCTTCACCAAGATGGCTGGCCTATATGGTGTGGTTACGTCCACTTGCCCTTTCGCTTGTGGGTTGTACGGTGTGTATAGATCCATATCAACTTTGGCTCCAGGCGCTATGTTCATGTGCGCGCGAAGCTGTGAACCTCCTGCATGAGTATCTCGCGTCTTCCTCATGCTGTGCACCTCTTCCTCATCACTAACATCAGCGTGTTCGGTGTGAACAGAGTGACCATCTTCCGGCGCGCGCGCCCTTTTTGTTGTTCCCTGAATGGTTTGTTTATCAAATGCGAGCCTTTGTGTTAAGTTGGCTAACTTTTTGTGTTTGACCAGCTCATTGTATTTGTCCATTAAACGCCGTTGTTCGTTTATGAGCTATTCTTTAGGGTCATTGGTTTCAACTTCCGGACCCATTGGGCCTTTTTGTTTTGCACCAGTCAGATTTTGGAACGTGAGATCGTCTGGAGGAGTTTCAGTCTGGCTATGAGGTGTTGTGATGAAGGGATGGTTACTGGTGGTGCGCGCAATATCACGCGGCGCCCTCAGAAACTGATGTCCCTCATTAACATCCTCAAGCTCATTATCCTCCAGAACTTGATCGCTGTTTCGAACACCGGAAACCATGGTGAAGATTTTCAGTGAGAACTGATGAGATAGTGGTTTTGTTGCCGTTGTAACAGGTGATGGCGCCAATGAAGAAACGCGGATCGACTTACTTGTATACGATCAACTTTCCTCGGGTATGAGTGTGCTATATCACCGATGGTTTTCCGGAATATGAATTCTTCCACCTACAAAACGAGCAGCACCGTGAACTTACCCCTCAGAAAGGGACAGAGGGGTCCTCTTTGGGGTAACCCTCCGGTGTGAGAATAAGATATTATAGGAGAAGATAATAATAATCTGAAAGTGAGTAAAGACTTAGAATGTATTTTCTTGCTTACCTCCCCTTGTGGAGGTGGTGTGGTATTTATAGTGTTAGGGTTTCCAATGATTGGGCTCAGACCCAATTAGGACCTTTTTGGCCTCCTCCTATTGCTTCGCGCCACGTGTCCTTAGGACACCTGGTGCTTTTTCATTGATTATTCTCTGACCAAGGTATTTCACCTGACCCATGTGCAATCACGTGGTAGCACATGGGTTTTGCTGAGTTGTCCACCCTTCATTGGCAACTGTCAACATCAGCATATTCTTTATTCCTTAAAGGATACCTTCTGGAAGGTTGTCTAATGAGCACAATCATGGTTGTCCTTATCCTGATTTGGATAAGGACGTGGTTGATTATGTGCATGTGTGATATGCGCCTATCCTGGGGATGCGCGAGGTCTTCTCTTTATTCTCACGCGCAGATGTTTCATGCGCAGATGTGATATGCGCAAGCATATGTGATATGCGTGAGCATATGTGATATGCGTGAGCATATGTGATATGCGCCACGCGCAGATGTGATATGCGTGAGCATATATGATGCGTGAGCATATGTGATATGCGCTACACGCAGATGCGCCACGCGCAGATGTGATATGCGTGAGCATATATGATGCGTGAGCATATGTGATACGCGTGAGCATATGTGATGCGTGAACATATGTGATATGCGTGAGCATATGTGATATGCGCCACGCGCATAGGTTTTGGCTTTGTGTCTTCATGACATCCTGATTTCAAGCCTCTTGTCTATATCTTGTGGGTTGACCCGCCCCGCTCGATGTTAAGGCGGGTGCATACCTCTTCATTGATAAATGTTATTAACTCTTTTTATTAAATTTGTCAAGTGTTTTACTTCTTGATATGTGTTTTAATTCCTTTAATCAAAACGATAGAATGTTTTTACTTCTTGATTAATGTTTTTATTATGTGAAGATGTGTCGGGGATAGTTGAGCACATTTTTACCTCATGTATGTTCGCCATGGAGGTTTGTTCGGTGGTAGAATCTCGGTGTCGTCTGTCATGATCTTCACTTTCTCAACTCATGATCTTCTCAACTTTCTTGATGGGGTTTAGAGGCCTAAAACGACTCGTAGAATGATTCATTTGGTTATGTTGTTGGTGTGTTGGAGCTTATGGAAGGCGAGAAATAACACTATCTTCAACAACCGAAAGGTGGTTGCTGGTTGCATAATCCAGGAGCCTTGGGATTCTTCTGGATCAAGAACCTAAGTTAAATTCGCTTGAAGAGGCTCACTAGAACAATTCTTTCTCTTTTGACTAATTGTTGTTGTTTGGTTTGTTGTTTGTTGGAATGTTGGATGTCTCTAGCCTCTTGCTAGTTGGTTTGTTTTAATATAATTCCGCCTTTAAAAAAAAGGTGTATTAGAATGTATCAAGCAACATATATATTTTGATAAATGGTATCAAACGGGTATCCAGCAACATATTTTGTTAATTCTATATTCTTTTTAAAGTTATGCACTTGTTTTATATGATGTAATGCTTTCAAAATAATGGACTGTTTGTTAAATTCTGGGTAACGATTTTTTAATTCTGCATTGGTTTATTAATGTATTGTGCTCATGCCAAAGATAGTAGTTTTTCATAGAGTAACAGATACAGTGGTTCTATTACTATTGAGTCCATTACTGTAATGATTGTGGTGTTATTTAGTAATGGCATTTAGATAAGAAATACATAATAGCAATTTGAGTCTCTCATGTCAACTCTCAAGCGACACACTTAAACATGTCATTGACCTATCTACCGTCGCTCTTTGATGTTAACACGCCTTGCCTCTTTCTGGAGACTAAGCCGATTCAACCCCGGTGGGCTTCAGTTAGGTCATGTTCAAGTTGGACGATTCTTCGTGCTTAGGACCGACTGTTCCAAGTTCCAACTCATATTGGCCCCGTACCATCTTAATCATACAACTAGCTCTAATTTGATAACCAAATTCAGTTTTATGCAGTGGACCGGGCCAGAAACCAAAAAACAGAATTTCAACAACCAAATTTGGTTCTACCGGTTTCAAATGATTTTTTTTGCTCAGCCTTAATAGGGAGAACAAGATGCAGTCCCATGCTTGCATACCTTTTCTAAACCATAAAAACAGAATTTTTTTTCCTAATATTTATATACTTAACAGAGAATTTTGTGTTTTTTTTAAAAACAATAATAAATCTACTAATTAATAATATCAATATTGGTTTTCTATTAAAATTTGACATCTTTTCTTACAAAATTTTATCACTTTGACAACTCTTTAAATTTTGCCTATATCTCTGCATTTAACACAGGAGCATGTTCTTTACTTCACATATTATCACCATTCATCAGGAACCGTCAGCATAAAAAAACATATATAGGGAGATGATTAGATGAATCTAATAAACCCATTCAAGCATAGACTAAATATTAGTTCCAAAAAGCCCAATCAAACCACTAAATATTCTGAAACGCCTAAATGACAAATGTAGCATAAAAGAGAAAATCCTTAAAAGAATTGAATCTAGTACAAACCCCATGGTTGCTAGAAAACACTATCTAAAGAACCCTTAAATCAAATACCTTTGGATCTCGAATGCCAGGCATGAATTTATCCCGTCCAACAAGCTCTTAATGTGAGTCAAACATCGACTTCAACCGAACGTATGTAAAATTTGAGTTGGCATCCTTCTGTTTCACATATTTAACAGCAATGATGTAAACCAACACTAAATGCTTCAATTAATGAATTATATAAAGAAATCCAATTTCTTTAATAAATTTCTTGAGCATCATACTAGAAAAACAAAAGGTCTTCTGTCATCTGTAGTTCTGTACAGTGCTAACTCCCTCTGGGAACATGAACATGGTAGAAAATATTTTGAGTTCTAGTGATCATCTTCATTTATGCCGGGACAGTTAGCCAAAAGTGCATCCGTTGATTCATACTGGACATACAATTAACAGAAGTTAGAGAAACAAGGGAAATGAAGAAAAAAAAAGAAAAGCACCAAAATTCATGATTTAGCCAATCATAACAGATTAAATGCATATAAAGCAGTTGAATATGATTAAACTTGAAAGCATAAAGTGATGACACACCTGACATCCACAAAAGAGACAGTACTGAAAATTATCCCTCAGCTTCATCAAAATGTCATGCAAATCCTGCATTACAAAATACATAGTAGCTGTGTAAGTTCACAGGATCTAAAATGATGATTTCAGTAAATGAAAGTAACTTCAATTCATCAGTTTCTCAAGTCTCAACAATCTGCACATACTATAATCTCATTTTCAATTAATCAATTATCAATCTGTGCACATTATCACTGTAAAGTCGTGCATTACCGCTTTATTTAATAAATCATATACAAAGTATAAACTTTCTTGAACTCTCTATATTTGATGCATATACTTATTGGTAGAAACATGTTGTGTTGGTGTCATCAAAACACGAAAAGACGGCCATACGGGCAAGAGAAAAATTGAATGGGCAAATGATACAGAACTATACTAATATAGATAAAATCATAAAATATGTAATCATCATCGAAAGTATTAGAAAGAGCAAGAGGACTTTTTTCAAATCTATGTCACGTGAGAACTCAAAAGATTTCATTTTGATTACAAACTACTATACAGTCAAATTTTATAGTGACGTTCGTTGTTAGAATGCTGATCATCAAGAATCATAGTGAAGCGCTAAAAAAATCTATAATCAGTGAAATTGTTTAAAGACACTCAGTAAATAATCTATTTTTCTGCGTGATTAACAAAAACCTAACACAAAGATCTACTCAAACCAAGATCGAACTACAAACTAATTTTCAAATCACACGCTAAAAGCTTTAACAATTAGCTTGTTGAATATAAATATATAAGTGAATGCAGGTTGTGAATAAATTAATCAATCCAATAAAAAAACACCAATACGAGATTCAAGTAAACGTAACAATTTACCTCTTCTGTAATCACCTCCTCCTCCTCTTCTTCTGCATCATCATTACCATCTTCATCTTTCTTCTCCACCTCGACAACCTCTTTATTCTCCAACTGATCCAACACTCCTTTAGCCTTATAAAAATTCACAACCACCCTCTTATTCCGCCACCTCTCCTTAACCCTGCACCCAAAATCCGCCATTAATTCCTCCTCTTTCTTCTTATTTTCCCAAACCAACTCCTCCTCCTTCCTCATCTTCTCCTTTATCGGATCATCCCGCCCGATCCCGGCTCTGGACCTCCGAATCTCCAGCCCCACCGGATCAGCCCGGCCCGAACCGCCCAAACCAGACCCTGGGGTGTAACCCATCTGTTTCAACATCTTGAAACCTATGTTGGACTGCGGGATTGCTGATTCTAGGTTAGCTAGTGTTCGTTCGTCCTCTTCTACTTGCGTGATTTCTCGCTTTAGTTTTCTTTGTTCCTGCCAGTTTCGCGGTTTCGGTCTCTTCTTCGAAGGATGTAAACTAGTTGATTTACTACTGTTGTTGGTGCTAGAAACCTGAAACAAATTGAAAAAGTAGGGCTTTAAAATGTTATTAATGCTGGAAACATGGTATGAATTGAAAAATTAGGGTTTTGAGACGTATGCAAATGATATGTGCAGGACAGATAATTTACTACAGCTATTAAAAATTAGGGCTTTGAGAAGTATACGTTTGATAGTTGTTGAATTACTGTTACTGATGCTGGAAACATGATATGAATTGAAAAATTAGGGTTTAGAAATGTGTAGATAGAATTGGTGACCTTTTTGGATGGAGGATTTGCAGTCTCAGAGGCGTTAGACAGAAACTTGGAGAGGTCGCCCATGTAATCATCTTCATCCGCCATTATTATTATTATTATTATTATAAATTACGCAACTTCTTCTTTTGGATTGTTCAGCTGCAGGTCGAATGATCAAGCCCTAGGGATGTTTTACCGGATTCCCTATACGGGTCAATGGGACGAGCAAATGGTATCGCCGGATCGGGTACCAGGTCGTACCCAGGAGCATTTTTATACCGTACTCGTACCAGGTTTTTAAAACAATCAGGTATCAAGATAATATCAAATTTTTGTATAAGGTATCGGCACCGATACCAAATTTTAAAAAACTCGGGCTCAGTATTAGTACGGTATCGAGCTCATCCCTAATAAGAATTTACAAATTGTTAAAGCTTTGCTTAAAAACAAGATTAATGGTGTAAAATGTAAATAAGACTTTAAGAAGAGTTGTAAAGATATAAGTTTAGATGTGGATTCATTCGTAACTTTTGGTCTCTCTTATTTATTTAGTTACATGGTTGGTTATTATACTATTAAATTTATTCTTTTTTGGAAGGGCCAAATTTACTATTTGAAAGAAAGTTTATATAATTGAAGTTGAAAAATCAGTCATAAGTCTTGGATAGATCATAACATGAGTGCATGCCTCTAATAGGAAGAAATTCTTAAACTACTCTCTTACCCACACTATAAAAGTTTTAGCAACTTTTATCGAGCCTAAACATAAAACTGAAAATCGTTAATAGCCCAACCAATATAAATAACCAGCACACACCTATTCATAGCCCTATTTGCATATGCTCTCAGGTTATTTGACGGTATAAAAGCATCTACAATGGGACAAGTGACAAGAATCTCCAAGCAAGACTTTTCTAACAAAAAATCGACAAACTTATAACCCTCTCAAGGACCTTATTCACATCTCCTCCCAATCCGTCTGTGTGCGTGACTTTCATGATCTTTGTTCTAGTCTCCACCCATCGCTCTTTTACATCGGTGACTCTTTATTTCACCTCAACTGAAAATTCCCAAAAGGCCGAAAAACCCTTTGTTATTAACGCTCTAAAAAAACTTAAGGTGTTAAGGATATTTAAGATGTCTCACACTCAAAATAATGATAAATTTTGAAACTTTATGGGTCTAATGTGTTTTTAAAATTATTAAAAACGTTATATTAATACTTAAATCTGGTAGCGTCAACCGTCCTCATATTGTCCTCTACCCAAGGTTAGTAACTAATTTTAAACTCAACATAATAATTTTTTTACTTTGTGGATGTAGATCATAATTTTGTTTATTTATAAACTTACCTGGATTATAAACAACGATGACCTTAGTCTTAAATAACAACAATTAGTTTTCTAGATATATCAATTGTAAAATTTTGGTAACCTACATTATAAAGCGTGCATTTAGTATATCTTAATTTTTATCTTCGAACAACAAATTCACATTAACACACTACCAAAACCATCCTATATAGCATTGGCACTTACACAACAAAATTGCACCACAAACTAACACATTGCCACATCACAGTTGCAACATAGCAAGATGCAAAAATATGATCAACCGACTCCCCCGCTGCCTTCCAATTGTTGCATATATCCGAACCATATATTATACTTCTTTTTATCAAGTTATCACTTGTAGGCATACGGTTCAGAAGGGCCCTCCAAACAACCGCATTCACCTTCAAATGGACCCCAACTATTCCACTCCAAGATGCTTGATTAAATCGACGAGCTGGCCTTATAAAGAAGCTTTTACATAGCCGCAACTGAAAACGCCTAAGATGTCTCTCCTCTCCTCCCGATACCCATTTATCATGACCACCTTTGAACCGTAAATAGGAAAGAAGATATAACAATTCCATCAGGCGTTAATAACCTCACCGTACACGAGTCGAGTTTTTCAGTTCCAAGACATTGAATGGACCCCATCATTGTTAATACAATGATCCGCAACTACGAAAGTTTTATTCGCGTCTAGTTCAAACAACTTTGGAAACCGATTCCTTAAGAGACAATTGTCTAGCCAAACATCCAACCAAAACCGGGGTTTTAAACCATCTCCCACTTCACATTTAATCAAGTTCACCAACGGAATTTGGGAGGTAGCAGGGGCTTTTCAATTTTCATAATCTTATCCCAAACACCCGACAATCTTTTGTTATTTGGAAATGTTGTCCATGATCTCGACATATGATGCATAGCTAATATAAAGTTTCTTCAAAAACTATCTTCTTCGATCTTTTATATCCACTATGTATTCGAATTGATAGTTTATAACTCATGTCAACTTGTTCAAATAAAAGAAATTTAAAAATAACGATTTTTTATAGTTTGTTTCTTCTTAAACTAAAATCGATGAACTGAAACTATGAAATTACGAATCCACCATTTCATTAGTGTACAACTGCTAATGCATATATTACAATATCCTTATATCCCTCTTGTCACGCACTATTCATATCTGAAAACAAAGCGCGAACGCAACAAACTAACCGCTCGTTTGCTGACGTGGAATCGTGTACTCTCTGCAACTCAGCAAATAGAAGCCATAAACCCTAACTCTCTCACTCTCTAAGCAATTTCTCTTACTAAACGCCCAACTTACAGAGACCAAGCTTCTTCTTCTTCTTCTTCTTCGAAGGTTTACTGCGAACCCTAATTTACTAAATTAATCGGTTTAATCTCTTAGAACATTGAATAAGTTGCTTGATTCTATCTAATTTTGTGCGAAATGTGGATTTATTGAGAAGATATGTTTCTCAACTGATTAATTGGCGTTGTGTTTCGTATTGTCAGGCGATTTGTAAGGAATTCTTCGGCTAGTTTGTGTGATGAGGTCGATATCAACGATGACTTGCTGTAGATGTCTGTACTTGAGTGTTGTATTTGCGTTATTGATGCTTCTGGTTCCACAAGGTTCTGCTCATACCGATAATCTCGAAGGTATCTGTTATTAGTACTTACAAGCCCTAGCCGATTATTTGTGAACTTCATCCTCTTATTGCTGTTATTTACCTGACCTTCGATAGTTTAATTATGTTACTTATGATGATTCAACTGATTAACTGAATGGACATAGTTCAGTATGGCTTTGTTCTGGTGTTATTGCTATTTTGAAAAACTGCTTGGTAGTGTAGAAACTAGTTGCAATCACAGTGCTGTATGTAATAGTTTTTGTGTGATCTCGGCAGTTAAGGCGCTTCAAGATTTGTATCGGTCTTTAAATACTCCACCACAGCTCAAAGGATGGAAATCAAGCGGTGGTGATCCGTGTGCAGAATCGTGGACTGGAGTTTCATGCTCTGGTTCATCTATCACCCAAATGTAAGTCTAAACTGTTCCCTTCATTTCGTTAATCCAGAAATTTGAAAGACTCTTGTGTTATATATTACAAATGATATCTACTCATCCGAACTATGAAGAACTTTTTGTTCCCAAAATACATGATTGCCAATAATGCAAAAATAAATATATCAGAAGTTATAGTACTTTTAATTGCATAAATGTGACTCTTTTTTGATGAAAAGATGGAAGTTGTTTAGGAGTATACTTTTATGATCTTTTACCCTGAACTTACATTACTTCACTTAATTTACAGTAAACTTGACAATCAAAACATTAGTGGAAACCTTGGTTACCAGGTCAATAATCTCCTTTACCTGAAGCAACTGTAGGTTCTTTTAGTCATGCAACTTCAATTTCACATGATATTTATTGTATATATATCCTGCTTTCTAAATTTTGGTGCTTCTAATACTAGGGATGTTAGCAACAACAGCATTTATGGTGAAATTCCATACAATCTGCCTTTAAATCTAACCTACTTGTAAGATTCACTCCACTGATATTATTACCTTACAGAATTAACCTCCTTTTACCAGTATTTTTGTTGTTACAAGTACTCATTTCATCTTAAATATCCATGTGAATGCAGAAATTTGGCATGCAACAATCTAAGCCAATACATACCTTACTCAATAACTTCCATGAAAAATATTATACATATGTAAGTCTCCCTCCTCGTCTCCAACTTACTTCACCTACTATCAAACAGGCATAATCTTTCTCCTTGCAGGAACTTGAGCCACAACTATTTGTCGGGGCCTATTGGCAATGTATTTACTGGCCTGTCGTTTCTTAAAGAAATGTATGATATGAACTTTTTTCTCAATATGTATATATGCCTGACCTTTTTTTGTGTAAAGAAAGTAAATCAATTCTGTTTTCACAGGGACCTGTCTTACAACCAATTTATAGGGGACCTACCAAGTTCATTTGGAACACTCAGAGGCCTCTCAAGACTGTCAGTGTGCCTTCCAATTGTTTAACAATATCTACACATTCATTAACACATTTGGCTTAGTTTTATTGATTTGTAGAACAAATTTTCAGGTTCTTGCAGCATAACGAATTCACAGGATCAGTGATCTATCTAGCTGGCCTACAGCTAACAGATCTGTAAGTTTTTTCATTGTTCGTAGCATCTTTTAAGAGTTATCTGATGATGCTAACTTCAAATCCATACAATGCCAGGAATATATAGGACAACCACTTTAGTGGTATTATTCCAAAACAATTCCAGGATATACACAACCTGTGGTAAGCTACCACAATGAAATATTTCTCATTTTGTTTTCTTAGTTTCTTGCTACTTTCCAACTCATTTATATGACCTTTAAATCACATTCTCTTTCTCTTTGATAAGGATCGGGGGTAATATGTTTGGCAAATCCGATAACAACCCGCCCTGGGATTTCCCTCTAGACAGTCCACCAGATCAGCTGAACATTACCCTTCCACCATCAACCGAATCAAGTGCAGTTGAAACCTATCCTCTTCTTGAACTTGTAATGCATAAAAAGAAGAAACCGAGCAAATTAGGCATTTTGGTTGGTGGTGGTACGCTAGTGGTAGCATGCTTACTACTCTTCATGATTCGGTTCTATAAATGTGGTAGAAAGCTTAGAAGACAAGAAACAAGTGAACACTCGCAACATTCTCTTCCACTCAGTACATCCAGAGGCAAGCAAGCTCAAAGACCCCTGATTCACTAATAATAATTGCACACTGTTTGTTAAACACATATTATTATTAAAGATATATCTATATTCTGTATTACAGATTGTTTATCTGATACTCATGAGGAGAGCCTGGAATTCTCGGTTATCAACTCACCTAGTGGGTTAAGGCGTTTTCGTCCAGCCCATACTAGATTTGTGAAAGTGAATAGAAGAAGAAGTTTTGCTAAGAAGATTAGAGCTCCCATTGGTGCAAAATTATACACAGTTGCTGAGCTGGAATTAGCCACAAATAGCTTCAACCAAACTAACTTTCTAGGAGAAGGATCTCTTGGCTCAGTGTTCAGAGCAGAGTTCCCTGATGGACAAGTACATTCTTGACTCTTCTTTATTTGGGTGGGCCGGGCAAAATGGGTAAACAATCAAAACGGGTCAAATTGGGTACTTTTCACTTATGTGAACACGGGTTGACTCGAAAAAGTCTCTGTCTTTTTTGTTTTTTATTATATTTTTGCATAGAAAAGTAGTGCCTTAAATATGATTAGCCAAATTATATAATTTTTGGGTGAATTTTGACCTGTTTGACCCACTAAATATAGAGCATAACCCAATTCGACCCATTCGTAAGTAGGCCAGTACGAACCGAACAAACACGAACATGTTATGTCTGTGTTTGCTCTTTTAACTTTAACTGATACAAATAATTAAATGAACAGGGTTTTCTTGTTCATTTTCGCTCATTAAGAAAATGAATGTGTTCGCGTTTGTGTATGTTCGTCCATTATCTGTCTAAAAAAAACGCTTCATGAACACGAACAATTAAACGAACGGGGTTTTCTTGTTCATGTTCGTTAATTAACAAAATTAATGTGTTCATGTTCGTGTTCGTTTTATATTCGTTTGTTAACTCTCTAAACGAACGGTTCACGAACTACGAACGAAAATAGCTGAACATAGAAGAACAAATATAAGTATATAACTATGCTAAAACCAATTAAAAGTACATGTGAATGAATAACAATGTGTTTGGTTTAAAAAGTCATTAAAACTAAACTGAACTGAAATGGGCTTAAAAGTTTTTATGAATATATTAATGATCATAAACGAAACGTAAACTAACAACATAAATGAATGAACATAAACAAATTTATATGAACAAACATAAATAAACGTTCACGAACATAAATGAATGAATGAGACATGTGTTCTTCTTCGTTCGTTTATTAAATAAACGAACATTAACAAGCTTCCCACCGAATGGTTTACTGAACGTTATGTTCGTTTGCATGCCCATTCAGAAGTAAATAGGTTGAAATTGACCCGTTATAGTCATTTAAATGTCTTTTTTTCATTGTGGAAGGTGTTTGCTGTGAAGTGCATCAGTACGGCTGCACTCTCTCTTCCTGAAGAACAGCGATTTTTGGAGGTTATTTGGAATGCGTCCCGTTTAAGGCATCCGAATATCATAACACTACACGGGTACTGTGTAGAACAGGGACAGCATATGCTCGTGTATGAATATGTAAGAAACCTCTCTCTTGATCATGCTTTGCATTCTGAAGCATACATGCCTTTATCTTGGGGCCTTCGTCTCAAAATTGCTCTTGGAATAGCCCGAGCTTTGAAGTAAGAATCTCATCTTTACCTGAAACACTAACTAATACATGATTCCCATTGTTGTTATTGACTTATTATCCTTTTCAGCTACTTGCATTCCATTTGTGTGCCTCCTTTGGCTCACAGAAATTTGAAGGCTGCTAATGTCTTACTTGATGAAGATCTAATTCCTCGCATCTCTGACTGCTGTCTAGCTGTTTTGAAGCCGTTAACATTAAACAGTGCTAAAGCTGAGGTATGTACTACATACATTGTTGGTTAAGTCGACCCGTTTACTTATTAACTAATGAGTGATTCAAACAGAGTTCTGAATTGGTTGCTCCTGAAGAGATTCAACCTGTATCTAGCTACCAGAAGGATGACATCTATGCCTATGGGGTGCTGCTACTGGAACTTTTAACTGGAAAGAAGGCTTTGAATACCGGGTATGACTCACTTGCACATGCTATATGTTCATGTATTATTGACTGATATTTTGGTTTGTTTTGTTTTGTTTTGAACAGAAAAGAAGAGAATCCTCTAGTGCAATGGGCTTCTTCACGTCTTCATGACAACGAGTCTTTGGATCAGATGGTTGAACCAGCTCTCAGAAAAACAATACCCCCGAAAGCTCTCTCGCGATATGCTGATATTGTCTCCCTGTGTACTCAGGTATGTATAATATTATTCTTTTATACCATTATATTATTGTTAAATAATGATTAGTGGTAATGATAATGATAGGGTGAGAAGAGACTGAGACCAGTGATATCAGAAATCATGGATTCAGTGACGAATATGATAGAAGAGTACCGCAGAATGAGCCAAGCAGATGTTGATCCATACGAGAGGTCTTTCCGGTCAACACAATCCCGCTTTGTTGGATCGCCAACAGTCACTCATTTGTCTATCTGATATATCAGTAAACACTTTTCAAGTTCAAATCTAAGACCTGTATATAGAACTGCTATCTGACTACAGTTTCTTTAACAGTGATTACAATTCCATAATTGTTAGGTTTTGTTAAAATAAAGGCTCTCCGTTAAATAGATACAACTGCCAAACCGTGATAACCCAAGTGTATCATATGCTTTAAATGAAATATTATGGAATCCAGAGCTATGTTTATAAAGCCATAGGGAGTGTTGATTTTAAATATAACTGTTTGTTAAGTTGACATGTGGATTCCGAATGGATCAAGCAAGCTCTTTGATTCGAGTAACCTTTATTTTACTCTCATGTAATATATTGTTTTCTTTAATAATCAGATTTTCTAATATTTTTGAGCTATTTTCTTAAATCATATACAATGCCTCTAGGTGAAATTAAGGTGTATCAAAGATACTAATTCTAAACACTAATAATATATAACAAAACTAGAATTAGTTGGTTATATTGTTCAACTGTTTTGCAAGAGAGTTACAAAAATACGTTTTTTTTCCCGAATTAGTTGGTTATATTATTCAACTGTTTTGCAAGAGAGTTACAAAAAATATGCTAAGCATGAAACATCGTGTTTGGAGAATCAGCACGTGTTCATTCCATTTGCCTTCGACACTTTTGGATCCCTAGCTCCCGAGGCGGTTCGCTTCTTGGAGCGGGTGCAGAAGGTGGTCCACAGTGACTCGCAGAGCCCGAGGAACCAAGGATTTATATTTAGTAGAATAGGCTTTGCGATTCAAAAGGGGATAGCGGCGCAGCTTGTTGCTCGCTTACCCATTATCCAGATGTAGTTCGGTTTGTGTTATATATAAAAGGATCAATATTTTATCTAAAAAAAATTGTGATCTTTTAAACATAAAAGTAATTCTTTAGCCTCTATACCAGCAATGAGATAACTAGTTTATTATTTTATTCTTTTAGGCATTAGGCTATGTGTCGTGAGGCTTAAAAAATAACATGACAGTGCTTTACCACCTCAAACACCGCGTGTGGGTTGCATGGATGGGGCGGCAAGGAGGGGGGGGGGATTCAAAATATTAACGGGTAACATGGGACTTTAAGGGAGGATTGCTGACAAATGGTGGGCTCAAATCTAAAGGGGTGAGGCTTTAAACCGCAACAAGGTTTAAGGTTAAATCACCCACTGCCTACGTGACACTTTAACATAAGCTTTAAAGGACCCCCCCCCCCCCCCCAAAAAAAAAAAACAAAAAAACACACACACACGCACAACAACAACAACACATAGCCTTAGTATGAGTGTTGTGACTTGTGAGCATTAAGAGGGCCGATAAGAGTGATGTGGAGGGGCTTTAAAGCTCCAACACACTGCGCTGAGAGATATGAAGGGGACTGCAAGGAGGTGTGCTGCAGAATTTTACCATGGCGGCATTTAGAAGGAAGTGGGGGACCATAGCTGCTTTTTTGTTTAAATTATTTAACGACAAACATGAACAAAAAAATCTTGTTTACTTTATTGTCCATGTTCGTTGAACTTTATTTTACAAAATGGACGAAGCCTATACGAATACAAGAGTATTATTTGATAGGCTCCATAATACAAAAAGAATATAACCTCCTAATTTCTTCGCACAAGGTAAACCAAAAAGCCAAAAATCAATCAAAGACCCATGACATGTTACTAATGAGCAGTCGGTGACCCCCCATAGCATTACGGATGGTGTAACGAGTCCTAGACTCCTATCCTATGTGTGACAAAATAACCATTATTTTTTTTTATTTGTAAATTGTACTAACTAAAAATAAGGGGCCCATTACTAACTATCATAAAGTTGAGGGACCCAGTATCAGTTCTTCCAAATCATGATGACAACATACCCACCACATTCCACCTTCTCTCAAAACTCCTCATGAACCTTAACAACTTTTGTAAAAGCAACTCCATGAGTTACCTCAAAAAATCTTGTTCAGAATCTAGATAAATCTCTCTTTTAGTAAGGTATATACACATTCCTATAATGTTCCTGTTTAACATATCCATATTTTCAAGCACACCATTCTATAAGCATTCATGATTTTTTGTGAATTTTGCATTATTTACATGTTCAGCTTTAATATACTTATATCATGTGTGTCTAACTTAGGTTTTTGATCATTTGATATATTCACTTTACTTTTTAGTTGCAGATCTGAACACTTTCAACTCAACTAGTTTAACTTCATCAGGTCTTAAATCCTAGTTACTAGATACTAGATACATTTTTATTTAATTATTCAATTTAGCAACTTGAAAGTTTTTAATTTGTTAAAATTTAATTAAAACTTAAAATTGTGTTTTATTTTCAGTTGTGAGAGAGCCAAAATGATGCACAGACCTCCCCCTGTTGATTACTCCCTCAAGGAGACCAAACCGCACCTCGGTGGAGGCAAAACCCCCAGCGATAAGCTCACTAGCACATATGACCTTGTGGAACAAATGCAGTACCTGTATGTCCGGGTAGTCAAAGCCCGTGATTTACCCGCTATGGATCTTACTGGTAGTTGTGACCCGTATGCAGAGGTTCGGTTAGAGAACTACAAGGGAACGACCCGGCATTTTGAAAAGAAGTCGAATCCCGAGTGGAACCAAGTGTTTGCGTTTTCTAGAGACCGGATGCAAGCGACAATGCTTGAGGTCGCGGTTAAGGATAAAGATGTTGTCAAAGATGATTTCATTGGTTGGATGTTGTTTGACCTTAACGAGGTCCCAAAACGGGTCCCACCCGATAGTCCTCTTGCGCCTCAGTGGTATCGGTTAGAGGATCGAAAAGGGAATAAGGTGAAGGGCGAGATTATGTTGGCGGTCTGGTGGGGGACGCAGACGGACGAAGCGTTTCCAGAAGTGTGGCATTCGGATGCTGCAACTTTCGGTGGGCACGGTGCGGTTTCCAATATCCGGTCAAAGGTGTATCTGTCACCTAAGTTGTGGTATCTTAGAGTTAGTGTTATGAAGCACAAGATTTAGTACCCGGCGATCGAACGAGGTTTCCAGAAGTTTTCGTGCGGGCGGTTCTTGGAAACCAGGCGTTAAGGACTCGAGTGTCGATGAGTAAGTCGATCAATCCAATGTGGAACGAAGACTTGATGTTTGTAGCCGCCGAACCGTTTGAAGAACCTTTGATTTTAACCGTTGAAGATCGAGTTGCGTCTAATAAGGAGGAGGTTCTCGGAACGTGTATGGTCGCGTTACAATATGTGGAACAGCGGTTGGATCATAGAGCGATGAATACGCGGTGGTTTAATCTTGAAAAGTATGTTATGGTTGATGGTGAAAAGAAAAAGGATGTAAGATTTGCAAGTAAGATTCATATGAGGATTTGTTTAGAAGGCGGTTATCATGTTCTAGACGAATCTACTCATTACAGTAGTGATCTTAGACCAACTGCTAAACAGTTATGGAAAAACAGTATCGGTGTTCTTGAACTGGGAATCTTGAGTGCACACGCGTTCACCCGTTAACCATCTCCCAAGTTGAAAGCTTGAGACACCAAGCCACTCACATTGTGTCGGCGCGGCTTGGGTGAGCCGAACCGCCTCTAAGGAAAGAGATAGTGGAGTACATGCTTGATGTAGGTTCTCATATGTTTAGTATGAGAAGAAGTAAAGCTAACTTCTTTCGAATAATGGGGGGTTTTTGGTGGTTTTATTGCAATTGGAAAATGGTTTCATCAAATATGCCACTGGAAGAATCCGATAACCACAGTGTTGATCCACATTCTCTTTCTGATACTCGTTTTATACCCCGAGCTGATTCTCCCGACAATTTTCCTATATTTATTTTTGATCGGCGTGTGGTACTACAGATGGAGACCAAAGTACCCGCCTCACATGGACACACGCCTCTCGTGTGCAGATAACGCGCACCCAGATGAACTAGACGAAGAATTTGATACGTTTCCAACTACTCGCCACCCTGATATTGTTCGAATGAGATATGACCGGTTAAGGAGTTTTTCGGGTAGGATTCAAACTGTGCTTGGTGATTTGGCAACACAAGGAGAGAGGCTGCAGTCTTTGCTTAGCTGGCGAGACCCGAGAGCTACTGCACTGTTTGTTATCTTCTGTTTAATTGCTGCGTTTGTTCTGTATGTTACGCCTTTTCAAATTGTGGCTCTTATTGCGGGATTTTATGTTTTAAGACATCCGAGGTTTCGCCTCAAGCTGCCATCCATCCCGCTTAACTATTTTAGATTGCCCGCAAGAACCGACTGTATGCTTTGAGTACAGATTTATTGGAATATTTTTTGTATATCCTGTTGTTTTGTTGTACCACATGCAAACATGAACTGTCAATAATTGTTGTTAGTGGTTTATGGTAACCGTCTTCGGTGATAAATATCTTGTACCGTGGGTTAAGTTGGATAAATTTATGTTACATATTGGTTTCTTGCAACATTTGTGTGTGACCATCTTGACTGTTTGGTTTAGTTTTATGTTGATTGTGGGATGCATACAAACAAACTTGGTAATTCTGTATTTGTCTAAGGTTGGTGTGACAGTCATATTTTCTGGCAAATTTATTACCAAAATGTTTTGGACTTTGGTGTATTTTGTTTGGGTTTCAGCAGTGAAATGAAAGATGGTGGACAAAGTTACAATGAGACAAGATGACACTGCTGGAATCATATTGTGAAGTCTAAATTTGCTTGACCCATGTGCATATATCAACATCAACTTGCTTTTATTCTCTGTCTGTAGGTGACTTTGGTCCCCAGTATTTATGTTACTATCATGCGCATGCATAGGTAATCATCAATCATATAATTGATTTACCTTTGTATGATTTCTAAGTTGTAGATAACCAGTTTATGTTGTTCATGTAGATGTGCCATTTTATTTATATAGTATATATAGACATTGTGCTTCGAGTATTCACGAGTTGACATAATCACGACTTGTTTAACCTTATTATTTTTTATATATAGCGAGCGAAATTGCTTAATTTGATTTATTAATAGATTATTTCATATTAATAGTGTTTGGTGCATATCTATATTTAATGGTTTGGTTTCATTATAGTATCACAGCTGTAGCCAACGTTGTTTTGAAAGTGATTTTTGGAAGCTTGTTAGACCATGTGTAGTCGTAAAGCTCCACATCCAGGGGTTTTGCGCCACGTGGCGCCCAGTCAGAGTTATGGTTTTGTATAAAAAACAAGTGTAGTCATAAAGTTGACATAACTTGGAGGGGGGCGGTGTTTCCAGAGTTATACCCTTGTGTTTTCAGCATTGTATATAAAACGCTTGGAAATTTGACTTCAACATAACGCAGAGGGGGGGGGGGGGGGGGGCGGTGTACCCCCCGCGTTATGGCTCAAAACGCAGGTGGCAAAGCCACCACTACACATGGTCTTATTGTGAAAATCTTAAAAGCCATGTGCCCGGTTTTTAACCCAACATGACATATTTCCTGAGTTGAATTCCCCACAAGTATTATGATGTGATGAGAAGCATCTTACTATCATATTTATCACTTGATATTATAAAAACCGTAACATTTGGAACCAGGAAAATGATAAATAAAAAATATATAAATCATATTTGTCATTTTGTGTAAATATTGGTATCTAAAATTGTTAACTTTTTAATCATTTTTTTAAAATTCAGATTGAAGCTTGAACCAGGCATTTAACAGATCAGTCTTAAAACCGGATGGTATTATTAATTATAATCAATTAGTATTTGTAACTATTATTCAAGAACTTCAAACACTAATGATCCTAACATAAGTAAATACAATGAATTCAACAATAGATTATCTAAACATGAATATTTATGTAACAAGTCGCATTTACATCTTAATCTGTCATATTACATCATTTTTTTAATAATATACATTACTTAATTATATATTATCTATCTTAAAGTGGGAAACGAGCTAAAAACTTAATAATAATAATAATAATAATAATAATAATAATAATAATAATAATAATAATAATAATAATAGGTGTAATTTCGTGGGCTTGCAATATGAGGAAATCATTTATAAATTAGTATAAACAGTTGTTTAAGTGGGTTTCAAGATAAGATTATTGGGCTGGACGAATGTTGAATTTTATTGGGTTTTATAGTTGATTGCACTCAAAGCCCACAAATCAGATAGTTTGAAACATTAGGAATTAAAAGAAGTCGGTGGAACTAGAGGTGCACAAAAAACCCGAATCCGGAACCGGACCAGAAATAAAAACCCGGAACCGGTTTTTTTAATACCCGAACCCGACCCTACCCGTAGGGTACGAATAGGGTATGCATTTTGGCACTAAAACCCGAACCCGAACCGGACCCGATTTGTACCCAGTAATACCCGAAAACCCGAACCGGTTCCATACCCGGAACCGGGTTTTTCCAATACCCAAAACCGGGTATTTCAAATACCCGATGTATACCCCGAAAAATACCTTAAAAATACCCCTAAAAAGTGCAAACTTTTAAAAAATCCAATTTATACCCAAAAAATAACCCGAAAAAACCGAAAAAACCCGTAATTAGGGGTTTTTCAATACCCGATAATAGGGTATTCAAATACCCGGTTTTAGAATGTCCGGTTTTATACCTGACCCGAAACCGATGCATAGGGTATGATTTTTAGAGACAATACCCGACCCGAACCCGACTCGATTATTACCAATACCCGGTCATACCCGAATCTGGTTCTATACCCGAACCCAGGTATTTAAAAAACCTGATTTATGCACCTCTAGGTGGAACAGTTAACAAAAAAATTTCACATTTACTTTGCATTTGTAAGGATTTGAACCCATAGCCTTATATGTGTAAGTGGAAACACCATACTACTAGATCGATTGATCATGTTCAGGAGAACGGTTTCTAAATGGGCAGGACGCAGGAGCACAACTTGCATAGAATTTTTGAGACAATTAACCAATAAGATGTAAATTATTTGAATCACGCATGAAAAGTTGAAATTTTCTTGATACTTTCGAATCTTTATGAACTCTTGATACTCAGTTGTGAACCCATGATTTAAACCACTAAGAGCATTCTTATCCGGATCTCCATTCTCATTTTTATAATTACACTATAAAATACAACATTTCTCTTTCATGTTCAATTAAATAATATTACTTTATATTTTTATCATTACAGTTTTCTCTCTCATCTACTTACAACCAATTCAACAAATATAAAAAAATAAATACGGACAAACAAAGTTTCTCAAATTACAAAAAGTCACTATCTTTTTTCTCTCCACCCTATAATTTACACTCACAAACACTCAAAACCTCACCCTATAATTTACAAACTCTCCTCACAATATTATAGGAAATGGGTTAAGAATGCTCTAACTTCTTCTCTCATGAGGGCTAAGGCACATTTTCACTTAGCCTCCTAAATCTAGCTATTCACTTTCAGTTGTTTATAATTTTAATCTTGTTTCATTAACATTTATTTTTATCTAATAACTTGTACTCGTTAGTTTCTTTTTTAAAAAGAAAATACACAATGTTGTTTATTATTCCGTCAACATTCTGATATAAAATTTAACAAAAACCGAAATGCAAGCAAAATAAAGTATTTTTATTCTTAAAAACGTATCTGACACGTGCTTGGATTAACATTTTGAATGATGGTATACTAATAAATGAGTTGTATTCAAAATAAATTTCAAGCAGACCGGGTTAAAAATCATTTTTTAACTCTCAATTAAAAGTTATTTTTAATCTCTTCTTTATTTTTTTACGTTTTTTTAACCGCAAATCTTTATTTTTTATTGTTAGGTAATTGATTTATCATTAATAAGTATTATTTTGTATTAAAATTTCTTAGGTGATGAGAAAGATGCATACCATTGTTAAACGAGATGATATTTAAGGGCGGTTCGGTAAATTTCATGGGGTGGCTTAGAGGAGATTTAAATGATAATTCGTTTATTATTTATTAATAAGTTAGTCTTATTTTAATTAAGTTAATCTTATCCTAAAACCTATTTGAGTTGGGTTCAAATTGTGTATTTGATTTTGAGTAGGATTAGGCCAAAGGATATCCATATAAAGCCTTTAGTATTTGATGTATTATTAAGTTTTTCTCATTAGTTAGTTTTCTTAATAAAAGTTGAATTATTTTGTTTGTCAAGTAAAGTTCCGGTTGGTGTAATTTAATTACTTTGTGAGATCAAAGCAATTAACCTATTGTTGTTCATACAGTAGAGGCACACAACAACAATATCAATTATTGAGTTCTGTAGCATAAGAAACTCTTTTCTTGTTTGTGCGAAAGGAAGTTGAGCTGGAGTATTGGTTTGTGACATCACTTGTGAAACTCTTTTGGTTCAACAACCGTGTGATACAAACAACATACTGGTTTTTATTAGTTTTCCATATTGCCTACAAACATTTGTTTTGTAATTAACATTCTACATTATTAATTCATAAATAGACGGGCAATTAGTAAATCTTGCACATACTATATGACGATCGATCGTATATTTCAAGCAATAACATCCATAACCTTGAAAGTAAATATAAATTAAGAAGAGAGCACGAATCCGGATGTTGGTCTCTGTAGCCAGTCTGCTGGCTTGTATGGTAACTCCCATGTACCTAAGTAAAACCAAACGAAAAATTGCTTAAAAAGTGATGTTAATAATAATAATAATAATAATAATGATGCACATTTTATGCTCAAATATAATATACAAGTGATTACGTACCTTCCGAGCATTATTAAATTAGCCGGGGCATTAAGAAGAGTTGACCCATCAATGACTCGAAGAGCATCTACACCAATAACCTTGTAGTCATCATCAACTACTTTGCCAATTTGACAACCTCCATGAAATTGCCATACAGTCCTCACAGTATCCTTGCAGAATTGTTCTAAGGAGGAACTTGTATTCGCATGTACCGGTAAGTTCGTTGGAAGTTTAACAGTAAGGTCGAGAATGTCTTGAATGGTCATATTCGCGTATTTGAATTTGGATAATGCTTTTGATTCGGTTGCTTTTAGCACGATGCTCATTCCATTAACACATTCTTTTACGTCTTCGGGTTCACTGAAATAGTTGAATTTTACAGATGGACAATCTTTTGGATCAGAACTTCGAAGCTTTAGCTCACCGCTGGAAATGGGATCATCAATCTTCATCAGGACAAATCCACCACTCTAAAAAGAATCGGACGATATATATATATATATATAAGTTCAACTAAAGATATTGATACGTTTATTTACTGTATGGTAGGTATCTAGGCGGTTTCTTTTACAAAAACACAAACAAAAAAACAAAAAAGAAAAAACCATTTCGTTTTTTGAATCTTAAGTTTTTTTAAAATATAAGAAAATTGATAAAATATAATATTTATTCATCTCTCCTGAAATTTTAGAAATAAAAATGAAAAATTTTTGTTTATTTATTATTTATAGAACCCATATATGTTGGATAAAAACTTAAGAAGTAAAAAAAGAAACGTATAAACAAGTTGGTCTTATGGTTTTTATGTACATATCATATGCCTTTGTAAGTAAGAATTAAGAAGTTTTAAAAATTATTACCACTAACACATACTAAACCATTTAGGTTTCGTTTTTGCAAAAATTCATTGTTCTATAATGAACCTCACGGTTTAATGCATATATGTGTATACCTCGTAGGAAAATCCTTGATAGTCTGAGGGGCTTCCAAGAACCACGTTAATGACACTAATAGGCTCGATTTGGCTGCCCGACAGAGTACCAACAACTTGAACTGTAGATTGTTTTAACAGGGATGGGAGAAGGGACAAATAACACATTTAGGGGGTTATCGGCCATGCCTTGGCCAACTAAAGGCTGGTTTAGCACAACTTTGATTTGTAGGGCGTCAAGTTGGTCTTCTGGACCTATGCCACTCAACATTAAAAGTTGAGGGCTTCCAAGAGGACCTGCAGATAGTATAATTTCATCGAATTGATTTCCTTTTAGGTATGCCCTGTGTGTGTTTCCATCTGCATCTTCAAAAACTACTGCGTATGCCCTAGGCGTTGTTCCTCCTATAAAACAAATTAGATAAATAAGTAAACCCTTAGAAACAAATATATATGAGGATTTAGAAATTTGTTTTGTAGGAAGAATAAAAATAGAACACAATCATGTAAATAAAACACTCTATCATGTAAGTAGAACACACTATGGTTTTTTGTCACACTGTAGATCTAAAACATCAAATTATTTGATCCGAATGCCAAAATCTATCCCTAGACTTCTTAAAAAATTATGTATTCTTACAATAACTCCACCTTATATATATATATATATATATAGGGAGGGGTTATCCTAAAAAACCGAGCGTGTATAAAAAGTGTAGGAAGTAATCTGGATGGTTAGATCTTGGTAGTCAATGGTCAAGATTGGGTTAAATTGGTGTGTTAAAGGGTAATTTAGTCACAGAAGATTTTGGAATCTCCTATTTTTATGCAATCAATCTCTCTCTCTCTTATCTTCCAAAAGATGGTTAAATAAAAACACACTTACAAAGACACAGTAAAAAAAACACACCAACATATACACTTGACATAACACCAATAATTATAACACAATAAGTATAACTTCAAACTACAAAATGAAACTAAAAAACACACCGATAACTAAAAACACACTAACCAAAATATACAACCGATAATTAAAACACAAATCTGAACGGCAATGGTGGTGGATGGTTGAATAACAGATCTGAACGACAATGGTGGTGGATGGTTGAATAATTATAAAACACCGATAATTAAAACAGATCTGCACTTCAAATAACAGATCTGAACGCGGTGGTGGATGGTTGAACGGCAATGGTGGTGGATGGTTGAATGTGATGGTGGCGGTGGATGGTTGAACGGCGATGGTGGCAGGTTGAACGCGATAGTGGTGGTGGATGGTTGAATGTGATGGTGGCGGTGGATGATTGAACGGCGATGGTGGCAGGTTGAACGCGGCAGTGGTGGTGGATGGTTGAATGTGATGGTGGCAGTGGCTGGTTGAACGGCAATGGTGGCTGGTTGAACGCGACGGTGGCGGTGGTGTCTAGTTGTACATGGTGGTGTCATAATTGAATGAGTTGGGAGTAGGGTTTGGTTATGTTGATTTGAAGGGAGGAAGAAGAAGATCTGGATATAAAAGAGAGAGAAATAAATATTTTTCCATCTTACCCCTTTATGTTATATTTAATCCAATGATTCTAATAGCTTCCTACACTTTTTAGGAAAACTTTACTTTTTATTTTAACATTTCTCTCTCTCTCTCTCTCTCTCTCTCTCTCTCTCTATATATATATATATATATATACTAGACGAGTGCCCGCGCGATGCAGCGGAAAATACAAGCCTTAATAATCACGTAAGAGATTTTTGGGTGCTCATCGTTCCATTTAAACCGTGGATTAAAAATTCTTATTTTAAACTCAATTTAGTAGCGAAGTACAAATGAAACCGAAATCTAACCATTGTTAATGGTTTGTTTTTGTTGTGTTTTAATTTTCAACGGTTTGGTTTCAGTTTTCGATGACAAAAAACGGCTTGGCTCACGGCTTAG
This sequence comes from Bidens hawaiensis, assembly GCF_021521415.1. Taxonomy (NCBI): domain Eukaryota; kingdom Viridiplantae; phylum Streptophyta; class Magnoliopsida; order Asterales; family Asteraceae; genus Bidens; species Bidens hawaiensis. The sequence continues at coordinate 102,265 of NW_027491627.1, read as the reverse complement.
TTTAAAACCATCAAAATCGGACCACAAACGCCTATACGTAAAATGTTATTTTTTTAACTGAAAATAAACTATGATAATATCATATACTCAAATTAAAGAAAATTAAATGCTCGTTTTTATGGTGCAGTTTTTCAAAAAAAATATTAACGCACGAAAAAGTTATGACCGTTTAAAAATCGGGAGGGAATTTGGGTTAAAAGTGAAATTATAAATAATATATAGTTAAAAGATGAGGGATCAATGTTGTAACTATTCTTTAAATTTCCAAATATTGATTAAAGTTGAGGGGCATTGTTGTAAATAATTTAAAGAAATATGAAAGAAATGGTAAATTTAGTGTTAGAATGTCTAGTATGTCCCTATGTAAGATTGTACAATGTGTTTGAAAAATTATAAATTACTTAAAATTAAGTGTCTTAATTTGCCCATGAGTGATGCATTATATATAGTATAGATAATTGCAATACAAACAACTTTCTTTTATATTTTTTTTCTAACTTTTTACTAGTCAAAATTTTAAATATGTATCCAACTCTTTTGTTATTAAGATACATCATACATGTATAATGTATGTATCTTGCTTGGATACATATATCTAACATAGCAAAGTTACATATATTGTATCAAGCTAGATGTATGTATCTTCACATGATCCTCAAGATACATAGTTGTATTTTACCGAGTTGAAAAAACCGATCCAAAAAGAAAACTAAAAAAAGAACCGATCTTTAATAATTAATCACCAACCAATCTAAAAAACCGCAAAAACCGATGTCAAAATTGATTTAACAGGGAGTAAGGACATTGAATTAATTAGTATTTTACCAAAAATAAGGAAAAAGTAATTTACTTAAATGCCATTGATATTAAGGAGGGTGGGGGGGGGGGGGGGGGGGGTGTTGGGTGGGTTGTGGTTGAGTGAGCTTTTGAAATTGCTTATTTGCTTTAGGCGTGTTGGGTGGGTTGTGGTTGAGTGAGCTTTTGAAATTGCTTATTTGCTTTAAATGTAATTTTTCCAAATTGCTTTTGACTTCAAAAAACAAATAAACAATTTCAAAAACTCACCCAAACACCCCCTAATGTATATTATTAAACCGGTACCCGTAATCGTTTGGTTATCCCTAGTACATGTTCCATTTGCTTAAGTCCATGACCTAATATATAACTTTCTTAAGGTTACTTTATATATTCAAATAATATTTAGAAATATAAATACTTGTTGAACTCTTTTTTTATTTATAGATTTGTTTATAGAGATGCCAAATGTTTTCAGGTATTTTTTGAAACAAATACACAAAGCGTCTAATTAAGTAAACCCATTGCCCGAAAAATAAATAAATAAATCTTTTGTCACATACCTTGGGTTGTAAATAAGATTTTGGTGACAGTTGCATAGAGATAAACAGACAGGCTCAAAGGATTTGCATACTGCATTAAATCAGCGGTTGTATGTCGTTTCCCATGTTTATCAAAGGTTATCCCAGCCACTTTAGTACCTGGCAAATAATCATAAGTAAAGCCGTTGTCACTCCGGCGTCTATAAGTGCATCCTTCCATGCCAACTGCCACTCCCCAACATCCGGTTCGAAAACCATAACCTTTTCCACATATTCAAATGAAGCATTCACCAGTCTTTCATCTGTTAACTTGGCCTCTTTATGGAACTTGTCACTGTCACGAGTGTACAAGCCCGCGTTAATAGATGTGCCTCCTCCCAACACACGTGGACGCACGTTGCCAACACCATCCTCGGACATAAACAGCTCGGCCGGGGAACTTGCTGATGTGTCATAGAAGTAGCTGCCGAAATAGGCTGCATTGCTGACTTCAGGGTTGTCGTAGGGCGAGCCACCGCGTTCGAGTAATAGAACTGAGTAGTTTTCGGAGAGTGTGGTGGCTATAGGGATTCCCGCGGCACCTCCACCAACTACGATGTAGTCGTAGAATGATATCTTTGGCGCGCTTGTTGCTTCATGCATGAACGAATAGTTTGGTGCTGCATGTGGTATATAAAAGTATAAAACGTACATCTGAATGGAACCATTCAGATATAAACATCTTATTCATTCAGACTTCAGACTGTTTGGTTCCAAACAGAAAAACATCTGAATGGTTAAAATTAGTTATGAATCATTCAGACTTGTTGTTGTTGCTGAATGAGACAGAGGCTTATTCAGATTTGACTCAATCAGATCTAAATAAACCAAACAACCCCTTAGCCTTGTTATCTAAAAAAACTAACGCCACAGTTTATTGCACGCTCTATATTAAGATGAAGAAATATATACTTACGCGTCTCGGAGACACATGCATCATGGAAAAATACAAGGGTGACAAGAATAGCCGTGAAAATTTTCCACATCCTGCAAGTCATATATGGTTAGTGCTTAGTGTGTTTGAGGGATATGGATAATATATAGACGAACGAACATGTAATATAGTTATATAAACTTATAAAGTGTGTATATATATATATGAATTTAAAATGAAAAGTCTACCTTCACACATCTCGAATGTAAATAAAAAACATACATCATTGATAAGTCATGTGCTATTAGATGTATAAAAACAATAATTTTGTATATGATTCTATAATAGAGTAAATAAAAAACAAAGAAATTAAGAAATTCACCATTGATTTTTTTATATTATAATATTAGCCCTTGACTGGCGCACGATGTGCTATGATAACTTTTTTTTATGTCCTCACGTATTAAAAATGTAGCTTTTGAGACCATCCACAATGCCATATAGTTCGTTTTAAAAGTTATCTGGGTTTGGAGAAATCCATAACCCGCTTGTTTTTAATATAAAATTGTTTCTTAATTATAAATAAATATTAATTTTTAGTATATCCTTATATTATAGAAGTTGTCATATCAAATATGTTGTGAGATTAGTTTTTAGTTTAATGAGATGTTATAACCAGTTTAAGGTTATGTGGTTTAATGAGACCCATACCCATGAATTCGAGTCAAATGCATGAGAAACCTGCATTTGCAAATAAAGCAATCTGGTGGCTTGTGAAAAACTATGAAACAACCAGAGAGATTTTAAAAGTTTCGTTTATATATATTACTAGCTTTTATCCAGCGTGTTTTTGGGGTTTATTTAAGTATTTGTTTTAATCACATTGCAATTATATTTTTGTAATTAATTGTTTTAATTTAATTTACAAGAAAGTTTGCTATATTCATTCAGAAATAGTTGAACCTATTTTAGTCCATTTATGTTCTTCATTATGTTCGTTTATGTTCATTTTTTAATGAAACGATAAATTAATCTACTTAATGTTTTATATGTATTCGTTTGTGTTCATTTAAGTTCGCTTAGAGCATTCCCAGTCCATTCCTTATCTATATCCACATTATTGCAATAACAATCACTACATTTTCTCTATATTTGAAGCACCAAATATTGCAACATCTCAAGTTATTTGGAGCAGCATCTTTGATTGAGTAAATTAGACATTACTCCGGACCACATTTGTAAGGCCCTGTTATCGGTGCCTCACTTTGGACGTTTTATTTACTCATAAACACAGTTCTAAACATCATAGTTAAATAAAACTTTCGCAAAATATTAAATCTTTCATAAAACATTACATAATAATTCATAAATTGTCTAAAACAACATCTTGTCTTTCAAATTTAGAAACATTAAACATAAACATAACAATCTTCCATGAGATGCCAGTATCTTCCTTTCCATGCAATGCGCCCACGTCAAGCGAGCGGCCTCATCCTACTCACATGCGTGCATACTCAGCTACGCTGAGTGAGTTCTAGTTAATCAGATAACATACATTACATTCACATGTTTATACATACGCATCCGAAGATACATATTATATAACCTACTTACCTTTGTTTCATACATATACTATCATATACTTTCTTTCTTTCTTTCATTCTTTTCTTTTCTTTCATACTTTTATATTAAACCATACTTTACATAACTCTACGTTTTAAAGAGTATTATGCCCTACCGCCTCGAGTATTATAAGGGCCCGGTTCCCTTTCTGCCTCGAGTATTATTAGGGCTCGGTTCCCTATCTACCTCGAGTATTATTAGGGCTCGGTTCCCTTTCTGCCTCGAGTATTATTAGGGCTCGGTTCTCTTTCTTCCATACAACCATACCATACTTGTCTATATATTCATAATCATAACTTTCATACATACATACAATCATACATCATATATAACAATCATATCTTTAACTACCACTTGGCGTTACATGCAATATCCGAAGATCGTTCACGCACCATCAAGCATTCCTTTATAAAAAATCATACAAGGCATACACTTACCACTTAAGGTAAGTGTATTAACTAATCACATCGAGTATGCACACAGCCCCGAAAACATAACAATGAATGAGGCTAGAAACTCACCTGGATTCTGTTTCGTTCTCCGCTAACGTTAATCATTTCCGTAACTGAGCTCTGCTAACTGTATTATAATTACACGTATCAATACTCGTCCTAATTATATTGTTCATATTTCAGCCAAAAGTGGCTAAGTCTGGTCTAATCTAATGGCCTTGCTTTAGAATACATGTTACTTAGAATATTTTTATGATGTAATGTATTCTTTCCTTTCTTTTCTTTATTCTTGTATTCATTAACTTGAGTCCTAGATTAATCTTTCTTTCTTAGAATACAATCATGTAATCGAGCCTGCCTTGGATTCAGTTGAGGTCCTTGTAATCGAATTACTTTCTGTATGAGATTATATGGATTGTAATCGAGTTAAGACATTGTATACAAAGCATACAATGTAATCGAACCTATGATTGTATTCGAGTCTTTGATGAATTGATTAAGTATAGTGTATGCGAATTCTATGATTTTATGCGAATACATCTATGTATTCGAATTAGGCCATGCATGCAACTGATCACTTTGTATTTGAAATGTTTCATTGTAACCGAAGTTCCATTGTAATCGAAATGTTCTATGTAATCAAAATTCCATTGTAATCGAAATGAGTTATTGTATGCGAGTTATATATGTAATCGAGTTGCATGGATGTATTCGAACTACATGGTGTAATCGAGTTTAGCATTTGTAACCGAGTTCTCACATGTAATCGAATATAGAGCATTGTAACCGAATGTGGGCGGTGTAATCGAATAACCATTTGTAATCGAGTTTCATTATTGTAAGCGAATATATATTTGTATTCGGGTTAAACTTGTAATCAAATACAACAAGTGTATTCGAGTATCCTGTTGTAATCGATTACTCCATTGTAATCGACCATAAGATGGTAAGCGAATGAGCTGCACTGTGTAATCGAATGGGCTGATCCGTTAGGGTCCGTTTACCACTATCATCGTTGTGTTTCACAACGTTGATACCTTATTATGGTTCGGTATTATCCCATAAACGTTTCCTTAACCATTTTCGGCCAAAACTTAACCCGGGTAACCATAAATCTTAAACCTTTACGGTAAAACGTTCAAAACTAGATCTAGAGTTTTCCTTTATGTACCGTTCATAACCATAAGTTCGTTAAGTCCATTTTAATCATCAAGTTTGCCACTTTATGACTTATCTAGGCCTGATCTACTCTAGGGTTTTAATTTCATGGCTAATCATTCATAAAAACATAAACTTTAAAGATCTAGAACATACCTTTACTCGTTTTAAAGCTACGGTTTTTCTTGGTTATGAATTACAATCTTGTATCTTGTTTGTTTATCCAAGATCTATGAATATTTGGCTTGATTTTGTTCTTGGATTTCTTCCTCTTACCCATGACCGTATGAGAGGGTTTAAGGGTGTGTGTTTTGAGTGTGTAGTGAATAAGGTGGAGAGAAATAAGGGTTTTAGGGAGGTTTAAGGGAGTTTTGGTACTCACATAAGTCCATGGACCTAAGGCCCATCCCATCCCTTATTCTATCTTTCCCACCCAAGTCCATACTCTTTATTATATTTAATCTAATTGGATATTAACACACAATAAATAAACATAACTTTCCTTATTTATTATTATAAATTTTAGGATGTTACATGTCTTCCTTCCTTATAGAGGTTTCGTCCCCGAAACCTACTATTGCTAAAACAAATTCGGGTAGAACTTGCGCATCACATCCTCAACTTCCTATGTAGCGTCTGATCTTTTGCGGTGCTTCCATATCACTTTCACTAGGGGTATAACCTTGTGACAAAGTTTCTTTTCCTTGCGATCAACAATCTCTATAGGTTGCTCAATGTAGTTCAGCTGTTCATCAACCTCAATATCCACCAATCGCACATGAGACGTGTCATCAGCTAGACATTTCCTCAGATGAGAAACATGGAAGGTTGAGTGAATTCCTTCTAACTACTCGGATAAATCTAGTTTGTAAGCCACTTCACCCACATGTTCTATAATCTTGAATGATCCAATTTACCTCGGACTCAACTTACCCCTCTTTCTAAAATGAATAATTCCTTTCCAAGGCAAGACATTGAGCATCACATTGTCACCAACGTTAAACTCAATCGGTCGTCGCCGCTTATCAGCGTACGGCTTCTGTCTGTCTTGAGCAACTTTCATTCTTCCCTTAATCTGATCGAACTTTGAAGAGGTTTCTTGAATGACTTCCAAACTTCCCATCTCTTTCTGACCAATCTCTCCCCAACATACCAGGGTTCTACATCGTCTACCATAAAGCATTTCAAATGGTGGCATACCAATACTTGAATGGTAGCTGTTGTTATAGGAGAACTCTGCCAGATGCAGATGATCATCCCAATTTCCTCCAATGTCTAAAACACAAGCACGCAACATATCCTCAAGGGTTTGGATCGTCCTTTCAGACTGTCCATCTGTTTGAGGATGATACGCCGTACTGATGTTCAATATCGTTCTCATAGCTTCATGGAACTTCTTCCAAAACGTCAAAGTAAAACGAGTATCTCTATCAGACATGATCGATAACGATACCCCATGCTTAGATACAACCTCTTTATTGAACAAAATTGCTAACGTTTCTGACGAGATGGCCTTTCGCATAGGCAGAAAGTGAGCACTTTTGGTCAAATGGTCCACTATCACCCAAATGGTATCATGATGCTTAGCAGTACGAGGTAGCTTAGTTATGAAATCCATGGTGATGTGTTCCCATTTCCATTCAGGTATCTCTAGCGGTTGCATATTTCCACAAGGCTTCCGATGTTCAGCCTTGACTTGTAAGCAAGTTAAGCACTTACTGACATGATCTAATATATCATTCTTCATTCCTAGCCACCAGTAGTCTCTTTTCAAATCTGGGTACATCTTTGTAGTTCCTGGATGAATTGAATATCTTGACCTATGAGCTTCATCTAAGATTCGACCTCTAAGATTTTCATGGCATGGAATCCGCATACGGTTAAACCTAGTCTAAACACCATGCGTGTTTTCCATCAACTTGTCTTGCTGACCGAAAATCCTTTCTTTCTTCACTAGCCCTACATCTACCAGTACCTCTGACTGCACCTGGATGATTTCTTCCAATAGACTTAAGTTCATAATCAACTGGTATGACTTCACTGTTGTAATGACTTCCTCATTCTTACGACTTGGCGCGTCGGAGACCACATTAGCTTTACCAGGATAGTACTTAATGTCGCATGCGTAATCCTTTATCAATTCTAACCACCTTCTATGCCTCATGTTCAGCTCTTTCTGCTCGGAGAAGTACTTTAGACTTTTATGATATGTGTAAATAGTACACTTAGTACCATACAGGTAATGTCTCCATATTTTGAGAGCATGCACTACTGCTTCTAGTTCTAAATCATGCGTAGGATAAGTACTCTCATGGAATTTCAACTGTCTAGACGCATAAGCTATCACTTTTCCTCGTTGTATCAACACGCAACCTAAGCCACGATGCGAAGCATCAGTACAAACAACCAGATCCTCGTCACCATCGGGTAAAGCAAGGATTGGAGCTTGCATGAGTCTTCTCTTTAGTTCCTCAAAAGATTCCTCTTGAAACTTACCCCAACTGAATACTACCGACTTTCGGGTCATACCGGTCAACGGTGTAGCTATCTTGGAGAAGCCTTCGATGAATCTCTTATAGTAGCCAGCTAACCCTAAGAAGCTTCGTATGTCAGTTGGTTTCTGCAGAGTCTTCCAATTCGTTATCGCTTCAATCTTAGCTGGGTCCATGGTAATCCCTTCAGGATTGATCACGTAACCTAGAAATTGCACTTCTCGCAACCAGAACGCGCATTTCAAAAATTTAGCATACAACTTTTAATCCTTCAGAACTTCCAACACTTCCTTCAGATGCTCAGCATGATCAGACTCGCTCTTTGAATAAATCAATATATCGTCGATGAAAACGATAACTGAATTATCCAACATCGGCCGACACACCCTATTCATCATGCCCATAAATGCTGTGGGAGTATTCGTTAGACCGAATGACATCACGAGGAACTCGTAGTGTCGATACCGCGTCCGAAACGCTGTTTTAGGGATGTCTACCTCTTTCACTTTCAGCTGATGATAGCCTGACCTGAGATCTATTCGTGAGAACCAACTTGAACCTTGCAGTTGGTCAAATAGATCATCAATCCTTGGCAAAGGATATCTATTCTTTACCGTAAGCTTGTTCAACTCACGATAGTCTATGCACATTCTCAGACTTCCACCCTTCTTCTCCACAAATAGCACTGGTGTGCCCCCACGGGGAAACACTTGGTCTAATAAAACCCTTGTCGAGGAGCTATTGTAGTTGGGACATCAGTTCTTTCATCTCGGACGGCGCTAGATGGTAAGGCGCTTTCGCGACGGGCTGGGCTCCTGGTATTTAATCTATCTCGAATTCTATCTCTCGCTCCGGTGCCCCGAAAGATCCTCAGGGAATACTTCGATAGGAACATCTTTCATTTCTTTCGTCTCGGCCATGGAATTGACAACATACGCCGGGTATGCACCGCACCCTCGCCTTAACAAACCCTCGGCTTTTATCATCGAAATGATATTAAGCCCAGAACTTTCCTTATCACCATAGGGTCACCGCACCACCATACAACGGCTTTAACCTTATTATCCTACTCTTACACACTATCTAAGCTTCATATTCAGACAACCAATCCATTCCCAAAACCACATCGAACCCTCCTAAGGTCATAACATACAAAGTAACAGGGAACTCATGTCCCTCTAACTCTATCTTACAGTCCTTAACCATTTTAATTATTTTAACCGAGGTGTCACTAGCAGTTTCTACTATAAAAGTTTCAGACACTCGGCAACATTTCATTTTAACTAATATGACTACGAAACTTTTGTTCGCACCTGAATCAAATAATACTAAAGCGGAAATACCGTTTACTAGAAACGTACCTGTCACGACATCTGGAATCTGCTTGGCCTGCTCTTGAGTCAACATGTAAGCCCTGGTCCTTGGTCTAGCTTGTTCCGCATCCTTCTTCCCACTTCCTCCAACTTCACTCTCAGTGCATTCCCTTGCAAAATGACCGTCTTACCGCATTTATAACATGCAGACTTTGCGGTACAATCTGGAGCATAATGCCCCATTTTCCCGCACTTGTAACAAGCGTTCGTACCAAACTTGCACTCACCTGCATGAATCTTTCCACACTTATAACAAACGTCCGAACCCTTATTCGATAGGCACTGACCACCGTGCATCTTGCCACAAGTCTTACACGACTTCCTCTCCCACACTCTCGACTTCTTATCCTTAGGGTTCCACAACTGAGTACCTGTGCGTTTGACAGGAGCGACCCATTTATTATCCTTCTTCTCTTCCGCCACCACATCATCCGCCGCCAGGTCGTCGTACCATTTATGTGAGTCCCACAACAGAATCACAGGTAGCAGGTCTACTAGATTTGACCAAGACGCGAACATTTTGTGGCAGTCCCCTGATGTAAGTAACACTCAATCCGCTTGGCTTCAGTGTTCACCATGCCTGGAACCAACCTAGACATGCGGTTGAATTCAGTGGTGTATTCGCGGTACATCATCTTACCCGCCTTCAGACTCAAGAACTTCATTTAAACCCTTTCAACCCCCGCATCAGCACAAAACACCTTCATTACCAACTCTTTCAGATCATCCCACCTCATGGCCTTAATCTCCTCCTGGGTCTTCCTCTGTTCCACACTTTCCCACCAGTACATAGCTTCATCACCGAAGGATTGGGTAGCATAACCCACAACTTGGTGGGGACGGCATCGCTGATTCGGATAACCTTGTCCATTGTGGTTATCCATTGGAGAATAGCGATTGTGTCTCCTAGACTGGTCAGCTTTGGCGGGTCACAACCTCTGAATGACTTGTAATTGAACCCACCTCGGCCTCTCTTCCTATTATCAACCTTCACCGACTTCACCACACGCGAGTCACCCTTCTCTCTCTCATCATCTTTCTTACCATGTCCTTCTGCCCTGTCAACAGTTCTTCCATGGCTTCTAGCACACCCTTCAGGACTCAAGTTCTTCACAGCAATGGCTACGGCTTAAACAATGGCTGCTTGGAGTGCAGGGTCAAGTTGATACCCTTCGTTGTTGCTCGGGTTTCGTCCCGCTGCGCTACCTTCCTCTCCTGTGTTAGAAGATGATTCCACAGAAGGTTGTCGGACCATACGTGGCCTACCACGACGTCCAGTGCGACCTTCGGTTCCAACAATTTCCCTAGCTCTAGCCATTTGTACTCTATAAGGAAACACAAACATCGTCACTCAAGGAACTATTTAGTACAAGGATAGTTAGGCTAACAGGTAATAACAGTGGCCAGCTGTGATTAGCTGATCACGTTACTTTCCGTACCTATATACTTCCTCTTATGAGTCTATTTGTGCTAATTCTACTTTTAAACAGTTAATCAATCAAACAATCAATTTGTCCTATCCCTAACATTCACACATCCTTTCTTAAGCTAACATTAACATACATTATTTTACCATACATTTTATCTTCACTGAGCTTGCTTGAGTGATACATGGCTATATTGAACTGGCATCTTCTTTCTTTTCTTACTTAAATCTCATTCTCTGTTCGAGTCTAAGCGTGTAGGACGCTTAATTCTCTTGAACTTATGCTCTCATACCAACTTGTAAGGCCCCGTTACCGGTGCCTCACTTTGGATGTTGTATTTACTCTTAAACACAGTTCTAAGCATCAGAGTTAAATAAAACTTTCACGGAATATTAAATGTTTCACAAAACATTACATAGTAATTCCTAAATTGTCTAAAACAACATCTTGTCTTTCAAATTTAGAAACATTAAACATAAACATAACAATCTTTCATGAGATGCCAGTCTCTTCCTTTCCATGCCATGCGCCCACGCCAAGCGATCTGTCTCATCCTACACACTTGCGTGCATACTAAAAAGTCAGCTACGCTGAGTGAGTTCTAGTTAATCAGGTAACATACATTACATTCACATGTTTATACATACGCATCCGACGATACATATTATATAACTTACTTACCTTTCTTGCATACATATACTATCATATACTTTCTTTCTTTCTTTCTTTCTTTTCTTTTCTTTCATACTTTTATATTAAACCATACTTTACATAACTCTACGTTTCAAAAGAGCATTACGCCCTACTGCCTCGAGTATTATTAGGGCTTGGTTCCCTCTCTGCCTCGAGTATTATTAGGGGTCGGTTCCTTTTCTGCCTCGAGTATTATTAGGGCTCGGTTCCCTTTCTTCCTCGAGTATTATTAGGGCTCGGTTCACTTTCTTCCATACAACCATACCATACATGTCTATATATTCATAATCATAACTTTCATACATACATACATACATCATATATAACAATCATTTCTTTAACTACCACTTGGTGGTACATGCAATATCCGAAGATCGTTCACACACCGTCAAGCATTCCTTTATACATAATCATACAAGGCATACACTTACCACTTAAGGTAAGTGTATTAACTAATCACATCGAGTATGCACATAGCCCCGAAAACATAACAAGGAATGAGGCTAAAAACCCACCTGGATTCTGTTTCGTTCTCCGCTAATCGTTAATTATTTTTGTAACTGAGCTTTGCTAACTGTATTTTAATTACTCGTCCTAATTATATTGTTCATATTTCAGCCAAAAGTGGCTAATTCTGGTATAATCTAATGGCCTTGCTTTAGAATACATGTTACTTAGAATATTTTTATGATGTAATGTATTCTTTTCTTTATTCTTGTATTCATTACTTGAGTCCTAGATTAATCTTTCTTTCTTAGAATACAATCATGTAATCAAGCCTGCCTTGGATTCAATTGAGGTCCTTGTAATCGAATTACTTTGTGTATGAGATTATATGGATTGTAATCGAGTTAAGACATTGTATACGAAGCATACAATGTAATCAAACCTATGCTTGTATTCGAGTCTGATGAATTGGTTAAGTATAGTGTATGCGAATTCTATGATTGTATGCGAATACATCTATGTATTCGAATTAGGCCATGCATGCAACTGATCACTTTGTATTCGAAATGTTTCATTGTAACCGAAGTTCCATTGTAACCGAAGTTCCATTGTAATCGAAATGTTCTATGTAATCGAAATTCCATTGTAATCGAAATGAGTTATTGTATGCGAGTGATATATATCTAATCGAGTTGCATGGATGTATTCGAACTACATGGTGTAATCGAGTTTAGCATTTGTAACCGAGTTCTTGCATGTAATCGAATATAGAGCATTGTAACCGAATGTGGGCGGTGTAATCGAATAAGCCATTTGTAATCGAGTTTCATTATTGTAAGCGAATATATGTTTGTATTCGGGTTAAACTTGTAATCGAATACAACAAATGTATTCGAGTATCCTGTTGTAATCGATTACTCCATTGTAATCGACCATAAGAATGTAAGCGAATGATCTGCACTATGTAATCGAATGGGCTGATCCGTTAGGGTCCGTTTACCACTATCATCATTGTATTTCACGACTTTGACACCTTATAATGGTTCGGTATTATCCCATAAACATTTTCTTAACTGTTTTCGGCCAAAACTTAACCCGGGTAACCATAAAGCTTGAACCTTTATGGTAAAACGTTCAAAACTAGATCTAGGGTTTTCCTTTATGTACCGTTCGTTACCATAAGTTCGTTAATTCCATTTTAATCATCAAGTTTGCGACTTTATGACTTATCTAGGCCTGATCTACTCTAGGGTTTAATTTCATGGCTAACTGTTCATAAAAACATAAACTTTAAAGATCAAGAACATACCTTTACTCGTTTTAAAGCTACGGTTTTGCTTGGTTATGAATTACAATCTTGTATCTTGTTTGTTTATCCAAGATTTATCAATATTTTGCTTGATTTTGTTCTTGGATTTCTTCCTCATACCCACGGCCGTATGAGAGGGTTTAAGGGTGTGTGTTTTGATTGTGCAGAGAATAAGGTGGTGAGAAATGATGGTTTTAGGGTTTTAGGGAGGTTTAAGGGAGTATTTATACTCTTTTAAGCCCATGTACCTAAGGCCCATCCCATCCTTGTTCCATCTTTCCCACCCAAATCTATACTCTTTATTATATTTAATCTAATTGAACATTAACACACAATAAATAAACATAACTTCCCTTAATTTATTATTATATATTTTATGATGTTACAAAATTCCCCTGTTCCAAAAATTTCAAAAATTCAAACTATTTTTCTTTCAACTTTTATGGATGGGTAGATGGAGTAATAACATAAAACCTTTATTTTATTAGTTAAATAAAAATATAAAGAATAAAAGGGTCATTTTCGTTTCTACTTGATGGGTTCAGTTCATGGGTTTACCCATTTATTATTTTAATCGGTAATTTTTTTACTTAAATTTTATTTTTAAAAAACAATTGATGAATGACGTGGCACAGTGGGGAAATTAGTGGATTGGGTAGTATTTTTTGGATAGAGTGTAGTGTGATATTGTACAGACGTGACAGTATGAGAAAATTGGAGCATTGAAGAGTATACCCTATAGTTTAATGGGTTGTTTGGTAACCTCTTAATGTCTATTAAGAGGCTACATCTTAATGATTCATAACCTCTTAACGTAGTTTCTTAGTGGTTCATAACCTCTTAATGGCTAAGAGGTAACCTTAAGTCTGAATGATTAATAGGTAAAATTTTATTGGTTATCTCTTAACCATTTAGACTCAAGGTTACCTATTAACCATTAAGAGGTTATAATATGACCATTAAGAGGCTACCAAACAACCCTAATTAGGGATGAATATGAAACATGACCCCGATGGGAATACTCGATAATATGGGATGTGTAATACGCGTCCCGTTAGGGTAGGAGACGGGTTTTGGATGACTTTTGAATTTTCACGGCTTTGGGATTTGCCTGATTACCCGATAACACGAACTATTTGCTTATTTCAAATAGACTTTAGGTCAAAACAGTTAACTAGCTAGGTAGAAAACCAAACTATTTGCTTATTTCAGATAGAATTTAGAGCATCTCTGATGGGAGCTCTTTACTTGTTTATTTTAAAATGTATGTATAAACTTAAACCACATGAGTATTTTTTTTATCAAAATTTAAATCTAAATCACATTTTAAACTTAATGGCTGAAAAAAATTAAATTAATATATGAATACTTAAAATTCTAAAATATTAATATAGAAAAATTTCAATATTTTTTTTTTGATAAAATGATTCATGCCCGTGTCAACCCACGAATACACGAGTGGAGTCACGTTCGGGTTCACAATTGATACACGATTTTCAAGTCTCTGTCATGTTTATGCAAACCTTTGTGTTCATTCTAGACTGCCAACCAGCGAACCATACCCGTTTAGAAGCTCTAGATTAGATTAGTTTGTCTAAGACCTCATTTTAAAATATTAATATAAAAAAATTTGAATTAACGTTTTTTTGGATAAAATAGTTAGTGTTCGTGTCAACCCACGATTACATGGGTGGGGTCACGTTCGGGTTCATAAGCGATACATGATTTTCAAGTCTATGTTTTGTTCATGTAAAATCTTTGTGTTTGTTATAAATTGCCAACCAGCGAACCAGACCCGTTCAGCGGTTCTAGTTTAGATTAGTTCATCTAAGGCCTCTCAATATCAACATCATCATAATCCAAGCGGTGGCGAATTTGACCCGTTCACTTATAAATGAGTGATTCCAGTTATGTTCCATCTTTAACGGGTCAAATGGGTAAAATAGAAAAAGTACCTTAAAAGAAGTGACTCAAAGTGTAACTTTTATTGCATTAAGCCTTTAAAACCCTTTTTGTTCACGTATTTAAGAAGTTATGATAAAAGATGATTTTGTAGTCATAATAGACCCAACTAATTTATAAAGTATATATATATATATATATATATATATATATATATATATATATATATATATATATATATGATTAGGATCATGAGAGAACCTTTTTGAAATTGAGAACTATGAGAACCATTTTGTATCACAAAAAACCCAAAAATAAAAAAAATCATAAAATAAAAAAAAACACAAAAATGGAAAAAGTAAAAAAACCAAAATTCTTATTTTAACATCCCGGTTTCATAAAAAAAAACTTGGTTTAGCCAAATTGTATACACATATATGTACATTTACATGATTTTTTTATACATATGTGTATAATTTAAGATAAATGATAGTGTACATATGTGTATATTACGTAACTAAAGATTATATAAAATTATACATATGTGTATAATACGACGTTTTTTTTATTTTTTTTAATGAATCCGGAATGAAATATAAGAATTTGGTTTTTTTACTTTTTTAAAATTTTTATTATTTTTTGTTTTATCATTTTTTAAGTATTTTTTAAAGGTGTTTTTAGTGGTCCAAAATGGTTCTCAAAGTTCTCAATTTGCAAATGGTTCTCTTAGGATCCTTACCCTATATATATATATATATATATATGATTGGGATCATGTGAGAACTATTTTGAAATTAAGAACTTTAAGAACCATTTTGGATCACAAAAAATCAAAAAATAAAAAAAAATCTTAAAACAAAAAAAACGCAAAAATTAAAAAATTAAAAAACCAAAATTCTTATTTATCATCCCGATTTCATAAAAAAACATCTCGGTTTAGCTAAATTATACATATGTGTATAATATGTACATACATGTTTTTATACACATATGTACAATTTAAGGTAAATGATAATGTACATATGTGTACATTACGTAACTAGAGATTAAATGAAATTATACACATATGCATAATACGAAGTTTTTTTATGAAACCGGAATGAAATATAAGAATTTTGGCTTTTTTGTTTTATAATTTTTTTAAATATTTTTTTAGAGGTTTGTTTAGTGGTCCAAAATGGTTCTCAAAGTTCTCAATTTTCAAATAGTTCTCTTAAGATTCTTACTATATATATATATATTGGATGTTAAAGAATTTGACGATAGAAGGATTTCACAAATAAATGAGATGTTATAACCCGATTTAAATTTGTTTCTAATATTTATATATTTATTTGGATTTTTTAATTTTATTTATTGTAAGGAAGTTAATAATGTAATTAGGTTTGATGATGAAAGGGTTTCACAAAAAAATGAGATATTACAACCCATTTTAAAAGCTATCTAGGTTTGGTGAGACCCATGACCCGCTTATGATTTTAACTATAAAATTGTTTCTTAATTATAAATAATATATCTTTTAGAAAAATAAGATATTAGTTTTAGTATATCTCTATTTTATAAGATTTTCATATCAAATATTTGGTGAGATTAATTTTTAATTTAATGAGATGTTATAACCCGTTTAAGGAATATTCGGGCTTGGTAAGACCCATGCCCGTGAATTTGGGTCAAATGCATGAGAAGCCTTCATTTACAAATAATGCAATCTGGTGGCATGAGATAATGTAGAAAGCAACGAGAGAGCTTTTAAAGCTTTTGTTTATATATATCACATTGTTCGTTTATAATATTTATATATTTTTTGAATTTTTTTTTATTTATTGTACAAAAGTTAATAATATATTTAGTATTTGATGATGAAAATGTTTCACAAAACAATGAGAAGTTATAACCCGGTTTAAAAATATTGGTTTGGTGAGACCTTGGTTTTAAAATGCGCGCATATTGGGCAATTGCGCTTTAGCGATGTCAGAATCTCAATATGTGCTGCGATGCGTAAGGAATCTGGGTTGCGCCAATTTTGCGCTAAATGCGTTGTAACGCTAATTGTGCTAATTGCGAGCATCATGTTTAATTAGGTTACTTACCCGGTTGCTTCCAAGATTTTGTAACTGTGAATCGATTTTAATTGTTTCAACTCTGTAGTCGATTGATTTTCAAAAATCCGGCAGAGGATAGCGCTGATTTTGATAAGGTCGATGGGTTTTAAGGATTTTATTTATTTATTTATTTGTAAATCTTGTTAACTGCACATCCTAAAAATGGGGAATTAGAAATTAAAACAAAAAAACCACCCACATCCTATATATCTCTATAGTAATAAAAGAAAAGCTTTTTGGGACACGTGTCTTTCTCACAGCAGCAACCCTCTTTATTTTCACTTCATATTAATTAGACATCTGTCTTCACCACGTTAAAGAACGATGATTTAGGAGGAGGTTACAATTACGGTTTTTGTTTCCTTCTTGTATAACCCCTGCAAATCGGTTTCAACCACCATTACCCGTCACTTTTTCCTTAAACATGCTATTTGAAGATGAAGAACATACACCCAATTACGTTATCCTAATTTGTTATCTTTCATCTTTTGATCTTCAATTCGTTCGATATAAATCCACGCTAAAGCGAATGATCGATCTCCTAATCATAAGGCGGTTTTGGGATATCCAAATGTTGTTTGTTTCAATTGATTAATTTAGTTGTTCGATTAATTCCAATTGCCAATGTTAGTGGTAATGATGTATGTGCTGTTGTGTTTGCCACGGTTACCCATTATTCTTCCTTCTAGGGTTGTGGGTTGTAATTTAGGTATGGCTTTTGTTGGTATTAAAAGTAAAAATTATTAGTTTTGATTTTTTTAATAAAATTTAAGGATCTCAATGAACGTCTCTTTGAGGAGCTAAACAAGTATGGGGAAATTTAAAGCTTGAATTTATGTGATAATCTTGCTGACCACATGGTAGTGATAGATGTTCTTAATCTCCTTTAATCCTGGCCCTAATAACTTTACGGTCATTTACCATTTTTTAACCAGCCATCCAATTTGGAATTTTGACAGATAAAATTTTCAAATACAGGTTACTGGAATTCATGTGATAATCTTGATTGTTGGGCTTGTGCAGGAGTTTTTTTTTTCATGAAAACGGCTGATAAAGTATAACTCTTTGCAATTAGTTCTTTTAAAAAATTGTGCGATTTAAACCAGATATTACTTTCGAAGCACGAGATGAATCTGACCTGATCCATGACGATGTTTCCACGGATTTCGAGATGAACGAACCACGTCTTGATCTTCTTCTCCGGCTGGTTGGGATCTGCAATGGTTTTTGGGGGTGTGGAGGTGACCGCTAAGAAATCTCCAGGATCCATTGTTCACAGACACAAAAATATGGTGGTGGCTCTTATTGAGAATGACCCTCGTCTAATAAGGAGGTGGAGACCTCCTTATATAGGGAGCCTCATGGCCACCATCATGGTACCCTAATGGGCCTAGCCCAGTTAGGGTTACCTCCACAAAACCCCCTCAGCCAATAACATTGTATTAGTCCATATAATAAAATAAGCCAAACAAAATAAATTTAGGGTCGTAAAACCGGGTTTAGTACCATACCCCTACAATTACAATTCTGTATATATTGGATTTACTCTTTAATATCCACCAGTTATCATTCACAAGTTATTTCAAATATGTTGTATTTTTGGTCATTTCAAATTTTAAAATTTATGTTGCAGTGTTATAAATTAACACTTGGATACTAGAAGCCTTAAAGCTCCAGTTACTCAGGTATGTTATCAAGATATGATATCAAGATAGTGGGGAGTGTAGGTGAAGAGGTAGGTCCCAGCAGAGCCCAGTTGGACCCGCAAGACTCACCTTGAAGAGGGACGTCTGCGCAGAAACCAACTGGATCCGCAGGACCCACCATGCTCAGAGACGTGACGTCCTTACGCGCAGTACGCAAGCTGTTCCCGCAGGAAATGCCTCCCAATGGTGAAGTACTCTGCCTGTTCCCGCAGCTGCGGATACAAGCCATCAGGGAAGGCCACCCGCGCAGCAAGGCTACACGCACAAGGCACTTAGCTCTCAATCACTCAGTGTCACCTGAAGGAATGAGCAAAGCCGGGAACAATCCCGCACAAAGGCGGGAGGGGGAATACTCCCGCCCAAAAGCCAGTCCGTACGATGCGGGAAGATCTTCTGTACTGTACCTGACGAGGTATGGGCAAAAGATCTGACCAAAGATACGACAGCTCATTGACAGCAGTATGGCGAGCAGCATGCTCCTGTACTGTATGTCACTATTAGCCGCTGCCTACTCACCAACTCCTGTCATGCCACGTGCATAGCCGGCAGTTGGTGGAAAAGGAATAATACACAGCAGGCCTGGTCACTATCAGCCGCTGCCTACCCACCAACTACCAGCAGGGCACGTGCGTAGGCCACAGTTGGTAGAACAGGAATACTATTCAGCCGGCCACACCTCCTTAGAAACCTACCTTCGGCTATAAATACCCCAAATGGTATGATCATCTCATCTTATCATATTATCATCATATTATACCTGATATCTGCTCTAGCAATCTCTTAATATACATTTATATTTAAAGAGCAATCTAGTCTGATTCTCACGCCGGAGGGTGGTCACAAGGAGGAACCCCCCCCCTTTTCAGTGACTGTTTTGCAGGTTATCAGAAGAACCATCTTTGTCGGGTCTAACCCCTCGTGGGAAACATCTATTCGACCCCCAGGTTACCCGTAATCTGCCCGGGGTCCGATTAGTGTTTCTTCATTGGCGCCATCCGTGCATAAAAGCTAGAACATTTCTTTTCGGTTTTTTCAAACTTCTGGAAAGATGGTTAAAGAAACTCCGGTAACCACAACCCCAGCTACTGGGGGGAATACCGGCTACACAGTCTTTACAAACACTACCCCGGTTACCCAAGCCGGGGCAAGTGAAGTAAATTTTACGAACACTACCCCAGTTACCCAAGCTGGGGCAAGTGCAGTAAATAATCGCTCACTGGGATTCACCGATACCCAGTTAGAGAAACGAACAAGGCTCCCCCGCCAAACACTCGATGAAGTTAAGGCATGGGCGGAGGCACGTCAGAAGGAATTCCAAGCTGAGTTGGACGAACGCTTGCGTTCCGTCCAACAGGCTGACGAATTCGAAGAATACTTGGACGATGACTCGGAGGAATCCGACACCGACGCGAACCCTCGCCATAGGGCAAAAGGGAAGCGTAAGGAAACAGACTCCCAACCGAGAAGGCGTTTTGGAGAAGCCTTCAAACCAAAAAACACAGGTGGAAATCCACGTGACTTCTCCAAAACATTCAGACCAATTGTGGCAAATGCGGGAACGTCCAAATTTGCAAGGGACATTGCGGAAGCAATCGCCCCAAAAAGTGCCAAACAGATGTCCAACATAGGCACATATGATGGTATATCTGACCCAGACGATCATTTGAACAGATTCATAGCGGGGGCAACCGTCAGCAATTGGACGGAACCTACGTGGTGTTACATGTTCCAAATGACGCTTGTTGGGCCAGCTAGAGCGTGGTTCGATCGTCTACCGGTCAACCACATCTACGACTGGGCAGACTTCCAGCAGAAGTTTAGCAAACACTTCAGCCAACAACGAAAGTATACAGAGGAGCAATGGACAATCCTCAAATGCATTCGAGAGGAAGATGAATCTTTGCTAGACTTCATCACTCGCTTCAACTCAAAGAAGCTTAGTCTGGGTAATATCAGCGAAGATCTTGTTCGCGCTGCTTTCATCCAGGGCGCGAACGACCCAGAGCTCATCCGCACCCTAACGGGTAAAGATGGCATGCCATCCACATGGGATGCCATCATGACAGCAGCTAAACGCTTTGCGGAAACGAAGAAGCAACTGGGTAGAGATCTCCCACAGAGCACAAACCTCTACACCCAGAAAACAAGAGAAGACAACGTCCTTACCGCCCGATTAAACAAAAAGCGGAAGCTAGGCATTTGGCAGTCAAGGGTAAACTTTGACACCTCATCCGGCTTGCAACATCGGTTAGGCGGAAGGGATAACGTACGGTCGAACCAGAACTCCAGATAGACGCCACTCACCAAAAGCGTCACCGAGATATTCGCCACCGAGGAGCTCCCATGGCCAAAGGCTCCAATAATCCGACATCGTCCCAATGCTGATCGGAGCAAATACTGTGACTTTCACAGGACAAAAGGCCACAACACTGAAGAATGCACAGACGTAAAGGACATGGTCGAAGCATTCGTCAGAGATGGGACGCTCGCGCACCTCGTGGCACAATGAACGCTGAGCAGGCTGATGCGTGTAGAACCCCAGCTGGGGAAAACACGAATAAAATCGCAGCTTCAATGTGAAGACTACATGCTGCGTAAAGAACGAGATCCCGAACCAGGTGCATATCGGCTCGATGGCACTCCCATCCCAACAACATGGAAGGGAGCTCAATTACACAGTTTGCATGTAGATCAATTCCAAATTTGTAAAGAAAAGGCCCAGAGCCACTTCTAATGGAAATGATTCTCCTTAGAACATCGACGCTGATGATTTCACATTTATACTTTTATGAACTTTCAACACGAATATGCCGGTTTTCACCGCATAATTACGTGGAAAGTCGTTGCGTGGGGAAGGCGGCAAAACCCGCATAAACCCAAAAAACGGCAACCTTCACGCAGGTCAGTTGAAGGGTAAAGTTCAGTCATCCCACTAAATGAAAGTGCCGGTCTATCCGCATGAATCATGATAGAGGAAACTGAACACTAACCTATTAACAACCGCGCGTCGAACGGTTAATTTATTCAACTCGGATATGCCGGTTTTCACCGCATAATTTCGTGGAAAGTCGTTGCGTGGGGAAGGCGGCAAAACCCGCATAAACCCAAAAAACGGCAAACCTTCACGCAGGTCAGTTCAAGGGTAAAGTTCAGTCATCCCACTAAATGAAAGTGCCGGTCTATCCGCATGAATCATGATAGAGGAAACTGAACACTAACCTATTAACAACCGCGCGTCGAACGGTTAATTTATTCAACACGGATATGCCGGTTTTCACCGCATAATTTCGTGGAAAGTCGTTGCGTGGGGAAGGCGGCAAAACCCGCATAAACCCAAAAAACGGCAAACCTTCACGCAGGTCAGTTCAAGGGTAAAGTTCAGTCATCCCACTAAATGAAAGTGCCGGTCTATCCGCATGAATCATGAGAGGAAACTGAACACTAACCTATTAACAACCGCGCGTCGAACGGTTAATTTATTCAACACGGATATGCCGGTTTTCACCGCATACATGTGTGAAAGTCGTTGCGTGGGGAAGGCGACAAAACCCGCATAAACCCATAAAACGACAAACCTTCACGCAGGTCAGTCATAGGTAAACTTTGGTCAACTAAATGAAAGTGCCGGTCCTAACCGCACAAATCATGAGAGGAAACCAAACCTATTGACAACCGCGCGTCGAACGGAAAACTTATTCAAAACAAAATTTCTAACAAAAGGATGGGGAAAACCTACACGCAGGTCAGATGTACGTAAAGTTTAGCCATCCTACTAAGTGCAAGTGACGGTCCTACCCGCACAATCACGAAAGAGGAAGCAAAACTTCAACCTATTATCTACCACGTTCAAAGGTTAACTTATCCTAAACACTTAGAAATTTCAAAAAAGATGAGGAAA
This sequence comes from Bidens hawaiensis, assembly GCF_021521415.1. Taxonomy (NCBI): domain Eukaryota; kingdom Viridiplantae; phylum Streptophyta; class Magnoliopsida; order Asterales; family Asteraceae; genus Bidens; species Bidens hawaiensis. Next base: position 79,433 of record NW_027491627.1, on the reverse strand, counting down.
ACCTACACGCAGGTCAGATGTACGTAAAGTTTAGCCATGCTACTAAGGGCAAGTGACGGTCCTACCCGCACAATCACGAAAGAGGAAGCAAAACTTCAACCTATTATCTACCACGTTCAAAGGTTAACTTATCCTAAACACTTAGAAATTTCAAAAAAGATGAGGAAAACCTCCACGCAGGTCAGATGTAGGTAAAGTTTAGCCATCCTACTAAGTGCAAGTGACGGTCCTACCCGCACAATCACGAAAGAGGAAGCAAAACTTCAACCTATTATCTACCACGTTCAAAGGTTAACTTATTCTACACTTGGAAAATTGCTAATTTAAACTAAAGTATGCAAGTCATATAACGTTTATAAAGCAAGGGATCCAGAGAAAGTAGCGGTCTTACCCGCACAAAGATTTATATTTCATAATATTCATTACAAGAATGGCCGGGTAACTACCCGCCTACAAGAATATAAATCTATACAAGCTAAATCTATCCTAGCAGTGGGAAGGGATCTTCAGGATCAAGCTTCAGGGCCACTTCCACTTGGACCAGCACCATCAGTAGAGCGTGGCAGTTCAAGGAAAGCTCTAAGGATAGCTAGCCCATCATCAGCAGCAGCAACTTCGTTTACCTTCTCCACCACCGGATGCGGGAAGGCGGCATACTGATTCACTGCTTGGTCATAAACAGCTTCAGTATCAACATTATACAAAGGGAAGTTGGAAGGCGGGATGCCTTTCTCAACGAACCCTAGACCAAGCAGGAAGCCGGCCTTTTCCCCATCCTCGTGAGAAGCGTTGAGGGCTGCGCTCATAGCATCGTCATAAGACGTATCAGCAAAGACCCGATGCACAACCTACAAGAAAAAATACAAGTATCAAAACCTTTTCTATTTATAAAGAAAAGCGTGAAGACATAAAGCTAAACATACCTGAGACAACGCTTCTCGAAGAAGCCATTCCTTGGCAACCAGAGCCTCCTGGAGGGCAGCTTGAGCTTCGTTACGGGCGCGTTCGGCTTCACTCTTGTTGAGGTTGGCAAGCAACACTTCTTTAGCCGCAGCCTCTTCGACGCCCTTTAGCTTCCGCTCAGTGTGGTCAAGCACCCCCCTCTGGTCCAAGATCTCTTGGAGCTTTTTGGCGTCTTCCATCGCCAAGGCATCATGAGCCTGCTGGAGAGCCTTTAATTTGGCTTTAAGCTCTTCATTCTCCACGCGTAGAGGCTTAGCAACAGCTTCAGCCTTGGTGGCCCTTTCAGTTGCGTTCCTAGCAGTTTCCTTAGCCAGCCGAAGCTGTTCATTAACAGCTTGGGCAGCCTTGGAACGGGCCTTGAGACGGGCCTGAACCTCAACTTCAAGGGCCTTGAACGCCTTCTCCTTCTCCGCAGCAGCCGCGGAGAGCCTCCTATTCTCCTCCCGGACAGCCCGCGCCTGAGCTACTTGAATGCGAGCTGCTTTTAACTTGTCGTTTTCACGACAAAGCAGCTCGACGCGCGGCTGCATCTGGGCCAGGAGAACCCGAAGCTCATTGGTTAGCCTACCCTCCTGGTAGCTAGCCATGGCTTCCCCCAACGCACCACTGGGAGCTGCGTGACGAGCCCAATCCACGCACTCCACAGGTGTGCGAAAGGTTGTTCCTCGGAGGATGTTCCATCGTGGAACATACACTTCATTGGAATCCGACACTGCAAAAAACATAAAGCAGTTAGGAAAAGATGATATATAAAATATATATATATATAGGCCGAAAGAACCCTACGCACCTGTAGGGTCAATAACAGGCCGATAGCCGCCAAACCCATCACCTGAACCCAAGGGAAATCCATCCAAGAGTCAGATAGATGGGAAGGAGGCAGAGGTTGGCAAGAAGCCCCATGCATACCTGAAGGATCGGCCGTCGTTGCCGATGATGGAGGAGGCATGGTAAAAGCCACCGCGGTCGCCGCTGCGGAATCCGCAGCAAAAGTAACCGCCGGCTCAGTGAAAGATGCGGTAAAAATGGCACTGACAGCCGGCGGTGATGTCATCACAGCTGGAACAGTCGGCTCAACGGAGTGAGCAACTGAACCAGCGGAAGCAGGCGCAGGCGCAGCAGCCTGGGTCGTCACCTCAGGTAGGCTGACCAAGCCTACCGTCATGGGCGGAGGGGTACTCCTCTGCGCTCCACCCTGGAATGCGTCAACATCCACGCCTGCACAAAGAAGATAAGTGTTAATGATATTAAGCTATGAAGTTAAAAATAAAGTTTGTACTTATGGGTTTTCTTGAGCCTAAATGTACGGACAGGCGGGGATGAACCCGATGGAGCCGGCCTCTTCACGCCGCTCACCATTGTCATCCTGGGCTCTCCGGAGGTGACAGTCGTCGCAGCCTCCGAAGCGGTGGTCTTATCACCACCGGGGTTCCCCGCCACCTCCTCGCTCTCGGCCTCTGAGTCAGACCGAGGCACCGGATCGGCAGTAGAGGCCACCTTTTCCTTCCCCTTCCCGCCGGCAGCCTTCTTCTTCCGCACCAACGGAGGACCATCTGCGGATTCCTCATCAGAACATAAGATTAGAGGAATTCCAGCAGAGGTTTCAACATTGAGGGGTCGAGGGTTGAATAGCGCCTTACCTGGCCGCCTGGCGCTCAGGATCTCGTGGCCTAGCGGGTAGACCTCCATGAACCGATCCGCCGTTTGTTCTAGGATGGGCAACTCGTTCTCGTCTAGAGCGCGAGTACCCATCCGAGCGGAACCGTCAGCCTCCCGCGGATACAGGAGCGACTGCAAGTCGTTCCCCTCTGAAATAAACAGGAAAGAAGTTAGAAGAGATTCTAAATCAACAAAAAGAAACAGAGCATACCGTAAGGAACAGAGTTCGAACCGTATTCAAGGACGATTGGGATCTTTTGCACATCCGCATCCTTCCACACCCGGCTCATCCCGAGCATCACCATCCCGGACTCCGCAAACCGGTAAACCGGAGATTGGACTCGGGATATCTTCGAGAACCATTCCGCCTCCTGGTAGTTGGAGGCGTGAAGGCTGGGAAGTGCTTGCCCATTCTTGAATTTCATGGCAAGGGGGATGGCGCGAGCGGAGATGTAGAAGAACTCCCGCTTCCACGAGCGAAGACTGCGCTCGGTTGCGCAAATCTTCAAACCCTTAATCCGGGTTATCAGCGTATACCACCCCTGGATGCACCTCCAAGAGTAGAAGGTCATCAGGCGGTCGACATAGGGCTCAATGCCCAGAATCCGGCACACCCACTCGAAGTGGCGAACCTTCGCGATCGCCATCGGGTGCACCTCGGTCAGGTGCACACCGTGCCTCTCCAGGACACGGGACACAAACTTTGTCAATGGGAACCTAAGATTCCCATAAACAAAGAATGCAGCATATACCCCGATCTTGCCTCTGGGGGCATCATACACCGTCTGATGGGGTTCAGGAAACTCAGGCTCGAGAGACTCGAGCATGAACTTCCTGACGACGTACTGATATAGATCGACAGGCAGAGCACACTGGCACTCGCCAGCAGTACTCTTGTCATCGGCGAACACCCCAGCCTCCTGGGCTGTAGATTCGAGATCACGAGAAGACATCTTGCAGATGAAAGAAGAAAACGATTTCAAGGGAATGACTCGACTGAAAAGATGAGTATTCGCCGGAAATCGTTTTGAAGATGAAGAGAAGTGAAAGTGTGAATTACAAAGGACCCTCTCCCCCTTTATATACTAATCGCAATTAATGCGATGAATTTAATGCGGAAGAGAGAGAAATCGAAGGTGCAATGAAACTATGACACGTGGCAAAAAGCAAGCTGGCAACAGCTGTTGAAAGGACGCGTACCATTAATTTCGCGGCCACGCGCCCGAAAAATTGCGCCCACGCGCCTGAAAAAGCGTCTGGAATGACCATGTACTGTCACGTCACTATAACTTCCTGCACGTCCTGACACAGTCAGAAGAAACCGTCGCACGACGTTTCAGAGGTTTGGACTGTTCTTATCCTTTCACCAACTCTTCGAATTTCAAAATTCAAAAAGATTCAAAAGTAAGCGGGAAAATACCCCTTACCTTGGCAACCAAGTAACTATAAGACGGGTGCGGGTACAGTGTTAAGGCAAAACCCTTCACATACCTAGCACCCGCAGGGAATTGACGCCAGGAATACCTTGGCAACCAAGTAACTATAAGACGGGTGCGGGTACAGTGTTAAGGCAAAACCCTTCACATACCTAGCACCCGCAGGGAATTGACGCCAGGAATACCTTGGAAGTAAAGTAACCATAAGACGAGCGCGGGTACAGTGTCAAGGCAAAACCCTTCACATACCTAGCGCTCCGCAGGGAATTGAAACCAAGAAGGATCTTCTGGGCAATGCTTGCGGAAACAGAAATAACATCCCCGCATAGCGGGAACGTCGAGAACTACATTGTTTGAAGCTCCAGGATGGAATTGGTGGTTTTAACATAATTGATCACTATGTTCAAAACTACCAAAACCTCATGGAGAATCCGCACAAGTGGGACTCAACGCTCCTGACTTGCGAGGAGGTTACAGACCTACCCGCATCATACCCAAAGATCAATTAGGAAAGTCGGGAATTTTTGCAAGTGACAAGGACTTCCGCGGGAAGAATCCCCATGGAAAACCTTAAAACTAAACCCTTTTCAAAACCCTTTGCTTAAGTCCAAAAGTTCACCTCACTTTATTAAACATTCATGAGAAGAACATTGGACTGGGGGGACTTGAAGAGGTAGGTCCCAGCAGAGCCTAGTTGGACCCGCAAGACTCACCTTGAAGAGGGACGTCTGCGCAGAAACCAACTGGAACCGCAGGACCCACCATGCTCAGAGACGTGACGTCCTTACGCGCAGTACGCAAGCTGTTCCCGCAGGAAATGCCTCCCAATGGTGAAGTACTCTGCCTGTTCCCGCAGCTGCGGATACAAGCCATCAGGGAAGGCCACCCGCGCAGCAAGGCTACACGCACAAGGCACTTAGCTCTCAATCACTCAGTGTCACCTGAAGGAATGAGCAAAGCCGGGAACAATCCCGCACAAAGGTGGGAGGGGGAATACTCCCGCCCAAAAGCCAGTCCGTACGATGCGGGAAGATCTTCTGTACTGTACCTGACGAGGTATGGGCAAAAGATCTGACCAAAGATACGACAGCTCATTGACAGCAGTATGGCGAGCAGCATGCTCCTGTACTGTATGTCACTATTAGCCGCTGCCTACTCACCAACTCCTGTCATACCACGTGCATAGCCGGCAGTTGGTGGAAAAGGAATAGTACACAGCAGGCCTGGTCACTATCAGCCGCTGCCTACCCACCAACTACTAGCAGGGCACGTGCGTAGGCCACAGTTGGTAGAACAGGAATACTATTCAGCCGGCCACACCTCCTTGGAAACCTACCTTCGGCTATAAATACCCCAAATGGTATGATCATCTCATCTTATCATATTATCATCATATTATACCTGATATCTGCTCTAGCATCTCTTAATATACATTTGTATTTAAAGATCAATCTAGTCTGATTCTCACGCCGGAGGGTGGTCACAAGGAGGAACCCCCCCCCTTCTCAGTGACGAGCTCACGGTGTCTGTTTTGCAGGTTATCAGAAGAACCATCTTTGCCGGGTCTAACCCCTCGTGGGAAACATCTATTCGACCCCCAGGTTACCCGTAATCTGCCCGGGGTCCGATTAGTGTTTCTTCAGTAGGCTATATAATGCAGAGCATGATATGGTTCTATACCTCAATTGATACAGACTATATTTTGTATAAGATAACTGTCTTAAAACTTTTTATTTGATGGATTAGTTCAATTTCATTGCATTTGATCACATTGGCAAGGTGCCAAGGTAAGCGACATTATATTTTCTATATATTTCCACTTAAGTTTTTAGATTTTAATAATTTTTTTGTTCATTTGAATTTGCAGAAAGATTATATAACAACCTTTTGTTTACAATTATATATATATGTGTGTGTGTGTGACTTAACTGCTACAACAGATTTGCGTCTTTGCAGAAAAGAACTATTAGTAAGCTCTACCGAATGCATCAGGTATATTTAGTCTTTAGTATTGTTTTTATGAATTTCATATTCTATTTTTTATTCTTATTATTACCATGTTTGGTTGTGAGTGACAGGTAATAATGGATCATTTGTTACAACCACCAGCTAGCTTTATTGATCAATAGTAAAAATAGACGAGGATAGGAACAATCCCATTGTCAGAAATATGACAATTGACCCTTTACAAAATATTTTATTTATACATATATGTGTTTTGAATAATTTTACATGTTTACCACTTCTATCTCATATTTATTACATTTATGCTATTTATATCTCATGTTTATTTATATCCTTGAATATTGAGTCAAAATTATGATTCGACTATGTATGTACATTGTACACACGTATCTTTGGAGTGACTAATTCAAACATGGAACTTTTAGCGCAACTGTTATATCACCGATCAATGGCGGGAATTTATAAGTTATCAATATCATTCATATATTTCTAGGTTTAAAATATAATTTGCTACTACTTTTTAGGGGTTGAATGAGTATTTAGATTGAATGAGTAAGTAGATAGGAATTGTAAATGTTTCTATTTAGAAGTAGATAGGAATTGTAAATGAAACATTGTACAAAAATTTGTATTTATTTATTATAACTTTAAAATGTTTGGAACCCACACCCGTGTATCACACGGGGTTATAACCTAGTTAAGAATATATTTATTTTATATTAAATCAATACCTAGATAAAGGTATGTTTATAACTATATTATATATAGGAGAGGGTTATCCTAAAAATAAATAGTTTCCTAGGAAAACTAGGAATAAATCATAGCCATTAAATTATGTTGATCAATGGTTGAGATTTAAAACAACCAAAAACCGACATAGTTTTCTAGAATTACTCTTTCACCATTATAACCGACATAGTTTCCTAGATTTATTCTTTCATCATAGTTTGTAATGCCAAATGTCAAAAATTTATTGGTTCTTATTAATCATAGGAAACTCCTTATTCTTATTTGAACCCTTTTCATTATATATATATATATATATATATATATATATATATATATATATATATAGGGAGAGGATCATGAGAGAACTCCATTTTATAGAGAGAACTAGAGAACTAATAATGAAGTATTTTTAGTTTAATTAAAAAAATATTTTGAAAATTTTTTTTCTTTCATCCTTCTTATATATTGTTATTCTTCACCACAAAAAAATATAAAAGTGAAAAAAAAATAAAAAAAAATTAACGAGTAATGCATATATGCAATACACCGACTTTTTTTATAATGCATATGTGTAATAGTGTGCATTTTGATATTTTAAATAGTGTTGAATAGCATATATATAGTTGTTTGTATTGTATATTTGCAATAGTGTTATATTATATACAAAAATTTAAAAAAATCGATATAGTGCATATGTGCATTAGTGTTATATTACATGTATGCGATAATGTGTTTTGCATACAATTATTAGTGTCGTATTTGCATATATTCAATAGTGTGTATTGGATAATGCAATTGTGTTGTATTATATGCAATAAAACACTATTGTATATATGCAATAGGCATTAGTGCACATATGCACTACAGTACTACACCGACAAGTTTTTTTTTATTTTTATTTTTTTTAGGAACAATATCATCTTATTAGAAGGAGGAAAGAAAAAGAAATCCCAAAATATTTTTTTAAAAATAGTTAAAAATATTTTTTTACCAGTTCTCTAGTTCTCTCTTCAAAATGAGTTCTCTCTAGATCCCACCCATATATATACATATATATATATATATAGGGGTAGGATCTAGAGAGAACTCCTTTTAAAGAGAGAACTAGTAAAGAATTATTTTTCACTATTTTTAAAAAAAAATTTGTGATTTCTTTTTCTTTCCTCCTTCTAATAAGATGATATTGTTCATAAAAAAAAAAACTTGTCAGTGTAATACTGTAGTGCATATGTGCACTAATGCCTATTGCATATATACAATAGTGTTTTATTGCATATAATACAACACAATTGCATTATCCAATACACACTATTGAATATATGCAAATACGACACTAATAATTGTATGCAAAACACATTATCGCATACATGTAATATAACACTAATGCACATATGCACCATATCGATTTTTTTAAATTTTGTATATAATATAACACTATTGCAAATATACAATACAAACAACTATATATATGCTATTCAACACTATTTAAAATATCAAAATACACACTATTGCACATATGCATTATAAAAAAAGTCGGTGTATTGCATATATGGGATTACTCGTTAATTTTTTTAATTTTTTTATTTTTATATTTTTTGTGGTGAAGAATAACAACATATAGAAGTATGAAAGAAAAAAAATTTTAAAAATATTTTTTTTAATTAAATTAAAAATATTTCATTATTGGTTCTCTAGTTCTCTCCATAAAATGGAGTTCTCTCATGATCCTCTCCATATATATATATATATATATATATATATATATATATATATATATATATATATGTATATATGGTAAGGATCCAAAAAGAACCCTTTGCAAATTGAGAACTTTGAGAACCATTTTGAATCACTTAAAACACCTTTAAAAAATATTTAAAAAAATCATAAAACAAAAAATATTAAAAATTTTAAAAAAGTAAAAAAACAAAATTCTTATATTTCATTCCGGTTTCATTAAAAAAAACAGAAAAAGCGTCGTATTATACACATATGTATAATTTTATTTAATCTTTAGTTATGTAATATACACATATGTACAGTATCATTTATCTTAAATTATACACATGTGTACAAAAAAACATGTAAGTGTACATATATGTATATATTATACATTTGTGTGTATAATTTAGTTAAACCGAGTTTTTTTTATGAAACCAGGATAATAAAATAAGAATTTTGGTTTTTTTTTACTTTTTTGATTTTTGTGTTTTTTTAATTTATGATTTTTTTTTATTTTTGGGTTTTTTATGGTCCAAAATGGTTCTCATAGTTCTCAATTTCAAAAAATTTCTCTCATGATCCTGATCTTATACATATATATATATATATATAATTGATTTATTTTGAGAACCGCTTTGAGTTTTAAGAACTCGAAAGAACCCAATAACAACTTTTTTTTTGAATTTTTTTTGCACATGTGTAATACGTAAGTGTGAGTAATGTACAAAAAATTACCGTAATTTTTTACACACCGAATCAACTTTTTACACATGTGTAACTAAAGTTTAAACTTGTGTAATTAACATAAATCTTTATTCTCTCTTCTGGTTCATTTTTTATTCAAATTTAATCTCAATCACATATTCTAACTCATTTAATTAAATGTGTGGTCCAAAATTGAGTTCTTGAAGTTCTTACAACTCATCAAGTTCTCAAAATATTCCTCCCATATATATATATATATATATATATATATATATATATTATTTTTTTATATAAACGCATCATATACGTGATGCGCACACATCACGCAATAGATTTTTGGACTAAACGCATCAGAGCGCGTCACACAATTTAAAACCAAGGGTGAGACTCATGACCCATACCCGTGAATTCGGATCAAATGCATGAAACACCTCCATTTAAAAATAATACAACATGATAACTTAAGAGAATGTAAAGAGCAACCAGAGTAATTTAAAATGTTTCATATATATATATATATATATATATATATATTATAGCTTTTAGCCCGTGTGTTACACTGGTTACTTTTAGGCTTTTTTAGTCATTTTGCTATTTTGAATTTTTGTAATGATTTGTTTTATTTTTCAACAAAGTTTTGTTTTGATTTAATATGTAAATATATTAGCTTGTTACTTCATTATTATTTTAATATTTGGCTCTTTCAATTGAGATGGATAGGTTTATAGTGTTAGATGAGTCCTACTCGAATAATTAACACCGCTAATAGTATGTAGTCCTAATTTCCTCCAATTAGCTATTGGTATCGTAAAATTTCATTTTGTATTAATTAAAATGTGTTTAAACTGTAATTTTTATATTTATTAGTTGGTTTTAAAGTATAGTTTGTTTCTTTGTCTTATTTTTTCGTTTGTATATCAAATGGGGTCTCTGGGTCTATCTGTTAATGTACCTAACATTTTGTTATTTAATATATGATTTTTTTTCTAGATTTACATGAATGTATATTATATGGCTTGTTTTATTTACATTTGTATGGAGTTGTTAGGGTTGTTTGGTGATGTGAAACGTATATGCTGTTTACGTTTGAATGGAATGAATAGGCATGGAATTCTTTTTTTGAGTGACAAATTTCAGTCGCATATTTATTCAATTGGATTGAAGAAAGAGCTTCCATATGTTGAGGAAGCGTCTATGATTAAAGGCCGCTTCCATGATTAAAGGCCTTGCTTTTAAGTATGAAGATCAGAGTGAATATGATCAATAAATTGTGTATATCAAAGAATAGTTTTATTCTAAAGAAATTGATAGGACTTTTTTGGGTGGGAAGATGCTTCCTCCAAAACTTATACTTGCCATGATGTGGAGAACTCAACAGATTTGGCGTTTCTGAGAGTTTTAGATAATTTGAAGATGGCAAATGCAAGGAAGCTAACAATAAATTTTGAGTTCGAAGAGAAAGTCAGTGCAAGGGTTAGGGGATTATTAGATGCTTTCAATAGAGTCTATTTTGATGACTTATTAGATGGGATGTATGATCATATATGATGATTATTGATTAAGGTAACTTTATTTGAATATATGAATTTTATGCTTAATAGTTGTAATGTTATGTGTATTGTGATTTTATGTTTATAGGTATTAGATGATAGTAAATTATGAGTTTGATTGTCATAATTAAGATTAATTTGAAGATATGAGTAGGTCTTAAAAAGATATTTTGTTTTAAAAGTGGTATTTAGATTTGTTTGTTTTATGGTTTGTAGTTAGTTATTTGAAATCAAGTTATAGCCCGCGAATTTACGCAGGTTTTCTAACATTTTTCGTAATTTGTTTCAAGGATTCTATAATATTTATTTTCATTGAGTAACGATTGTCTTCATCTTTTGTGAAACCGTATAGGTATCGTCAAACTTCATCCCATTTATCAGCTTAAACCTGATCCTCAATTTCATGTTGATGAAAAAAGCTAATTCTTGTTCCTACCGGCACACATGTAGTTCACATGAGGAAGTTAGTATCGTATACCATAAAACACGCATCTATATTTTCATGTTACAACACTATATGAGAAGTTACATGTATGAAGTAAGTAATGTTGTAAAAGTAGGTTTATAAGGCCGAGTACTCCCCGAGTACTCGCTACAAGGTATGTCACCGATGAGAGTTTCTTTAATTCTTCTTGGTTACTAAGAATCGATCAAAAGTTGTCAACCTCAGTCAGATTCACATATATTTGTGAACATTAGCTGATTTTGACTTAAAATATTAGTTTCTTAATTAATGATTAGCATTTTTAGAATACTTTATTATTTCAAAATGTATTTCTCTTATTTATATTGATATTCACATGTTTTGTTATAATTATTAGTAAACAAATGATATTTGACATATATATAATATCCAAAAATTACATTTCTTTATATTTACCAAGTCCAATTATTCTCCGAGTACTCCCAACTTCCTAGTCAGCCGCCTTGGAAGTAACCATATTGTTTCAGTGTTTAATCATTCTTAAATCATATTTCATATTTTGATAAACGTTATGTACTTTTTAAGACTTTTAAAGAGCCATGCATTATAGGGATGTAAAAGACCGGACTGAAGGAACCCTTGTTGGTGTTTGTCCGTTAACCTTTTATCATATTAAGGAAGCCTTGGGTTGTTGTAAGTTTTCGATCCAAAATGACCAATTTTTCCTTTTCCCGTTTTTAATGTTGTTGGTATTGCCTACTAAGCTTATATGTTTGGACCCTACAAACGGGCAGTGTGGATATTGAGGTATTCACTAAAATTATTATTGGTAATAGAACTATTGTTCATTCTAAAGTGATTACGACCGTTCATTTATAACATAAACATTAAATTATGTTTGGTTAATTAAATGAACGGACATAAACAAAAGTTGTGTTTGTTCATTTATGTTCGTGACAGTCATCAGATAAAATAATACGCTAAACATTAAATCCCATATATACCCAGACTGCTTAAACATTAATCTTGAATTATAATCAATTTTGACTTCAAGAATCAAAGTGATAACCCTATTTTTATTTAAAATCAATTAAATATATAACTAATATACATGCTGTAGTGAAAGTCTTTTGTTACAATCGGAACCACCGACATGGTTATCCATTCCGAGCATTCACATCCCTTCCCTTATCTTCAAATTCAAAATTACACTATAAAACATTACATTTTATCTCTCATTTTCAATTAAATAATATTTTCTTATACTTCTATTATTACATTCCCTCCCTCCTGCACTCGCAACCACTTTAAAAAAAATATTAAAAGAAATATAGGTGGTGAACGGTAACTTTTTTAAATATATAGAAAAATCACTACATTTTCTCTATCATATACTCACAACACCCTAAATCACTCACTACATTTTAAAAAAACCCTCTCACATAAAATGAGGGGTATGATGTGAATGCTCTATTTATTATTATTATTATTATTATTATTATTATTATTATTAAAAAGGATATATAGTGAGGCCGAAATCGAGTATACGGTATTTTAGTCTTCCTCTAAAAGCATCGAAACCTTTTATGCAAATGCAAGCGAATTGGTGCATGTTCAAATCAATTTCGAAGTACTTTAATCCCCCACGATTTTAAATAGTATGGATATTTAGAGGTCAAATAATCAGCAGCAACAAAATTGGTTAACGTAAGAAATTAAGGTAACTAAATGACTTATTTACCCTTTTACGATAGAAAAGTGATTATATATCTCATGAAGTAAGAAAATATTCAAATTTAAAAGTGATTTATCCCATATTGATTATTCAGTTTCACTCAGTACTTTTCAAATTTTCAAACTATCTTGTGAATTGCTTTGTATAGGTTGTGTTTTAGCTATGGTTGATAAATGGGTCAAGACGTGTACCCAACGGGTCTAACTCCAACATAACATGTTTAGCTAAACAGTTTCAAGGATCCTGAACTCCTTTATGACAAATGCACACCCGCAATTTTGTGTTAGGTTCACGTGTTTTCTGGTTTCTTTATAATAAGGCTACGATTAAAAAACCAAATCATGATCCAAACTAAAATAATAAAAAATATGTATCTTGAAAAGCGATTAATAATCAAATAAATTAAAGAACCAAACCAAAACAATAGTAATTGCAGAGATGGATTCATGAAAACTCCTAGATGAAATACAATATCAACGATTTTAAGTAAGAATAGGATGATCTGATAAATTCGATTGCGAAAATCGCCTGCAAGAATCTATTGAAGCCCGTTGACGAAACAGTGTCACAACGTCAGTCGATTGGAAACCCATATGCCAAAGTCCACTGATTTGCAATTCTTTCTATATAAACCCTCCATAAATAATGCATACACCTCCATCATCTTCTAGCGGTTGTCTGATGACTCCTTTTTTTCCATCTGGTGTGCAATATGAATAAGTAATAGAAATGCCTAATCAAGCTTCAATCATGCACGAGGACTTAAATAACCTGCAACCAATTCATGCATATTAAAATATTAATCTTAAGCTAAGTATAATGCCTTCATCTTTCATAAATAAATGTACCTAAAATTAATCTAATAAATCCGCTACGGCAACTAATACCTAACTAAAGTCACACGATCAGCATTTAGTATGCGCAACGAAGCAGAACGTTGTCATGTAACAGTTTATACAATCAGATATTTGAAATTGTTAGCAAAATAGGTTCACAACATACTGATTAATTCGGATTGCACCTTGAACATTTGTTACTTCAGCTGGTCAGTTTCAAAACTTTCATACTATAAAGAACGGTTTGGTTACCATAAACCGACTGTATAAAAATGGAACGAACCATTAGATAAGTACGTATTCTACTCTTTTAAGATATTTATTATTAGATAAAATTAATCATTTACATGTGTATCTAGACTTATGTAGATTAAAATTTAAAAATAAATGAAAAGAGCTATTACAATACGTAAGTTGGTACCAGTTGCAGGTAATTTTTTTAGTCTTCTGAGTTTCTAGTTCTGTAGATAAAAACTTTAAATGTATACTTTGTGATAAGCATATAAACAAGGCTAACATATAATTTTGGGTGACATTAAGCCAACATTGACCTAGAAAAAAATAATATTGATTCCTTTCTTTATAAAACCTATCTTTAAACAAAACCTACATATGCTAAACTGTAGTATTAATTACTAATTATAAAACCAAAGCAACTATCTACACAATGAGGGAAAAATAATCAAGTATATATAAAAAAAAGTAATAAGCATTAAATTCAAAACCATACAAAATTGAATCCATATGCAGCAATATGACAAACAACAATCATAGAGTTTATAAACCTACTAAATGCATGACTCCTAATAGGTGATTAGCATAATTCTGATACAAGGAAAATCCAATATTTGGAATTAGAACCCATGTCAATAATGCTAGTTTTGGGCAGAAAATAAGTAAAGTGAAATCACCAAAACACATATTTTAGTTTTCAGTTTGATAATGACGGAAGGTCGTTTTTTTTCCAAGAAACCCAGTAATCATCATACTTTAATAATCACTAATAAGTTACCAGAATAAGCAAAGCATACTACTTACCTGTCAAAGGTGAAAGATGGACAATAGGGTTCCGATTCAAGACTGGATTGAAGTAAAAATCAGTTGATCGATTAAAGATGACAAAATCACCAATCGAAGGTCACTTTTGAGTTGTTTGTCGATGGCTGTAGAACAAAGATAACAAATTGGTTTCTTGGGTGATTAGGGTTGAGGAAACTAATGAATCAGAACCTAATTCGTAATTGGAGTGGAGATTAGGGCGGTGGGGAGGGGATGATGGTGTGGAACGTGGACAAGGTCAGTGATGGTGATTTTTATAGCTTTACAAATAATAAGTTATTTGGTATTTGAGATGTTTTGGCCCGTGTAAGGGTAATCTGGGTCAAATCGGGTTAAATCTATGAGAGCTTTTCATTTAGAAATCAAGCAATCTAATAGCTTTAGAAGGGATGGGAACAATATGAGAGCAACATGTACGATTTTATAGTAGGCAATTACATAGATAGTTAAATAGATTGTTTATATAAAATATTTAGCATAAGTAGCACATGCATACTAAATTATACAGTTATGCGAATGCTTTGATGAGATCCACTAAAATATCCTATATTTTTTTTTATTACAAATATATATTTTAAACTACGAGATAGTTAAACTTCAACTTACGAATCTCATTATTTTGCACATGAACCACACACATATTAAAAAATTATTGGGTTATGTCAATTCAACTCTACCATATCCAGAGTGTACGTTGATATATAGACTTATTACAATCAAATTCAAATAGATTTATTGATACTAAGATGGTGATTGTTTTATTGAAAATTTCTGTGTAGCCTCTTTTATCTACGTCGTGCAGATCATGTGCGGACATTAACTTTTGCAGACTATTTGTTTTCTCGAAGACGTTTCATTAAAAAAACGTCCGCGCAAACTCTTCTCGATGCAGACTTGGCCCATCCAATTCTTAGATCTTATAAGGTCTGTAGAAGGTTAAAACACCACATCCTACCACCACCCACTATCCACCATCACCACCACCCACCGTTCATGTAACATCCTACTTTCGATAAGAATTAATAAAATAAATTTCGTTTATTTTATAGTGTGTCGTGTATTAGTTTAATTAAATAAACTATAAGAAGACGGGCTTGGACTTCAAAAGATGTAATAAGAGATGGAATGCGTCTTAGGTCCATGGGCTTAAGGGAGTATAAATACCCCTTAAACCCTATTCATTTCCATTTTATCCATCTCTACACCATAGCCTACACCATAAAAAACACACACAAACACTATCCTATAACCCGAGACAAGATCCGAAGCTGAAAACCCGAACCCGTGGGTGCTAGAACGCTGTGATGAATCAAAACAACATCAAGACTAGACCGTGTTCATAAACCGACGCGTTTAAGGTATGTTTAAAACGAAAACTTGTTCATTTAGGCTTGGATTCGTTTAAGTAATTCTAGATCTATGCGACTATGGTGAAAACGAATCAAACGGACTAATTCACAGCGAAATCCATTAACAATTGATATGTTAACCGAGGGTATTAAGAGCCGGCTGTATATATGTAGAAAACGCACCAATTTAGACTCGATGTTTGGGTGAATTGATTGTTAGGGTTTGTAGGCACTAGTAATACGAGTTCAATGGAACCAAATTTATGTTGTTTCGTTAAGAATCGGAGGTTTAATTGCAGATCTGATGCCTGTTGATTGTTATTGTTCTTGACAATTTTGACTTTGACCCCTTAGTCAAAGTTTGGATAAGAACAGATGCTAATTCGTTATGATGAACGGATTAAGACAACGAATCAAGTGATTCGTCACTCACCCAGTTCGTTTTGTTAAGACAATGAATCAAGTGATTCGTTACTCACCCAGTTCGTTATGTTAAGAAACCGAACCAAGTGATTCGTTACTCACCCAGTTCGTTGTGTTAAGACAAGAGAATCAAGTGATTCGTTACTCATCCAGTTCGTTATGTTAAGGCAAAAAATCAAGTGATTCGTTACTCACCCACTTCGTTATGTTAAGACAACGAATCAAGTGATTCGTTACTTACACCTTGTTAAGATAACGAACCAGATAACGAATCACACAATATAACGAATGAAGGAAAGTTTCATAATGAATCAGAGGTAATTCATTATAATGAATGAGCTGGCGAAGTAGAAAATGATTTAAAATCCTAATGGAAAATGTGTTAAACAGTTAATGAAAATAAAATTTTTCCAAGCTGACCTGGCAGCTTAACCCGCCAAAGGCTCTACCCCTTGGACCCCGATAGGGGGTGCTGCCCCTAGAATCCCGCTGCCAGGGTCGTTGCCCCGGGAACCCCGTTCGTTGTGGGTTATGATAAGATAGAAATATGATATGGGTAGTAGTGGTTAATTGATACGTGTAATTGTTATACAGTTAGCCAAGCCCAGTTAAAGAAACGAATAACCATTAACGGTGAACGTAACAGAATTCAGGTGAGTTTCTAGCCCCATTCCTTGTTATGTATTCGGGGTTGTGTGCATACTTGATGTGATTAGTTAATACACTTACCTTAAGTGGTAAGTGTATGTCTTATATGATTTATGTATGAATGAATTCTTGACCATGCATGAACGATCTTTGGATATTGCATGTACCGTCGTGGGATAGTTTAAAGATATGATTGATATATATATATATATATATATATATATATAAATGATGTATGTACGTATGGAAGTTATAATGATGAATGTATAGAAAGGTATGGAAGGTACGGTTAGAAAGGGAACGAACCCTAATAATATACGCGAATGTAGGGAACGGACCCCAATAATATCCGTGAATGTAGGGAATGAACCCTAACAATATCCGCGAATGTAGGGAACAAACCCTAATAATATCTGCGAATGTTTTAGGACGAGGTAACTGTATATGTGTATGTATAAAAGGAAAGAAGGAAAGTATGATAGTATTAACGTTCGAAGAAAGGTAAAGAACCTTGTATGTGTATGTACCTTTTGGGTGTGTATATAAGAATGTGTATGGATGTATTGTATGTTACTTGATTAACTAGAACTCACTCAGCGTAGCTAACTTTTAGTATGCACGCAGGTGAGTAGGATGAGGCAGCTCGCTTGGTGAGGACACATGACATGGAATTGAAGATACTGGCATCCCAAGGAAATGTTATGATGTTTTTTTAAAGACTATGTTTTATATTTAATGACGATGAATGTTTGTTAAGACAAGATTTGAAAGTTATGTAATATATTATGGTTGAAGTTTTATATTCTGCGAAAGTTTAATTAACTCTGATATTTAGAACTGTGTTAATGAGTAAATCAAACGTCCAAAGTAAGGCACAGGTAACGGGGCCTTACAGTTCACCACCACCACCCACCCACCGTCCGCCACCACCACCGCCGCCCACTGTTCACCACCACCGTCCACCCCACCATCCACCACCCATTGTCCGCCATCCTCCACCACCCCCCCACCACCGTCCACCGCTGTCTACCACCACCGCCACCACTATCCACCACCCACCACCACTGCCTTCTTCCATCCACCGCCACCACCCACCACTACCATTATCACCATCTAGCACCATCACCACCACTTTTCGTCGCCACCACCGTCTACCACCATCATCCACCACCACCACTGTCCGCTACCCACCACCGCCACCATCCACCACCACCACCGACCGTCCATCACCACCACCCACCACTACCACTATCACCATCCAGCAACACCACCACCCACTACCACAATTCATACATTACCACCAGTTTATTTTAGCAATATACAGACGTTAACATTAATTTTAGCAATCTACATATGTGTTCTCTACATATTACAAATGGTCATGTATGTTTCTGCTAAAGAAATAATGTTATAAGATTCGACGAGAATGAACCTAGGATTATAGGATTGTACATTTAGGCTTTAAAATAGGATGAAATGGGCTTGTGTTTTGTTGACATCTAATAATATTTTTGAACATAATATTTTACCCCAAAACAAGTTTATTTGTATTTTCATCTTTGTTGTATATTTTTATTTGTTAGCAAAAGAAAGAATAGATACAGAAGATGAATTGTTCTCAACTTTCACAATTCACCTTCAACATTGTTTTAAGCACAATATCTATCAAATAACCTTGTTTATGCAAAGTACGAAACAAGTGATTTAAAGAAAATGTTATTGTGGTTTTATATGTATTATTTCAGTGTTGTTTGACTATTATTTAAATTTCTATGTTGAAGGATCTTTTTATTTAAATTTCAGCTTATATAAACATTTCTGTTTGATTTTTGCAGTTTGTAGACGTTAAAAAATAACAGTCTTCTTTTTGCAGATTGCAAAGGTTTGGTCCACGTCTTTTTGCTGCAGATGTGGTCCGCAGACTGCAAACATTTTACCTCTGAAAAACAAACAACACCCAAGAGTACGAATCGAAAGAGGAACACACCCGATAGCATATTTATAAATAGTAATTTACACAATGAACAATTATTTTATGAAGAGGTTACCCTCAATATGGGCTTTAGGAGTGATCAATTAGAGAAGACTTTTAAGGAATTAGAGAGAAAGGCCCATAGAGGCCCAATAAGGAGTCTAATAAATGAATATATAATAAAGATATAATAAAAGAGATAAAGATGCAAGAAAGGAATATGGCCAGGGCCAGTCCCATCAAACGTGGAAAAGAGGCTGCTAGCTTGCTGGCGAGAGGCTCAAAACGGGAGCATGCCTCCTGGACCTGTTTAAAATACAATGGACAAGAAGAGGAAGAGGGAAGACCTAGTGAGGAAGCTTAGGAACCATGGGAAAGAAGGTACACTTAGAAGATCAAGTGAATATCCATCATGTAAAGCAAGCCTCACTCCCCCCTATATGATAAACGGGGGAGAACCTTGTAAAGACATACATACATATTTAGCTCAAATATACAATTTATCTTCAGATTCTCATTCTCTCTATTCACTTCTAGAACTCATACACTCATCACTTATACAAGAAATTCAAGAAATTCACATTAAGTTCCAATACTATAGATTAACCATTATTACTCTAGTAGCGAAACAAATATTAAATATAGTCTGGGAAACATGTTTAGCTAAATACGTATTGTTCGAGACTTCGAGTTAAACTGAATTAATTTTATAAATTTAGGAAGGATTAATTAAATCTAATAATAAACATATTGCTACCAACTTTAAAAGGTAATTGTTATGATAAACATATTGTTACCTACTGATAATTGTTATATGGAGTCACTAATATGTCTTTCAGATTCATTTATGTTCTAGCTTATGTCTAGTTTGATTTGTCAACCTCTGCACTTTATAGAACCAAAACAACTCGCCTATCCATGTCCCACCACGGCACCACCATTACGCTTCCTTACCACATTGTTCCCCTTTCCACCACCATATAGTCAATCATTCCACCACCATAGGATACCTAAAGGCAGCAAGAAATTTTTTCTTACGGTTTCGGGATTTTTCGGTGCTCGATTTTTTTCTGGCATCAAGTTTTCGGGACTATATGGGTCGGGTCGGTCGGTCCTTCGGTAAAAAAATAAAATGCAATATCACCATCATAAAAAAGTGCATCGTTAACATTCAATAAAATACAAAGTCATAATAAATAAAAAAATATTACTTATTATAATTGTTCCATATGCGTTTTCATGTTTTGAAAACGATTCATTACATCTTCAATCGCAACTTTCAAAAAGAACTATTTTTCAATATAACAAATACAAGCATCATTAAACACTTGAAGCACTTAAACATCAGAATCAAAGAAAGAGTTGTCGTGAGGTACGGATGAATGATCGATTGAAACCTTAAACATTTGAAGCAATCAAAGAAAGAGTCGGTTGACCGTTATTAACCTTTTTAAAGAATGTTTTAATTAAATTGAGCAGCTAGCATCTAGACAAAGAAATACAAATAAATTATGGCCCTATGAAATAACATAATATCTTAAATTAACAATGGTACCAAAAGGTTTCTGTGTAATGACTGATGATTGTTACATGAGATGTGAAACCAAATAAATACAAGGGATCAATCTTGTTTTGGACAAAAATCTGCTAAGGATCAAGTATCCAAATTTGTAAAAGTTAGGTATAGTGCTAACACGATAATGACAAGTGTGTAATCGTAATATTGGTGAACACAAAGGTTTGATCACGAGGGAAAAAACCCATAATCACGATAATCTTACTACGGTCAAAACTTAACAAGGTAATCTTTGGACGAATTGCTTCGGTCAAGGATTAACGAGGTAATAGTTGGTCGAATCTCTTCGGTCAAGGATCAACAAGGTAACCTTTGATCAGTTAGTACGTGGTTATCGTAATCTCCGGCACAAAAAACACCCGGACAGTGAAAACTATCACCGTCAAGTATATTGATAATAAAAGGTAGTTACAAGCATTGTGGAGTTAGTGATCGAGAATACAAGGTAAACTAGTGAGTAGAGAGAATGTTTGCTTCTGCTCTAGTGTGTGTGATAGTACATGTGTCTTCCTAATCGATCATACTCAATTATATAAGGAAAAAGTAATTAACTAACTTAACAACTTCATCCTATAAATCCGCTAGTCTTCCACTCTTCACCAACGTGCCTTTTGACCACGTGCTGATAGCCACTCACTAGCGAATAAAGTGGTAGACCAGGTCTAGATACCGTTGTTGTTATTTAAACGTCAGTCTTCTCATATAATTGTCCATTAATAGTCATGCTGAACAAAGATCCTGGATCCATACTCCAGCTAAAGAATGCTTCATGAGGATTGTTGATGTCAGCATGTCTTAAATTTGTCATACCTGTCTAACACATCACCATACTAAACGCAATCATTAGTAAACAAATAATACCGAAGATCGTCGATCCTTTATAACCTGATACATATCTTAAGGATAATCTATCAGTAAGATAGTTAAGGATAAAGGATCCTCAGCAAAAATTTCATGCCCTAACAATTGCCCCCAAAATGGCGGGTGACAGTGGAATACAGCTGTCATTTTGAAATTCAAAACTGATGCGAAAACTGATAGATGGGACGGTTTTGCCAGAATATTTACCATTTAGCCCTCAAGGTTAATTATAACCGTCTATATATGCCGCTCTATATCTTTGATTATAAACATGCCTTCATCCGACGCATCATGTATCCTTCTTGCCTTTCTCTATTATTTTCTTTAATCATGTCTGCTGCTTCATATTCTTCTTCTCTGGCTCCCTCTAAACCTTCCGAACAAACCTCCGACGGCTCTGAATTAACCGAAATGGAACCCCAATTTCTGCTTGCTAACCCATCTTTCGAAATTGCAAACTCACGGATCCCGAGGTTGAAGATTTTCGTATATTATTTCCTCCGAAAACCCTATTCCGACCCTACGAATCCAGTGTCAGATGTGATGTATATTCTAAGGTTTGGGTCTGCTTTCCGTCGACTCCATTTCTGATTGGCTATAAGTACCCTTTTCCATCTTTTACCCAAAGCTTCTTCGACTCTACCGACATATCCTATATACAGGCTATGCCTATGATCTGGAGGGTTCTCAGTACTATCGAAAGGATCATTGAAGAGGAGAAATTCGATTTCGGTCTTCCCGAGTTATCATACTTATACACACTTACTACCCATGGTCCTGCTCATTTCATCTTCAAATCCAAGCCCCGACAGCCCCATCCGATCTTAAAAGTCACTCTGATTGATTCCGTGTGGAGAAGTCAGTTTTTCTTTGTAAAACGCGACTCAATACCAGGGGGACTGATCTTTCTTCAAAGTGGGTTAAAAGGGTAGGATCGTGGATCCTTAAGAGATAGCAGGATCCTTTATGCTCTGACTCGAATCCTGAACTTCTTCTTTTTATTTGTAGTTGACAATTTTGCTTCTTTGGGCAAGTTACCTGGCATAGAAGAAAAGATAAAACGGTTCCTAGCACTGGATACCGAAGTTAGGACCTTTCAAGCTCGATTCATTGAAAGTTTTTGTGATATCTCCTCGAGTTCAAGCATGTCAAGTAAGTTAATAATTTTAATATAAATAAGATTAGAATAAGAAAACTTATCTGTTAACTTTTTTCCTTTTCAGGCGCCAAGAAATCCCAGAAGTCAGCCGTCAAGTTCTCTCTTGAATATATTGACTGCATGGTCACTTCTCCTGTTGTCAAGAAGGAGGCTTCGAAAGCAGGTACCAGCTCTGAGCCTAAGACTGCAACAACCAGGGCCAAGTCCGCAGCTTCCAAGAGGAAACGATCATCTGATCCTGAGACCCATTATGACATTGTCCTCTCTGTAAGTATCTTGTATCTTGAAACTCTGAATTGTAGGATCCAATATCCTTCTTACTTTGAGTACTTTGTTGTGTATAGCCTGTGAATGCTTTCAAGGAGAATTACGAAAAGACTATCGGCCAAATGAGTGACAAGCTGTCGGGGTTAGGGAAAGCTGTGGTTGCCAAGGATAAGGCCATGATCTAGCTCTCCAAGGAGAAGAAACAGTTGGAGGATCAGCTATCCTTAGCCGAAGCCCAACGTTAAGAGGCAGTGGAGCAGGCTACAGATGAAGCCAAAGTGTGGGTTGTCAGGTCGGTATTCCAAGCACGGATCAAGATGGTGAAGGAGGCCGGTGATCCCGCTTTTGACAAGTCGACCTGGGATGTGGAGAAATGGAAGGCTGCTCTTGACGATCTTGGTGGCGAGGACGAAGAGGATATGGCTGAGAATACCGAGGCGGGGCCGAGCGGTGTCAAGGAGATGGATGAAGCTGGTAAGGGGGAAGGTGATGCTGCGGTTGAGGATGCAGCTTAAGTGGGCGATGAAGGATATCAAAGACAAGGCCCGAGCCCACTTTTTATTTCGTGTTGGTGTTTTTATGAACAATTTCTATGGTCTGTAATAAACAATAGTATTTAGGATAAAGGATCCATGATCCTTAAGACAATTGGCGGGGGTGACAAAGGTGGAGGGATCCTCTGTTGTGGGGATGAAGCCTTTGTTTCCCCTGTTTTTAATTTTCCTGCACTTATGAACTGTTAGTAACTTTCACTTAACCCGGATGGATGGTCCATCTTTTCGCTTGGTGAAGTCCGGGTTAAGAGTTTTGGATAAGTCCTCGTGGCTTATCTTAATTAATATATAAATCTTTTGACTATTTACTTGTTGTTTATTTTCAAAAGTTTGTTAGATATAACTTTAGCATTGTTGATAGTTCTGAAAAATAATTTTAAGTAAAAGATTTTTAGGATAAAAGATTCTTATGAAAATTGTTCAGGATAGAATATCCTTAAAGAATAAATAGTAGGAAAAAATATCCTTAAAAGTTGATAAAAGTTTTACATAATAGAATTCCCTTAAAGGGCAAATTTTAGGATAAAGTATCCTTAAATAGGTTAAATTTTTAATAATAAAACAACTTTAAGGGAATAACATTCTAAACTAAAATATCCACAATTACTGCAACAAATATGATACGTAAGTTAATTAACAGAGATCATACCAGAAGGTTTTAGACAGTTTTAAGTTACCAGAAGTATTGAACTCTCAATGATCCTTAAAGGGATAGTTTTTAGGATCCTGGATCCTTAGAATTTCGATCTTCACAAAGAGCTTAGGAAATCTGTTGCAAATAATTCATAGAGTTAACTGGGATTAAACCCAATAAGCTGGGAACAAGCCCAAATAATAAACTGGGGACAAGCCGTGCAACTGGGGACAAGCCCGTGTAATCTGGGGACAAGCCCATGTAATGTGGGGACATGTTGGTGCATTTTGTGACCGTCGCTATGCAATTCTGACCAGCGGAGACGCCATAGGCGAAGTTAGAACAACTTCGCTTATTGGCCAAAGCCCAAGCCCGCGAAGTTGGTTGTCTATATATATGTGTGTCTTGTTTAGGGTTTAGTATCCAGAAAGTGAGAGTGTTTTGGTGATCAGTTCAATTGTCTAGAGAGAAACAGAGAGGGAGAGTCGTGTGGGACGGCCCGAGGTAGAGCTCACCTCGGGTCGGCCATGTCTTTTTTTTGTTCGGTATGTAACGTGTTTGGTTATTATATAAAAGATATGCATATTTGTTTATCCCATTCGTGCGTTTGTTCGTGTGTTTGTTTAAGTGTAATCGTGTTCTTCGTCTTCTACACCATTAAACGAGTCTAGGAGAATTCCGCACTCCTAGACCTCGTGCGGATCTCGTATCGATCGGCAACGCCCCGGGGGGACCTACAAGTGGTATCAGAGCCTTAGGCTCTTATGCTATGGTTCGAGATCTGCGTTTTGGTGTTTCTGGCACGTTTCTAATGCGTTTTTGGCCGAACAGCCGCCGTAGGCGAAGTTATTGGGTTCATGCGAAGTTGTCGATAAATTTTAGGGTTTAGGCGAAGTTAGCAGCCAGACGAAGTTATAGCCAGGCGAAGTTAATAAGGGGCGAAGTTGACTTTTAGGCGAAGTTATAGCCAGGCGAAGTTAATGAGGGGCGAAGTTGACTTTTAGGCGAAGTTATAGCCAGGCGAAGTTAATGAGGGGCGAAGTTGACTTTTAGGCGAAGTTGACTTTTAGTCGAAGTTGACTTTTAGGCGAAGTTGACTTTTGGCGAAGTTAAAAAAAAATTGAAAAAAAATGGAGTTTTCGTCTGTATGGCCAGGTGTACACGATTATTGTGAGACCGAAAGTGTTGTTCCGACAACGAGTGAAACTTGGTATCTCTTGGTCTTACGTGTGAACAAATACCGGTCAACTCTGGATATGGAGTTGAAGTTGTGAATGGGATATTAATTGAAACTGGATATTGACACATATTTGGGTGTTTGTGGGCAAAGAAATTGTTGTTGTTCGAGGTTGACCAACTGAAGAAAGTCCTGTTACGATTTTGGAACAAGTTGGATTTAATCGGGAATTAATTTGTTTATGTTCTTGATCGTTATCCATGGTGATTGAAGATGCTTCGGATTAACTAATGGTCATGTGTCTTAGATTCTGTCAAAGTGGTTTTGTGATGAAATTGATCACTTGATGTTGAGTAGTTGAAGATTGAACCTTATCTTACTATACAATTCCGACATGATGGTGAAGTTGTGGAGGGAGCCCAACTTCACGTGTTGGTGAAGTTAGAAGAACTTCACGTGTTGGTGAAGTTAGAAGAACTTCACGTGATTGGTTGAGATGATCAATTAGGCACGGGGATGCATGCATGTCAAAGACCTCAATCGATATAGTCGAAGAAGCTTACACTGAAGGGGAGATCTGATATGGAAGACGTTGGGTGATTGCTAGATTTGTGGATTTACAAGACAGTTTCATACACGGCTGGTTGAAGACAGGATGGATGTTGCATGTATATGTGAAAGTTCAAGTTTGAAGATCACAGTGCAATCTAGTCCTACAAGAAGGAGCAAACAGAAGATCATCAGTTAAGAGGGAGTCTGTTGGTGCATGTTTTGTAACAGATGATCTTTTGTGTTTGTTAGAATTGAGAGCAACGGTCAAAGGGGAATATGTTGGTGCATTTTGTGACCGTCGCTATGCAATTCTGACCAGCGGAGACGCCATAGGCGAAGTTAGAACAACTTCGCCATAGGCGAAGTTAGAACAACTTCGCCTATTGGCCCAAGCCCAAGCCCGCGAAGTTGGTTGTCTATATATATGTGTGTCTTGTTTAGGGTTTAGTATCCAGAAAGTGAGAGTGTTTTGGTGATCAGTTCAATTGTCTAGAAAGAAACAAAGAGGGAGAGTCGTGTGGGACGGCCCGAGGTAGAGCTCACCTCGGGTCGGCCGTGTCTTTGTTTTTGTTCGGTATGTAACGTGTTTGGTTATTATATAAAAGATCTGCAGATTTGTTTATCCCATTCGTGTGTTTGTTTGAGTGTAATCGTGTTCTTCGTCTTCTACACCATTAAACGAGTCTAGGAGGATTCCGCACTCCTAGACCTCGTGCGGATCTCGTATCGATCGGCGACGCCCCGGGGGGGACCTACAGGACAATCCCGTGTAATCTGGGGACAAGCCTAAAAACTGAGGACAAGCCCAAAAACTGGGCACAAGCCCAAATACGGATGTTAACTGGGGACTCGCTCAAACCGGGATTTAGCCCAAACGTGAGATAACGTGAAAACGTTATAAACCGGTGGTATGGTACGTCTACCATAAATCGTAGGATCCTCTATATAGTCGAAGACAACGAAATTGTCAGCCACTAAGCGTGTACTGGTCCCGCTGCCCCGGACTATATGTTGGATAGCGTGCGCTACAGGCGATCGTGAGAAAGGTGAAAACCTTTAAACCGTAGGGTATATGACCATCGGGGGTCATATCCAAACGTGGGCTAGGCCAAGAGAAATAAGATAATACCTCAAATGTAAAGGAGAGGTGGCCAACCTCTTGAGCATCAAATGAATCATTATAATCCTGCATGGTTATTCAAAACTTGGAAAAGATAAAATTTTAAGAATATATTATCCTTAAATTAACAGTAATAATTCAAAAAGAATAACTGATCAGAAAGATGTTACCGATTTAAGGATCCTAGATCCTTTTCTTGGATAATATACCCTCTCAGGATAGTGGATTCTGATCAGAAAAAATATTTCTTGAGGTGGATGGCATTCCATGCTCTTGGTAACCTGTTGCCTTCCATTGTGAGCAAATGATATGCCCCCTTTCCTGCTTCCGACTCAATCTGATAAGGTCCTTCCCATTTGGGCGCTAGCTTCCCATCAGCCGGATTTGTTGTGTTTTGGAAGGCTTTCCTCAATACTAGATCTCCTTCTTGAAATCTTCTGATTCTGATATTTTTGTTGTATGCCCCAGTTACCCTTTGCTGATAAGCTGCCATTCTGATCTTTGCTTGGTCTCTGAGTTCTTCAATAGTATCCAAGTCTTTAAGGAGGATATCTTCATTGGCTTCAGGATCACAGAAGCTCGTTCTCGCAGTAGGAACCACCATTTCTGTAGGGATCACAGCTCCTAATCCAAACACCAAAGAGAAGGGTGTTTGGCCTGTTGCATTTTTTGGTGTAGTCCTGTCTGTCCAAAGAACATAAGGAAGTTCTTCAGCCCATTTTCCCTTCTTGGATCCTAGTTTCTTCTTTAGATTGTTGATAATGATCTTGTTGCTAGACTCTGCTTGACCATTGGCTTGAGGATGAACTGGAGTTGAAGTGATCATTTTGATGCCCCAACTGTCACAAAGTTAGTGGTTCTATTCCCGATAAACTGGGAACCATTGTCACAAACAATCTTAGCAGGAATACCAAATCTAGTAATAATATTTCGTTTAATAAATGATATTACTTCCCTTTCTCAGATTTGTACGAACGCTTCTGCCTAAATCCATTTGGAGAAGTAGTCAGTCATAGCAAGCATAAAAACCTTTCTACCAGGTGCTTTTGGTAGCTTGCCCACAATATCCATACCCCATTTCATGAAGGGCCATGAAGAGGATATGGGATACAGAGGCTCCGCCGGCTGATGAAGGATGTTCTCGTGTCTTTGTCAAGCATCACATTTCCTCGAATACTCCACTGCGTCCTTCTTCATTGTTGGCCAGAAGTATCCAGTTCTGAGTATCCTGGAAAATAACGCTCTTCCACATGTGTGATTGCCGCAATCTCCTTCATGAAAATCCTTGAGTACTTCTTGGATCTCAGGCTCCTCAATGCATCTCAAATATGGACCTGCAAGAGATTTTCTATATACCATATCATTTAACAAAATATATTGGGATACCTTGAGTTTGAAGGACTTGGGATTTTCTGTGGCTGGAATTTCTCCAGTCTGAATGTAGTTCTTGATAGGATAAATCCATGATCCTTTGTTATTCGAGGATAAAGGATCCCAGAGCACGATTTCTTTATCATTCGTTATCTCTCCAACTTCCTGTTCTCCTATTGCTGGTGAGAAAATGTGGATTATTGGGATTTTCAAATCCTCAGGAATCTTCAGAGATGAAGCTAAGTTTGCCAAGGCATCTGCCCCAGCGTTTTCTTCCCTCGGTACCTGTGTAATACTAAATATTTCGAAGGATTTCGATAACTCCTTCACAACATCTAAATATTTCATTAGTTTCTCACCTTTAACAACATACGAGCCATTAAAGTGGTTAGTTATCAATAAAGAATCTACATAAACTTGAAGACACCTTATCCTCATGCTTTTGGCTAATTGCAAACCTGCGATTAGAGCCTCGTACTCTGCTTCATTGTTTGTTGCTTGGAATTCACAAGCTATGGACTGGGGTAATATGTCCCCATGTGGCGATTTCAGTAGGATCCCCAATCCTGTACCTCTTACATTGGAAGCACCATCGGTGAATAGTATCCAAGGATCCTTGGTATTTTCCAGTTGTTGGACCTCCAAGTCAGCTTCTTTTTGTAGGTCACTAGTGAAATCAGCCACAAAGTCCGCTAGTGCTTGAGACTTGATTGCTGTTCTTGGCTCGTATTGGATATCATATGCACTTAATTTTACAGCCACTTGGCCATTCTACCTGATAACTCTGGTTTTCTAAGAACATTCTTTACAGGGTAGTTAGTTCTCAAAATAATAGGATATGTTTCAAAATAATGTCTCAATTTAGTAGAAGCCATAATAAGTGCAAGAATTAATTTTTCTAAATGAGAATACCTGGCTTCCGCATCTAGAAGACTTTTACTTACATAGTAAACAGGATGTTGTTCACCTTCATGATCCTTTACCAAGACGGCACTTACTGCGTTTCCTGAGACAGCTAAATACAGATACAAGGATTCTTCATCCACAGGCTTCATTAGAGCTGGGGCTGAGGATAAGTAATCCTTTAAGGCTGTAAGCGCAGCTTCATGCTTCTCTGTCCATTCAAACTTCTTATTCTTCCTAAGGATGTCATAGAAGTCTTTGCACTTCTTGGAGGATCTCGAGATGAACCTATTGAGAGCTGTTATCCTTCCTGTGAGCCTTTGGACATCTTTGGCGTTTATAGGAGACTTCATATTAAGGATGGCTTCGATTTTTCGGGGCTTGCTTCAATTCCTCGTTTAGTTACCATATATCCCAGAAATTTTCCAGACTTAACACCAAAATGGCATTTGGACGGATTCAATTTCATGTTATAATGGTCAAGGATATTGAATGATTCCTCGAGATCTCTAAGGTGATCCTCAGCTTTCTTTGACTTCACCACCATATCATCTATGTAGACCTCCATAGTCTTACCCAACTGATCCTTGAACATCATGTTGACTAGTCTTTGGTATGTTTCCCCTGCATTTCTTAGTCCAAACGGCATAGCAGTATAACAGTATATGCCGGTAGGAGTCATGAATGCTGTATCCTCTTGATCAGATGGTTCCATCTGGATTTGTTGAAATCCAGAGGAAGCATCCATAAAAGTAAGCATTTCATGTCCTGTCGTTGCATCCACCATAGAATCTATATATGGTAATGGAAAAGGATCCTTGGGGCATGCCTTGTTTAAATCGGTAAAATCGACACACACCCTCCACTTTCCATTCTGTTTTGAAACAACGACCACATTAGCTAGCCATCGAGGATACTGAACCTCTCTGATCATACCGGCCTTAAGAAGTTTTTCAACTTCTTCTTGTATGATCTTGTTCCTCTCAGGAGCGAATTTCCTTCGCTTCTGATGGATGGGTTTAACAGATAAATCAATGCCGAGTTTATGAGTGATTACCTCTTTTGAAATACCTGTCATGCCAGAATGCTTGAAGGCAAAAGTAGATCTTCTTCGCCCTAAGAAGGATATTATATCCTCCTCAATCTTACTGGGGATAGTGGATCCTAGGAACACCTTTATCTCTGGATCCTTGGGGTCCAATGATACTTCTTTGAGATCTTTCTCCCGAGCTTCCAGCACGTCCCTAGGATGTTGCTGTCATTGCTATGCTATAGTTTGCTTGGCTGTTGACTTCATTGATGATGAGTAATAGTTCTTGGCCTCCGCTTGGTCATCCACTATCTTTACAATTCCCCAAGGAGTAGGTAGCTTGATGCATTGGTGATAAGTTGAGGCTACTGCTTTCGTTCCATGGAGCCAGGGCCTACCTAAAATAACATTGCAACAGGAAAGGTTGTCTATAACACAAAATTTTTTGTATGAGCTTAACCCTTCGATATAAATTGGGAGGTTGATGTCCCCAATGTCTTCTTGGTTTCACCACTGAAACCGACTAGCACTGATGTTCTAGAAATGATTTCTGAATCCGGGATGTTCATCTTCTTGAGGACATCATGTTGGATAATGTTCACCAAGCTGCCACCGTCCACTAGGATCCTGCGTACATAATGGTTTGAGATAAATAAAGTAATAATCAAACCGTCATGATGAGGATCCTGAATGTTCAGCTTGTCTTCCTCATCGAAGAAGATTCTCTTGTCTGTTGTTAAGGTGGTTGACACTATTGGACGATCCCCGTTATCCATCTTGATCTCTTTGGCAAGTCTTTTTGCTGCAAAGAAAGAAGTTCCACATATGTCCGATCCTCCGGAGATGAAATTGACCGTTTGCATATCCAGCTTATCCTGATGAGGATCCTGGATCATTGAATTGAAAAATATTCTCTGATCAGTCACTCGAGTAGTGGGGATGAGCGGTCTTCTCTCATCGTCCAACTCGAATTCTTCTACGGGACTTTCTTCTATAGCACAAGAATCTTGAAAAAATTCGTAGTCTCTGGAGACAAAGTTGATCACATGAGCATCTGGCGGTGGTGGCGTTGCCTTCTGTGGAAGTTCTTCAGGATGATGGATCTTGGATTTCTTCCTTCCCAAGAGCTCTTTAAAGTGACCCTTGGTTAGGAGGTAACCAATTTCCCTCCTTAAACCGATGCATTCATCTGTCGCGTGGCCAAAGTCTTCGTGGAAGGCGTACCACTTAGATTTGTCCTTGAAGCCAGTCGTCTTTTCATTCTTTCGGGGCCATCTTGCTTTTTCTCCCAGATCCTTCATGGCACAGATCAAGCCATGGGTGTCCACAGAGAAACAATAGTCTGAGATGCAAGGATAGTCTTCATCGTCATCGTCTTCTTCAACCACTCGTACGTTCTGATTGTTGAATTTGTTGTACGGCTTTGAATTGTTGTTCCTATTCCAGGATCCTTTATTCTTTTCGGGAGTTTCTTGTTTCGTTTGTCCCCTGAGACGATCCTGGATCCTTTAATCTTCTTCTAACCGGATGTATCTTAATGCCCTGTTTCTGACTTCATCTAATGTCCTGCATGGAGTCATCACTAAATCATCATAAAAAGGGGAGCTCTTTTGAATTCCCATCTTGAATGCTTCAACAGCAGTAGTCATATCAAGGTTTGGGATTTTTAGAGCTTCCTTGCCGAACCTGGTAACGAAATCCCTAAGGGATTCATCATTAGGCTGGATAACACGATATAAATCACTGGTTAACCTCTCAAATTTCCGACTACATGAAAATTGAGTGTTAAACAAATTAACTAAATGAGAGAAAGATGTAACCGAGAAAGGGGGGAGACTTAGCGGCCATTTAAGTGCAGCTCCCGTTAGTGTGGCTCCAAATCCTTTGCAAAGGCAAGCCTCCTTGAGCCTTTCAAGAACAGGATTAATTTCCATCATTTCCCTATATCGGGCAACGTGCTCCTCAGGATCGGTGCTCCCGTCATAAGTCCACATGTTGGGAGTTTGGAACCGCTTCAGGATTTCCGCGTCACAGAGAGGTGTGCGAATCTTGATAACTTGTGACTTCCCTCCGGTATCTCAGGAATTTGACGCATCACCCCGGGAACACTGGATATCATGTCCTTGAGTTTTTGCAACTCCTTGGCCATCGCCTGGTTGATACCTGCATTCTGCATGGAACCATGGTTAGTGTCTAAGGATATACAATCATACCAGTTACCTCTTTGTTGGGTGAAGTTCGGCATCCCGGACGAGTATCTAGGATAAGAGGAGTCAGCAATCGGAGTGGGTCCTCCAGTAGCTATGGTCTGCATGGGGATTATGTCCCCATCATGGACTTCGGAAGATCGTTGATGTTAGGATCCAAAGGATCCTTGATCCTGAAAGAAGGATCCTTGATAAGGAATCCCCGAGGAACCTGGCGGAAGCATTCCTGATCCCCTTTGGAACATCGAGGAACTTTGCATTGGTTGACCCATTGACCCATGGTTGAAGCTAGATGGTCCTTGCTGGAAATACGAGTATCCTTGGATCTGATGACCCATGGATCCTTGTTGAAGGATGGATGATCCTTGCTGAAAGGCTGAGGATCCTTGAGTCTGAGGACCTATGGATCCTTGTTGAAGGATGGATGATCCTTGCTGAAAGGCTGAGGATCCTTGAGTCTGAGGACCCATGGATCCTTGTTGAATGATGGATGATCCTTGCGAAAACTGAGCCAGGGATCCTGGACTTGTGAAATCTAGCATCCTAGGCATCAGAGGGGTGAGATCCTCTGCTGGCCTCTTAGATTTCTTGATGTCTTCAATCTCATGCAGGATCCTTTGGTTGGTCTTGTTCTGTTGCTCCATATATGCCTTAACCTGCGAAAACATAGATGAAAAATCATTGTTAGTGTTAACCACCAGCGCAGTAGCAGCGGTTTTTGAGCTCTGGAAGACTGGTAGTTGCGTCTTGCTTCCAGAAGCAGCAGCCTTTGGTGCTCCCATGATTGGCGGAGGCATCGGCGACAAGGTCCTTGATGAGAGAGAAACCGAAGACGACATTGTTGATGAAGCAGAGGTTGATTGTGAGGCCATTGATGGTGATATGGGTATGAAAGGTTGAAAATTGATAAGAAATAATCTGGATTATAGCACCAATTGCCCCACGGTGGGCGCCAAATTGTTTTGGACAAAAATCTGCTAAGGATCAAGTATCCAAATTCGTAAAAGTGAGGTATAGTGCTAACACGATAATGACAAGTGTGTAATCGTAATATTGGTGAACACAAAGGTTTGATCACGAGGGAAAAAACCCATAATCACGATAATCTTACTACGGTCAAAACTTAACAAGGTAATCTTTGGACGAATTACTTCGGTCAAGGATTAACGAGGTAATCGTTGGTTGAATCTCTTCGATCAAGGATCAACAAGGTAACCTTTGGTCGGTTAGTATGTGATTATCGTAATCTCCAGCACAAAAAACCCCCGGACGGTGAAAACTATCACCGTCAAGTATATTAATAATAAAAGGTAGTTACAAGCGTTGTGGAGTTAGTGATCGAGAATACAAGGTAAACTAGTGAGTAGAGAGAATGTTTACTTCTGCTCTAGTGTGTGTAATAGTACATGTGTCTTCTTAATCGATCATACTCAATTATATAAGGAAAAAGTAATTAACTAACTTAACAACTTCATCCTATAAATCCGCTAGTCTTCTACTTTTCACCAACGTGCCTTTTGACCACGTGCTGATAGCCACTCACTAGCGAATAAAGTGGTAGACCAGGTCTAGATACCGTTGTTGTTATTTAAACGTCAGTCTTCTCATATAATTGTCCATTAATAGTCATGCTGAACAAGGATCCTGGATCCATACTCCAGCTAAAGAATGCTTCATGAGGATAATTGATGTCAACATGTCTTAAATTTGTCATACATGTCTAACATATCACCATACTAAACGCAATCATTAGTAAACAAATAATACCGAAGATCGTCGATCCTTTATAACCTGATACATATCTTAAGGATAATCTATCAGTAAGATAGTTAAGGATAAAGGATCCTCAGCAAAAATTTCATGCCCTAACAAATCTTTAGAAAAAGGAAATAGCAAAACATATCAGTAAATCATGGTAAGTAAATCAAGGAGAGAATAATTCAATTATTGAGTAGGTTGACCATATCCATTACTTCCCCTCAAGATGGAGCATGCAGGTCACGAATGCCCATCTTGCCAAGAAGTGTTCGAAGATGTTGTGCACCTAATCCCTTAGTAAATAAATCAGCGATTTGCATCTTCGTGTCAATATGCATTGGTGTGATTTCTTTAGATTCAACTCATTCACGAACGAAGTAGAAATCCATTTCAACATGCTTGGTACGTTCATGCAAAACTGGATTGTTGGAAATGTGACGCGCCGCTTGGTTGTCGCAAAACATAGGGGTAGGTCCCGTGTTGTCTAACCCCAACTCTTTAAGACGCCAATGTGTAAGGCCCCGTTACCGGTGCCTCACATTTGGACGTTGGATTTACTCATCAACATAGTTCTAGTAATCAGAGTTAATAAAAACATTCGCGGAACATAAAAAACTTTCATAAAAGATTTCATAACAATCCAAAACTTGTCTTAAACAACAACTTGTCTTTCAAAAACTAAGTAATTAAAACATAACAAGTCTTGAGTCTTCCGATGCCAGCCTCTTATTCAATGCCACGTGTCTCCTCAAGCGAGCTGCCTCATTCTACTCACCTGCGTGCATACTAAAAGTCAGCTTCGCTGAGTGAGTTCTAGTTAATACAAGTAACATACAATACGTTCTTATATTACATAGTTAACCTCTTTTACTTTCTTTCGTACATACGTAAGTATATACCTTCGTTCTTACTTTCATACTTTCTTACCTTATTACTTCATACTTTATATTTCTTTACAAACATAATCATACATTTTAAAGAGCCTTTCGCCCTATAACCTCACAGATATTATTAGGGTCTGCCACCCTTAAAGAGCCTCTCGCCCTATAACCTCACAGATATTATTAGGGTCTGCCACCCTCCTTCACAGATATTATTAGGGTCTGCCACCATTTACCGTCAATTCCTTCATATCATACTTTTCTTTATTTTCATAGGTTTTATATATTTTCTTACGTACTCGTTAATCTGTAACATACATACATCATACATACAACATATATAAACAATCACCACTTTAAACTATCCCTTAACAATACATGCAATATCCGAAGATCGTTCATGTACCATCAAGCATTCATTCATAACTTTCACATATAACATAATAGGCATACACTTACCACTTAAGGTAAGTGTATTAACTAATCACATCGAGTATGCACACAGCCCCGAAAACATAACAAGGAATGGGGCTAGAAACTCACCTGAATCCTGTTACGCTCTCCGTTAATCGTTATCCCTTCTTGAGCTGTGCACGGCTAACTGTATAATATTTACATGTATCAATTAACTACTACTACTCATTTGTATTTCTATCTTTATATAACCCACAACGAACGGGGGTCCGGGGGCAGCGCCCCTGGAAGCGGGGTTCTAGGGGCGGCAGCCCCTAGCAGGGTAAAAGGGGCAGAGCCCCTGGCTGGGGTCGAGCTGCCAGGTCAGCTTGGAAAAAATTTATTTACATTAACTATTTTAACACATTTTCCATTAGGATTTTAATTTATTTTCTAATTCGTTAACTCATTCATCATAACGAATTAAGTCTGATTCGCTATCTGATATGTTAAGAGAACATGTCAGTGGCGAACTTATTTCAAGCTAACTTAATATCAACGAACTTATATACAAGCGAACTTATATGAGGCGAACTTAATTGTAAGCGTACTTATACAAGCGAAGTTAGCCACCAACGAACTTAGCATGTAGCGAAGTTGGCCGCCAGTGAACTTGCATGTAGCGAAGTTTAGCCACGAGCGAACTTATTTGGCGAACCCAGCTGCAGCGAAGTTATGCAGCGAAGTTATGCAGCGAGCTTAGCTGCAGGCGAAGTTGCCCTGCAGCAGCCGCTGGTCTACCTTAACCCCCCATAATCATCTTTGTTTCATCGAAATTCTTGAATATAGTACTAAGCAAACCCGTGCTCATTCCCATGGTCTTTTTCGGGTAAAACATGGCTCGGAAAAGCGTAAAGTTTGAGCCTTTAAGATTAAAATGTTCAATAATAGGTCTAGGGTTTATTTTAAACGGGTAATACGCAGCCGCGAGTTCATTAAGTTTTTTTCTAACATCAAGTTCGCTACTTTAATACTCGTTTATACCCGATCTATCCTAGGTTCGGGTTTAAAGGCTAACCGTTCATAAAAACGTGAACTTTAAGGTCAAGAACATACCTTTACGTGTCTTACGGTTACGGTTTAGCTTGGTTACGAACTTTAGGTCTTGTATCTATCTTGCACTATGAGGATCTATCAAGAATCGGCGTTCGTTTGGCTCGGAACTCGCCTCACTCTCTCGGCCGTATACAGGGGTGTAGGATGTGTGTGTGTTTTGAGATTTATGAAAGATGGAAATGATAGTTAGGGTTTTAGGATGGTTTAAGGGGTATTTATATCCCTTAAAGCCCATGGACCTAAAGCCCATTATCCTTTTAATCCATCTTAATTAATCCAAGTCCATGACTTTTCTTTATTTAATACTAATTAATAATTTAACACCCGAAAACTTAACACAACTTTCTTTATTTAATATTAGGATATTTTAGGATGTTACACAACGCATCCATAAAACTTCACTGGCGGTGGTGGCCATTGCTCTACACTCTGCTTCCGCGGAAGAACGAGAGACCACAGATTGTTTTTTTGTTTTCCAAGAGATTGGAGCACCCCTGAAGAGTAGAAGACAACTGGTTCTAGACCGCCTGGTGTATGGGCATCCGAGCCAGTCAGAGTCACAATAATAGATCAAGTTTGTTCCTCCATGTCGTAGTAAAAGAATACCTTGACCGGGAGTGGTTTTGAGGTATCGTAAAACCCGTAATGCGGCTTCCATGTGACTTTGTCGAGGGTTGGCTACGAATTGACTTAAAACATTAACTGAATATGCAATTTCGGGTCGGGTCGCTTGTAAATATAAAAGTCTTCCGACCAAACGCCTGTATTGGTTGGCATCAACTGGTGACTCTTCTTTCCCTCTATCCAACTTTAAATTTTGTTCGAAAGGAAATGAACTCAGTCAACATCCTTGCATGCCGCTATCTTCTAGGATGTCCATGGTGTATTTTCTTTGGCTAAGAACCAAACCATCAGATGTCTTAGTTACTTCTATCCTGAGGAAATATTTTAATTGACCAAAATCCTTGATACTAAACTGCCCGTTCAGAAAAAATTTGGTTTATTGTATTTTGGTTTGATCATTACCCACAATAATTACATCATCGACATAGATGAGAGCTGCGATGAACGAATCTTGCTTTTTGTATGTGAATAGCGAATGGTCAGCTTCGGATTGGTGGTATCCAAGGGTAAGAAGGGCGGATGTGAATTTTTTATACCAGTTTCGTGACGCTTGCTTTAAACCATAAAGGGATTTTCGTAGCCGACAAACCCATGTTTCGTTTTCTTTTAAGAAGCCTTGAGGTATTTTCATGTATACCTCCTCCTCCAAGTCTCCGTGTAAAAAGGCATTATTCACATCTAGTTGATGAATAATCCAATCCTTTTTTACTGCAACGGCAAGAAGCGTTTTAACCGTGACTATTTTGGCGACCGGCACAAAGGTGTCATGATTGTCGATTCCTTCCGTTTGTGTGAAACCCTTGGCAACGAGTCGTGCTTTGTACCTCTTAATCTCGCCAGTAGGTTTGTATTTTATTTTGTACACCCACTTTGAGTCAATAGCTCGTTTGCCCTTAGGTAAGGTTTCAAGTGTCCAAGTTCTGTTCTCTTCAAGGGTTCGTATCTCTTTCTTCATGGCTTCTTTCCAATTCTCATCCTGCATGGCTTGTTTAAAATGTTTCGGCTCATTTTTTGAGCTATTGGCCGCTAGAAAAGCCTTGTGAGTTTTAGAGATATTATCATAAGATATGAAATTAGCAATGGGGTGTACCGTGGAGGTTCCTTGGTTGGATTCGGGTTGTGCGTGGTCGACTGATGGGGAGAGGTTTACAACGAACTCGTGAAGATGCTTTGGTTGGCTTCGGGTCCTCTTGCTTCTGGTCTCAATGGGAACACTATTGTTCTCAACATGGTTTATGGTTTTTTCTTGTTGGGATACAACCTGTTCATTTTCAACACTATTGTCCACAACTTGTTCATTCTCAATACTTTGTTGATGGGCTGATGTATGTTCAACATTTTCAAAAATTGAGGCAGGTATGGAAGTTTCTTTGATTGGGCCCTGGTTCAAGACAATAGTCTCTTGACTGTGTGTCACATCTAAATGGTCAAAATATTTTGCAGCATCTGAAACTTCTTCACCTGGGGCCGGCCCATTGGCAATTTCAAAGAAATCATCAGCTTCGATGGTTTTGTTCAAGTGGAAAGGAGCAAATGGAAAATGGGTTTCACAAAATTTTATGTCCCTGCTTATAATTATTTTTTTACATTTTAGGTCATAAATTTTGTAGCCTTTGACTCCTTGAGGGTATCCTTAAAAAACACCGGGACTCCCTCTTTCTATGAATATATCACCTTTCGTATCGGTGTTTCTATAATAGGCGAGGCAACCGAAAATTTTAATATGATCATACTCAGGTTTCTTGCCAAATATTAATTCATATGGTGTTTTATTTTCAGTGACCGTAGAGGGTAGGCGGTTGATGATATAAGCCGCCGTTAACACACACTCCCCCAAAAAAAGGTTTAGGCAAACTTGCTTCAAACCTTAGTGCACGCGCCACCTCGAGTAAATGCCTAAGTTTTCTTTCCACAACCCCGTTTTGTTGGGGGGTGTGGGGACACGACGTTTCAATATAAATGCCATTTTAGTGTAAAAATCTTTCATATGATTTGAGGTGAATTCACCACCGTTATCGCTTCTAATTCTCTTTATAGACTTCCCAAATTGTATTTCTACCATTTTGTGAAAATATATTAGGAATTTGCTTGCGTCGTTTTTGTACTTAAGAAGAAAAACCCTTACGGCTCTACTATAATCGTCAACGATAGTGAGGAAATAATTTGATCGTGAGTATAAAGGGGTACGATAACGTCCCCAAATATCACAATGGATCAAATCAAAACAATCACTTGTTTTAGAGGTACTACTAGGAAAATGAGACCTTTTGTGTTTAGCCTTTGAGCAAGAGTCACAATCTTTATTCCAAGATTTAAAAGAAATATTATTAAGGAAATATACCTTATTGAGTTTTTCTTCGGATGCATGACCCAACCTCTTGTGCCACGTGTCAATGCCCTCATAGCTTTTCTTTCACCTCTTATCATCCCCATACGGTACAAACCATTTTCATATCTACTTGTACCAATCAAGGTCCTTTCGCGTAACCCTTGCATGACACAGAAATCAGGAAAAAGGTCACCGCGCATTGGAGGTTATTTGCCAATCGACCAACCGACAACAAATTACAATTAAATGTAGGAACATGCACAACCCTTTTTATTTTAATTCCTTTTGGTAGGGTGTATTCCCCTCTTCCCTCAACAGGAACAACCTCGCCATTTGGAATGATAATAGGGGGCTCATATGCAAATTTCATTTTGGTTTCAAGGATATCGGTTCTGTAGGTCATGTGTTCGGTGGCTCCCGAATCCACAACCCAATCTTGCGACTTACCTGCCATATTAGCGGCCAGTTGTGTATCACATTCAGTGTCATGGCTAATGTTCCCAAAATGCTTCAAGAAGGTTTGGTATTGCTAGTTTGTAAGACTCGGTATGGGGCTTGATTCAGCCTCGATACATGCAGCCATTGGCTTAGTTTTTTCACACTTTGTCTGTTTGTTTCCAGACCACCAATCCGGGTATCCGATTCTCTTGAAGCAACCATCTTGAGTGTGCCCGTTCCTTCCACAAAAGTCACACCATTCGATTTCTTCATTCTGTTTCGACCCCTTAGCAATACCACCCTTGTCACACGCCTGATTAAGGGAACCTTCACGTCGTGTGAAGGCTTTGTATGTAGCGGTTTCTGATGGCGGTTTTCTGTTGGCAGAAATTGCATCTTGCCTTTCATCTTCGGACACGAGATTATAGGCCGCCCTTAGGGTAGGGGTTGATTTGGGGTAGTCGAAAGTGTGTATATAGGCTCCATTTTTTGGGTCTTTGTTATTTGCAATGGCAACGGATGTCAATCGGTGGGAATTTTAGTGTTAATGTTTGAGCTGCTCTGATGCCATCTTAAATTAACAATGGTACCAAAAGGTTTCTGTTTATTGACCGATGATTATTACATGAAACGTGAAACCAAATGAATACAAGGGATCAATCTTTAGAAAAAAGAAATAGCAAAAACATATAAGTTGATCATGGTAAGTAAATCAATGAGAGAATAATTCAATTATTGAGTAGGTTGACCATATCCATTATAATATGAATATTATAACTATATATAATTTACAAGTTAGGTGCTGCAAGTGGCTTATCGGGCCACTTGACGGCACCGTATTGGTCAGTGCATTTTGTATTTCTTATAGTTTAGTTACCACAATAAACGTAATGAAAACTGATTAAACGTCAATTTTTTTTAGTTCAGGTATCATAACAAATCTGAAAGAAACCGGCCGAGTTCGCGCAGAGTTGCGGCTTTATTTAAAGCCCATGACCGACAATGCTACCGACCCCCCCCCCCAAATTGGCCGTTGGTCCACCTCAAGTTATTTATTTTTTCGTTTTTTAGTTCCGGTGCCGTAAGGTACGTAATCAAAACCGACCAAATTCGTGTCAAGTTACCGCCTCAATGCTCGGGACCGCCTGGGTTTGCCAACCAACTAAACACCGTCTTAAATATTTTGTGTTTTTTATATGTTAATGCTTTTATATGTTAATTTGACGAATTAATATATTGGGTTTTAACCCTCAAATTTTACCAATGGTGTCTATATTGTTACGAACGCAGCCGGTACAGACCGAATTCGTGTCGACTCATCATCGTAACGTTCGGATTTTACAACGCCCGGGTTTCAACGTATGGGTTTTGCTAGCTTCCCTGGAGCAACGCGCCAGGATGAAAATCTAGTTTATAATATAATATGAATATTTTTATGGGTTAAAGAATACACTTGAATAATTGATATTTATGTGTCTATATAATATGAA
The DNA here is from genome assembly GCF_021521415.1 of Bidens hawaiensis. Lineage (NCBI taxonomy): Eukaryota > Viridiplantae > Streptophyta > Magnoliopsida > Asterales > Asteraceae > Bidens > Bidens hawaiensis. The sequence goes on along the minus strand of NW_027491627.1, from coordinate 37,818 downwards.
TCTCTGTTTTTTTAAGCATTCAAATTATATATATATATATATACAGTATATATATACACTAAATTGTAAGTTTTAGTTACAGAGTTCCAGTATTCATAACATAAACGTATGAGATTCTTACACGTGTTCTTTGACATCACTATTTTCAATGTGGCAGAGAGTTTTTTATCAAAATGGATGGGAAAGAAAAAACATTTACCAATATATATAATTTGAAAAGTATTTACTAAAATAGGTAAAGTTCCTTTTTTTCTCACTCTTAACCTATTGACTAAGTAATTTTTTTAAAAAAAACTATAAATGTCCAGTATATTACTTTATAAAATTAAGTGGCTACTAAATGTCTTTTAAAAAATTGGTGATATCATAATAATAAAGAAAAATAGTAGTAAGGATTTAAAATATTTTTTCAAACTAGAAATTCTCAAATTAAATATTTAGAAAACATTTTTTAATAAGTATATAAAATCTGTTTTTTCTTTTACTTAATGTAGATTTAGTTTATTCTAAGCGTTTAACGTAGATTGTATGTGTATTTTTTAGTAAGCAGATGTCATTATATTTTTTGATATAGATATCAAACTATTGTTATTATGTGTATAAAAAGAAAAGGTATGTGTGTAGAGGGTTTTTTTCCTTTCATTTTTTTCGTTTCAATGTAAATTTTTTGATAATAGATATTTCCGAAATATAGTTTTTTTTGGAACGTAAATTATACAAGTTGTGATATTCCGTCGGTACCTTCACGAATCAAACCGATTCTGACCGAACAAAATTGTTACTTGTAGCAGTAATATCGAAACCAGCATTGATACTTGTCAAAGTATCGACATTTTATTTGGACATATCAAGATTTTAAAACTGTGAATTTTCCTAAATTCTTTATTTGTATTTAGAAAAGTAAACAATTTTTTTTTCAAAAAAAATATATCCTCAAACTATTTTTTCTAAAATAAAACCTATATTTTAGAAATTTTGTTTAAATAGTTTTTCTAATTCTTAGTTAAAAATATTTTTTTTTTATTTTTACGATTTGACTAGATTAAAGAACACACTTAAAATAAAAACTTATTTAAAAATTATCTAAGAAAAATATTTTTTTGTCATTAATAACAATTAATTAATATTATTTAAAAAACACGAATAACAGAAAAAGAATTTAATTAGTTAAGAAGGTTTTCCAAAAAGAAAGTTCATTAAAAAAATATGTATAAGAATTGTTTCTAGTCATATCATAACACTAAAGAAATAATTTTTAACTGAGAATTAAAAAATATTATTGAAACAACAATTTTTTAATTTTAGAAAAACAGTTGGAAAATATTTTTTGATAGGAAAATGGATTTAAATAATCCCACTTTTAATGGATTGGCCAATAATAATCCCACCTTAAGTATTTTCCGCTGGCAGTCCCACCTTTTCAAGGTTTTTTGTTTTATGATCCCCGTTAAAAATAATTAACGGGGTTAAGTTTTTGCTGATGTGGTGAGTGACATGGCTTTTTCAATATCCTACATGGCTTTTCCCTTTATATTCCCACCCCCCCTCCGATTACTTACGTGTAATACTCACCCAATTAACCCCCAAAATTAACTATTGAGCCCTAATTGTTTTTGAGATTGACTGGAATCGAGATTTTAAAATAATTTATTAAAGTTTCATATTACTAAACATCAATACTGATAAGTTATAAACTGCAGACCAGATAACCCAAATTATACAAGAACCCTAGAAATTCAATCTGATAAAACGCCATATGTTTGATCAATTAAGGTTAGGGTTCTTGTATAACAAATCAAGGCGACCAGAAACATACAAATAATTACCTTAAACAACGTTAATTGAATGGTTAATTAGAATAAATTGCTGACGGACAGAAGTTCAACAAGAACACGTTGCGCGGATGAACATAATCCAATTTGTTAGGGGGTTTTCTTAGCGATGGAACAAGGACTATGAGGCTACGTTTAATTGATTTAATATGGTCGTTTGCATGTATAACGAGATCTGGTTCGACACTTGTCGTGGGTGAGGATTCAATCGGATTCAATAGCTAATTAGGGCTCAATGGTTAATTTTGGGGTTTAAATGGTGAGTATTACACGTAAGTAATCGGAGGGGGGGAATATAAAGGGAAAAGCCATGTAAGATATTGAAAAAGCCATGTCACTCGCCACATCAGCAAAAACTTAACCCCGTTAATTATTTTTAACAGGGGATCATAAAACAAAAAACCTTGAAAAGGTGGGACTGCTAGCGGGAAATACCGGAGGTGTGATTATTATTGGCCAATCCATTAAATGTGGGATTATTTAAATCCAATTTTCCTTTTTGATAAAGGCTTTTTTTTTATTATTAAGAATTGTTTTTTTTTCAATAGTGTTAGTAGTGAGAAAAAAAAGGTAGGTTAATCTATTTTGATAAATGCTTTTCAAATCACCTATATTAGTAAGTATTTTTCCTCCTCAACCTATTTTAGTAAAAAAAAAACTCCGGTTAAATTTACTGTAGCGAATCTTGATGAAGCTGGTCTCTGTTTCTAAATTGAGGGAGCTTTCACACTTTTAGCCATGTTCTCCATCTCTTCTTCGTCCACAACCCTAAGTTGTCACCTCTCCACCCTTGTTTCATCCTTCTCCTTCGTGTATAGAGAAAGAGAAAGAGAAAGAAATGAGTTTACAGGCTTTGCAATCGATCTAAGGACAGGGATTCGAGTTCATAAGCTCCATGGTTTCTCCCTTCTTAACATGCTCACAGGTTCGCTCCATCTCTTTCACAAACCTTAACCTCCGCAATCTTATTTGAAGAATCCGACCATAAACCACCGACGGCGAGCATCATGTATTAGCCCTAATTGGTACGCACTTGTTAACCTTTGACTTATTTGCACCATAAATTAATTCTTCAATTTCTAAGTGTTCGTCCCCTTTTGTGTTGCCTATCAGGTGTTCAACGAAATGGTCTATGGTGGTTCGGGTTGATTTGGCAACAATTAAACTGCCCCAAACTCCAAACGTGCACAGCAAACGATTCGTTGGGAGCATCATCAAATTGAAGGTATTCAACCTGGATGTCAGGTTTTGTTATTTGTAGAACTGTTTTAACTATTTTAGCTGCATTACAAAGGATCCATATATGTGTAAAATTTGCAATTAGACTATTAGTATGTTAGTTAATGTTTTAAGAAGTTTGTCATTGATTTACATAAACATTAGAGCATAATATTTTTCTTTTGCTAGAAAGTGAAACTATATGGAAATAAACATAGCCCATTTACATATTTACACAATGACATAATCTGTTACTGCATGTTTTTCTATTAGGTTGTATCTGGAGCTAATTGTTAGGCACAAAAGAGAGAGTGAGGGACGAGACCCGTTTAAAGAGCTTCAAAAACTGAAAGTAAGTCCATGATAAGAACATTTTTGTATATCTATCATTTATTTAACTATTTTATTTGTAATAAAAGTGAACCCACACTTAAAGACACATGTACACATAAGATACAGTAAAGGAGCCTAATATTCATCATAGAGAGAAACAAGGAGGTTAAGAGTGTGTGAGAATATTAATAAATGTAATAATAAAGATGGTGTTCATTCTTTTATTTTCATTGAAGATGATCGATCAAAGGCTTTAGTTTCACTGGAATTCTCATCAAATGATAAAGTAGCTCGGCCTATGAGGTGCAAGGAACAAGTGAACATAATACCGTGGTGTTTCTTCTTGAGATTGTACAAGATAAGACCATGCCTTAACATCACTGTTTTGGTCAAAAATCACTCAAAGATAATGTAACCAAATTTGTAAAATGAGGTTTAGTGCTTGAATGATAACAATGATTATGAAACGAATGAAAGTAAGAACACAATGATTTGTTGTGAGGAAAAGCCCTTTATATTGGTCGGATCGCCGACACAAAAACCCCGGGTGATGACAAATCATCTATCACCACTTTATTAATCAAAAAATGAGGTTACAATGGTGGAGATTATGATCAGTAATACAATGAATTCTATGTGTGTGTGTGTTTACTACTAGAGAGAGTTCTTGATATTGCTCAAGTGTGCAAGTGACAAGTGACCTAGTTGATCATAAACTCGTTTATAAACAAAAATACCAATTAACTAAAACTCATATTAATCCGCCACTCTCCTATTAGCTCCGTCCACGCCTCATGACCACGTGCTGAATGAGTTCAGTAGCGAAATATTAGGTAGACTTGGTCATATAGCCGTTATACCTATTAATCACAACATCATTCAAACACAATCGTTAATATAAATAATACCGAGGATCCGTGATCCTTCGCAACCTGGAACATATCTCAAGGATAAATGATCCACAAGATACATAAGGATAGAGTATCCTCAGCATAAAATCTATGCCCTAACAATTGTCCCCAAAATGGCGGGTGTTTACGGGTAACGACTGTCATTTTGAATTTTGAACTTCCTACAAAAGATAATACGATTAGACTTGTGGCAGACGCAATTATTATCGTTAACCCTTATTATTTTTAGCTGCATATATATGTGATTGTTATACTCTTTATAACCACATATCTTAGCAGTCTCATCAGGTATCCTTCTTTCTTCACTTTTCATTTTCTTTTTCATAATAATGTTTCTTCCGGCCGATCGGACCCCAACGAACTCCGGTCACAAGGTATACTCGTGAACCCGTCTTCTGAGATCTGTAAATTTACTAATCCAGAAACTGATGACCTCCGATCGCGTTTTCCGACCAATACCATTTTCGACCCTTCGATTCCACCATTCGCAACGACTGTATATCCGAGGCTTGGGTTTGCTTTCTAGCCCAACCGTTCTTAATAGGCTATCAGTACCTTTTTCCCAGCTTCACTCAAAGATTTTTCACTTTATCCGAATCAGCTACATTCAGGCGATGCCCATGTTGTGGCGAGTCCTTCATGCTGTTGAAAGGATAATTGATGAAGAAGGTAGCTTGTCGGGGTTATCCTACCTGTACACCTTGGCGACTCACGGTTCCAACCGCTTTGTATTTAAATCAAAACCCCATCAACCGATCCCTATTTCAAAGGTTACCCAGAATGGTTCATCCTAGAAAAACCAATTCTTCTTCATAAAAAGGGATTCGATCCCGGTTGGATCTGATTTACCTAAAAAATGGATACTGAAGGGTAGGATCCAGGATCCTTAGGTAACACCAGTAGGATACTTGATTCTTCTATTAATACTTTTTTTTTCTTGTACAATTGATAACTTTGCCTTGTTAGCTGAACTTCCTGGAGTCAAATAAAAGTTCAAGAAATTCCTTACCCTGAATTCTGATATTAGGACCTTTCAAGCCAAGTTCATGGAAGCTTTTCAAGAATCAAACTCAGGGTCAATCAGCAATATGTCAAGTAAGTATTTTTATAAATAAATTTAATATTAATTGAAAATAATTGAAAACTTATCTATGAATCACTGTTTGTAGGTGCCTAGAAGTCCGACAAGTCTGCATCCAAGTTTTCCCTTGAAGACATTGACTGCATGTTTGTGAAGAAGGAAACTCTGAATTCCATCCCAATGCATGAGCCACGCCCAGTCACGACCAGAGCCAAATCAGGAGCTTCTAAAATGACGAAAACCTCAGAGCCATAAAACCCTTTTGATGCCGAAAAAAACTTCTCGAGATGCTCACTGCGGTAAGGATCCTTGATCCTGATAACCTTTATATATGGATCAAGTATTATTTTAATTTAATCCCGTTTTCTTGTGTAGGTCGTAAACCCTGCCAGAAGTCACAATGAGAAGATAGTTGAAGAGTACGAGGAAACCCTGTCTGGGATGAGGTCCATGGCTGCTGCGAAGGATAAGGCGCTTGCTAAGATGACCAAGGAGAAGAAGCTAGCCGAGGATCATGCATCCACAGTTGTGGTTCATATGCAGAACGAGATAGCTTGCGCTACTAAAGAAGCAAAGATCTGGGCAGCCAAATCAATTCTCCAGGCCCGGATCAAATTGGTGAATGAGGCTAATGACCCTGCTTTCGACATATCCTCTTGGGACATAGCGTAGTTGAAGCAATCCTTGGCAGACCTGGGTGGCGGCGAAGATGAGGCATGTGAAAGCACTGAGACTGTTGCTGGAGCTCATGAGGTTGAGGTGACGAACACAGGGAAGGATGCAGTTGTTGAAGGGGAAGCAGCGAAGGCAGGCAATGAAGGATAGGAAATACAAGGCCCGAGCCCCTTTTTTTCATCTGTTTATTTATGTTTTTAAGGATATTTGATCATGGCTTGTAACAAACAATAGTAATTAGGCTAAAGGATCTATGATCCTTAAGACAATTTTTAGGGGTAGCAAAGGTGGAGGGATCCTTTGTTTGTGGGGATGAAGCCTTTGATGCCCCTTGTCACACCCCGAAAACCTTAACTTAACACAGCGGAAGTCTTAACTTTAATTCGTCGGGTTATGACAGACGCCGATAGTCAACAATAATAAACAATTAATAATAAAAGCATCATCTTTTATTATAAGGAAATATTTTACTACATCAGAGTTTATTACACGTGCTGATGCACGGTTTACAACACATCACTTTTGTTCAAACACCCCACGCTCTCGTTTCCATACCATCTCGAAACCTTCACTTTCCTGCAAAGCATATTTAAATAATTTTTGGGTCAACACGAATGTTGGTGAGTTATTCCTGAGAAGAAAAACTTATTATATAAATATAAACAATTTATATATAAACAACACATGAATATAATGGTGTACGGCCATTATACTCCCAATTAAAGACCGATCAAACACGATACACACAATAACGAAACCCGCATTTTACCTTTAAGCACAAAAAGCGTTAGTTGTAGACTAGCTACGAATACAACGCGTGTATGACTACCAATTTGATAACTCGAAACGTACCATACTCAAAATATTCCCACTTTTAACCCAACGCGAATGGAAGTGGGGGGCGTCACCCCGATAGATCTACCAACATTTATGTGCCCGCCGTCTGGTTAACAGTTATTTAACCAAACTGATTCATCCCACAATAACGACAATTTGTAGTATAATGCGTTTTCAAAACATATATATATATAAATACGAATATAGATATACAATATGCTTTTCGGAGGAAGAACTCACCTTTGATTTCGGGGTTTCGATTAAACGCTTGTTCCTATATTAGTACACGTTTGTTAATTTTAGGTTTGACTAAAATATATATATTCTTATTCTAAAAATCCACACAAGCATATAACACATAAAGTTTACTACTTATAATCTATACTTAAAATTATAAACAAGTAATAATCAACTAATAATTGTTTTATTTAATAATTTAATTTAATTATTAAAATTTATAAAATATATTACCTTTAGTTGCTGGAGTGTTTTGGAAAAAATCAAGTTATCATTTTATTTAAAATTTTGACTCTATTATAATCGGTTTTGTCGGTTTCGTCGGTTTTGAGCTTAAAAACGAACCGGTTGTCCTTTTTACGAGACTTTTAGTTTTAAATTATCTAAAACACTTTTTATATGGTTTTTAGTCAAGTTTTATTGGTTTTTCAATAAAAATGTTTTGGTTTTTATTTTATTGCCAATTTCTTAAAAATGCCAATTTTTAACGTTTTTGTGTCGGTTTTCGCGACACGAACCGTGTTGGTTTAAGTTTTGCTATTCTTGACTTTTCTTATAATTTAACTTATGTTAAATATAAGAATATTATGACTTTAGGAGCTGTTTTAATTCAGTTCCAAAAACTCATGTCGGTTCACCTTAAAAGTCGAACTTTCCGATCGTTAAAGTCACCGACAAGCTATTTAAGTCACAATGTCAAAACCAAACCATTTGGTACAGCAAATATACACATAATAACAAATAATATATCATCATATACATGTTTGATCATTTAGCATCAAGTATGCACATAAAACAAATATTTAACTACACATGTTCAAGCCTTAGCTTAAGTTTTCAACTATACAATATACATGTTATTTCTTCAATCTCTACAAGGTGTTTATGTACCAAAATTTCCAGATCTTACTAATCCATAGTAACATCTTATTTCATCCCATAATTATCCTTTAACAAACACATTCTTGATTTCTTTAACAATAAAGTTTCTATTATTAGTAAGTAGCAATTTTTCATAACCTTATTATCATACTAACAATCTTTACAATGGAGTTTACTAAAGTAATCCTAACCACAAGTCTTTAATCATTCACACAAGACTATGTTCACTTATCAAATCATTTTGCAAAACATCTTGTACAATTTATAAAGTTTCCTTTATCAGTAAGTTTAACACAAACTCTTGTTTATCTAAGTTATTATGTTTCATGCATCCTAGTACTTCTAGTAGATTTCATTCCTTTCCATATGTCCCATTCAATCACTTAGTTTGTCATTTTCAATCCATATAAAACAAGTATGAACTTTATGATAAAAATCAAATTTTGTATTACTTGCATGTGTAAGTGACTTTCCATCAAAGTCAAATCCCTACACTTTTGTCAACCCTTTTCCAAGATTCTTTCAACACCATTATTATTATTACTTACAACTTTTTCAAGTAATCAAGTATGTGGGTTTTCAAGATTATCACTTTTCTTTAACCATTTTACCATTTAACAAACTTACAACTCCAATCCATTACCAAAATCAAAATCCATGGTTCTAATGAGTGTTTTTATCCATAATCCATTTCCAATCTTTTGACCATTTTCACATTTACTTCCAATATTAAAACAATACTTAAACTCATTTGTTAAACAAACTCAAGTAACATCCATATGGACAATCTATACAAGCTTAAATGCAACCATATCAAGTCCTATAATCAACAAAACCCATCTTATGCATTCCTATATAAACTCACGGCCACATACATACATGCATATATTGTGACACCCGGTAATTTCCCAATCCCATAAACCAAGTAATCAACCTAATTATTAGGTAATTACGAATATTATGCGCCCTGCGCGAGCACGCCATGTTAGGACCAGCGCGGGCATATGTTATATGCGCCATGCGCGAGCGCGCCATGTTAGAATCAGCGCGGGCATATGTTATATGCGCCCTGCGCGAGCGCGCCATGTTAGGACCAGCGCGGGCATATGTTATATGCGCCATGCGCGAATGTTTTGGCCTTGTCTTCATATAACTTAATTTTTTTGTCATGCCTAATGGGTGGACCGCCCCGTTTGATGCTAAGGCGGGTGCATCCCAAATCATTTATGAGCGTGCGGAAAGGGGACTAACCTCCCCGCATGGCGGGAAGGTTGAGAGCTAGTTTGTCTGAAGCTCCAAGATGGAATTGACTTCAACATAACTGATCACTATGTTGAAACACCAAGACCTCATGGAGAATCTACAAATGAAACTCAACGTCCCTGACTGCGAGAAGGTTACGCACCTACCCGCAGCAAAGAAATTGCCTACACGCAAAAGGCTATACGCGCAAGGCTACACGCACAAAACACTTAGTCTATTTTTTTCAAATGTAAGGGGATTACCCCCGCCCAGAAGGAACCAGTAGCGTGTTTCAGATATTTTTACCTTTTGACTACACATTGACAACAGTACCAGGAAAAGTATACTGTAACACGAAATGTCAGCTGTCAGCCGTACCTACTCCCACCAACCACAGTCCTGCATGTCCTGTCAAAATCAATCAGAATCTTTTTAACCACTCCCTAGGACTATCACCCCCATCCCTGAATAAATAATAATAAATCCTATACTTTGTCATCATTACACCTAGATATGAAAAGATTACAATCCCCTAAATCAAGGGATTGTGTTCCCTTGAATTTGCCTATAAATATGTATCAATCCTTGAATAAAAACATCACACAAACACACCCCAAACTCTCTTAAATCTATAATTCTCTCCCAAAGCATCCGTTTCCATCTCCGTTTCTTTCACTAGGTAAGCCGAAACTTTAGTCTAGAGATTTACTTTTCTGACAAAACCCTTATATTCTTCGATTTCTTGATCTTAATATACATATTTCTTGTTATTTAATCATATTTTAGACTTCCAATTTCGAGGCTAACACCAAGAAACCCGAAACCCTGATTAATCTCTTAACAAGAATCACAGGTGAGTCTCACAGCCCCTATTTTCACTATTTTCACTGTTTTTAAAACTGTTTTCGGGGCAAGGGACACGTGTTTAAATTATGTTTTATCATGGTATATTTACAAGCAATGCAAACGGTTATCTATGTTTATCTTGGTTTTCGATGTGAGTGCGCAAGATACGAGTAAGTGATCACTTTACCATTGGAACTCAAAGGGTAGGGACTACCGTGTTTGATAAACCCACTCGTAGGGGTCGCACCCCTTGCATGGACGAGTGCCTAGTATGTCACGGGGTAGTACTATGGGATTGAGCCCGCTCGTAGAGGTCGCACCTCTTACAAAGACGAGCGCCTTGTTTTCCGGCACAACGTTTGCGCGTAACCCGCGGGACGGTATTACTAAGTTATAGTGGCAGCTCCACGGTTTCTAGAAATGTCCGCGCGTGACCCGCGGGACGGTTTTATCAAGCATGTGTTTAAACAATGTTATCAGAAATATGTTTCAATATGGCTTTATCAAGATTATGTTGCAATACGATTTATCAAGTCACCAAAACTTGTGAACTCACTCAGTTTATACTGATTCAAATGTTTTTACGTGTCTTTCAGGAGATAGCTAGGTAGCGCAAGGAGTCACTCATAGAGCACTTCACGCAGAACATCTATAAAATTAGCTTTTTGGAAGATTTTAGTTCTATCCCTTCCACACGCGCGGTTGTTCCCGCCGTGTGAGGGGATATGGCGCGGAAATCTTCAATGATTTTCATACTTGGATGTTTTTTTTTTTTATTCTAATCAATGTAATGTATTTTGTACTAGACATTTCATGCGCAATGGAAATTTTATTTTGAATGTTTGCAATGACCCGTGCTTGATTATCAATCCCTGCTCGCGCGCGCCCGGCTGTTTCCGCCGTTTAGGGCCGGGTGTGACAGATTGGTATCAGAGCACTGGTTATAGCGAACTAGGAAAAAGAGTTATAACCTAGACTATAACCGTAGGGGAATCGCATGAAATATTTTAAAGAAAATATTTTCAAAAGAAAAACTACACGCACACTTAGGAACACGGGTCACACAGTGTCTAGTGAATAAGGATAAGAACATTATGTGCTCAGGGTACATGCGCTAAGTTTGATATATTTTCACTCTTTTAATGCGAGAATGCCTCCAACCAGAGCCAAGGGAATTACCATGACACCCGAGGAACTTGCAGAAATAATCGCGCAGGCGATCGCAACACATGAGGCCAGCAAGGCCGAATCAAGTCAGGGTCGTCAGGAGACCGAAACCCCAGAACCCGAATCAGGAGCTTTGGACAAAGGATGCTCCTATAAGACGTTTATGGCCTGTAAGCCTTGGCCATTCAAGGGCACCGAAGGGGCCATTGGGCTCTACAACTGGATCGACAAGATGGAGACAGTTCTCTCCATTAGCGGATGTAGTGAAAATCAAAAGGTCCTCTACGCGACCTGCATGTTTCAAGAAGCGGCCTCGTCTTGGTGGAAGCTTCAAACGAAAACATTGGGGCGAGAAGTTGCTCTCCACAAGACCTGGGAGGAGCTGAAGGACATGATGATGAGAAAGTTCTGCTCTCGCGCCGAAATTCAGAGTCTGCAACAGGAGTTTTGGAACCACACCATGGTAGGAACCGATATCGACGCCTATAACAACCGATTCAACGAACTTTGCCAGATGGTGCCGGATATGGCGAACACGGAGGAGAAGAAGATCGAGAGGTATATCTTTGGGTTACCTCATGTTATTAGAGTTCCGCTCAATACCGCAGCGCCTCCAACCTTTGATGAGGCAGTAGCGCGGGCCATCACTCTTACAAGAGATACGGTCCGTGCGGGCATGCTGACCGCGCGCGGGAACGAGCAGCGAACCTCTGACCCCAAGAGAAAATGGAATTCTCACCACCGAGGGTCCGACTCCAAGCAACAACCATTCAAGAGACAGGAGAGCGTAAGGGCTTACGTGATACAAGCCGCGGAGCCATCGCGAAAAGGGTACAACGGGCCTCACCCATGGTGCAGCAGATGCAAGTATCACCACGAGGGTGAATGCGCAAGCCTTGTATGCGCCAAATGTGGCAGACCAGGGCACAAGGCGGTAAACTGTCATAAGGAAGCTGGAGCAAACGATAACTGCTGCGCATGCGGGAAGCCAGGGCATTTCAGTCGGGATTGCCCGCAGAAGAGAAACCAAGCTCGCGGGAGAGCCTTTGTGATCGGCGCAGGCGAAGCAAAAGATGAACCAAATGTAGTAACCGGTACGTTTCTACTTAACGACCATTTTGCATCTGTCTTGTTTGATACTGGCGCTGACCTAAGTTTCATATCCACTGAGTTTAAAAACTCCCTAGGCCTAGCAACCAGTAGGCTAGACACGCCTTATACTATAGAACTAGCCAATGGTAGACAGATACGCGCGAACGAGAGGACTGAGCAATGTGTATTGGTCATGGGAGGTCACGGATTCACTATTAACTTATTGCCAATAGACTTGGGAAGTTTTGACATTGTGGTAGGCATGGATTGGTTAGTCGAAAACCACGCGGAAGTTATTTGCCATGAGAAGCAGGTTCGGATCCCACTGATGAGCGGAGAGACCTTGGTAATTCAAGGAGAAAGAAGTGGAGTTGCGACAAAACTCATTTCGTGTCTAAAGGCGCGCAAGTGCCTGAGGAAAGGATGCTACGCCTTCCTGGCGCACGTAGTAGAGAAGAAAGGAGATGAGCGAAAGATTGAAGACTTACCAGTGGTGCGCGAATTTCCAGAAGTTTTCCCTGAGGATCTGCCTGGATTACCGCCACCGCGACAAGTCGAGTTTCGAATCGACTTGGTCCCAGGAGCTGCGCCAGTAGCTCGAGCACCCTATCGACTAGCTCCATCCGAAATGCAAGAGCTATCCAATCAGTTGCAGGAACTATTGGATAAGGGTTTCATACGCCCAAGCTTTTCACCTTGGGGAGCTCCAGTGCTTTTTGTAAAGAAGAAGGATGGTTCGTTCAGAATGTGTATTGACTACAGGGAACTGAACAAACTGACGGTCAAGAATCGGTACCCCTTACCGAGGATTGATGACTTATTTGATCAGTTGCAGGGATCCAGTTATTATTCGAAGATAGATCTACGGTCAGGATACCACAAACTTAGGGTCCATGAGGAAGACGTGCCGAAGACAGCCTTCCGAACCCGATACGGCCATTATGAGTTCTTAGTGATGCCTTTCGGGCTAACTAATGCACCGGCCGTATTCATGGATCTGATGAACCGTGTGTGCAAACCATACTTGGATAAGTTTGTGATTGTGTTTATAGATGATATTCTGATTTACTCCCGAACCGGAGCTGAGCATGAACAACATCTGAGTTTGATTTTGGAGTTACTGAAGAAAGAAAAGTTGTATGCAAAGTTTTCTAAATGTGAGTTTTGGCTCAGAGAGGTTCACTTTCTCGGTCACGTTGTAAATAAGAAAGGAATACACGTCGATCCTTCCAAGGTCAAAGCCATCGAGAATTGGGAGGCGCCAAAAACCCCAACTGAGGTGAGGCAATTCCTAGGACTAGCTGGCTACTATCAACGTTTCATTGAGAACTTCTCCAAGATAGCTTTACCCCTGACCGCGCTAACCCAGAAAGATAGGAAGTTTGTTTGGGGCGAAAACCAGGAAGCAGCGTTTCAAATGTTAAAGCAGAAGCTATGTAGTGCGCCAATTTTGTCTCTGCCCGAGGGGACGGATGATATCGTCGTCTACTGCGACGCTTCACATCAAGGACTCGGATGTGTCCTTATGCAGAGAAACAAAGTCATAGCGTATGCCTCGCGTCAACTCAAGGTCAATGAAAGGAACTACACAACGCATGATCTGGAACTTGGAGCAGTTGTTTTCGCGCTAAAGATTTGGCTCCATTATCTTTATGGTACAAAGTGTATAATTTTTACGGATCACAAGAGCCTTCAACATATATTTGATCAAAAAGATTTAAACATGAGGCAACGAAGATGGGTTGAATTATTGAATGATTATGATTGTGAAATCAAGTATCATCCTGGAAAGGCGAATGTGGTAGCAGACGCTCTAAGTAGGAAAGAGCGAGCAAGGACGCTACGAGTTAAGGCTCTAAGATTGACCATTCGCGCAGATCTCACTACCCGCATCCGAGAAGCTCAACAAGAAGCCCTGAAACCAGAGTTTGTCAAGAACGAATCCCTTGGGGGTATGATTAAGAATTTGGAGCTCAAAGAGAACGACACTCGATATTTTGCTAACCGCATATGGGTCCCTCTCAAGGGAGGATTGCGCGAGCAAGTGTTAAACGAAGCTCACAAAACGCGGTATTCTGTACATCCTGGCGCAGACAAGATGTACCAAGATGTTAAAGCGCTGTACTGGTGGCCCAATCTTAAGGGCGCCATCGCGACGTATGTCAGTAAGTGCCTGACGTGTTCAAAGGTGAAGGCTGAATACCAGAAACCGTCGGGGTTGCTTCAACAGCCAGAAATTCCCATGTGGAAGTGGGAACAAATCTCTATGGACTTCATTACCAAACTGCCAAGGACACCTGGGGGTTACAACACGATTTGGGTTATTGTAGACCGGCTAACTAAGTCAGCACACTTCCTGCCGATCAAGGAAACCGATAAAATGGAAAAGTTAGCCCGATTGTATATTCGAGAAGTAGTTTCAAAACATGGAGTTCCGGTGTCCATCATTTCTGATAAAGATAGTCGGTTCACCTCAAGATTTTGGAGATCGTTACAAGGGGCTTTAGGTACTCGTCTTGACATGAGTACGGCTTATCATCCCCAAACGGATGGACAAAGCGAGCGAACAATTCAGACATTAGAAGATATGTTGCGCGCGTGCGCAATCGATTTCGGAGGTAGCTGGGATACTCATCTCCCATTGGTTGAATTTTCGTACAATAACAGTTATCACACAAGCCTCAAGGCCGCGCCGTTTGAAGCCTTGTATGGGCGCAAGTGTAGGTCCCCGCTGTGTTGGGCTGAAGTGGGTGACAAGCAAATGACTGGTCCAGAATTGATCCAAGAAACAACGGACAAGGTTTTCCAGATACGGGATCGCCTTAAGGCAGCCCGCGACAGACAGAAAAGCTATGTAGATGTGAGAAGAAAGCCGTTGGAATTTCAAGTAGGGGATAGAGTACTTTTGAAAGTCTCTCCATGGAAAGGAGTCCCCCGTTTCGGCAAGCGCGGAAAGTTGAATCCACGTTACATCGGACCATTTGAGATCCTGGAAAGGATCGGTCCAGTTGCTTATAAACTCCATTTACCCGCCGAACTTAGTGGAGTTCATGATACTTTTCATGTATCCAACCTCAGGAAGTGCTTATCTGATGAAACGTTAATTCTACCATTGGACGAGATTCATATCGACAAACAACTACACTTCGTAGAAGAGCCTATAGCAGTAACCGATTGGAAAGAACAAAAGTTGCGAAGAAGCCGAATCAAGTTAGTAAAGGTTCAATGGAACTCAAAGCGTGGGCCTGAATTCACTTGGGAAAGAGAAGACCAAATGCGCAAGAAATACCCACACCTCTTTCAAAGCATAACTCCTGCCAGCAACGCCTCCTAAATTTCGGGACGAAATTCTTTTAACAGGGGGAGAATGTGACACCCGGTAATTTCCCAATCCCATAAACCAAGTAATCAACCTAATTATTAGGTAATTACGAATATTATGCGCCCTGCGCGAGCACGCCATGTTAGGACCAGCGCGGGCATATGTTATATGCGCCCTGCGCGAGCGCGCCATGTTAGAATCAGCGCGGGCATATGTTATATGCGCCCTGCGCGAGCGCGCCATGTTAGGACCAGCGCGGGCATATGTTATATGCGCCATGCGCGAATGTTTTGGCCTTGTCTTCATATAACTTAATTTTTTTGTCATGCCTAATGGGTGGACCGCCCCGTTTGATGCTAAGGCGGGTGCATCCCAAATCATTTATGAGCGTGCGGAAAGGGGACTAACCTCCCCGCATGGCGGGAAGGTTGAGAGCTAGTTTGTCTGAAGCTCCAAGATGGAATTGACTTCAACATAACTGATCACTATGTTGAAACACCAAGACCTCATGGAGAATCTACAAATGAAACTCAACGTCCCTGACTGCGAGAAGGTTACGCACCTACCCGCAGCAAAGAAATTGCCTACACGCAGAAGGCTATACGCGCAAGGCTACACGCACAAAACACTTAGTCTATTTTTTTCAAATGTAAGGGGATTACCCCCGCCCAGAAGGAACCAGTAGCGTGTTTCATATATTTTTACCTTTTGACTACACACTGACAACAGTACCAGGAAAAGTATACTGTAACACGAAATGTCAGCTGTCAGCCGTACCTACTCCCACCAACCACAGTCCTGCATGTCCTGTCAAAATCAATCAGAATCTTTTTAACCACTCCCTAGGACTATCACCCCCATCCCTGAATAAATAATAATAAATCCTATACTTTGTCATCATTACACCTAGATATGAAAAGATTACAATCCCCTAAATCAAGGGATTGTGCTCCCTTGAATTTGCCTATAAATATGTATCAATCCTTGAATAAAAACATCACACAAACACACCCCAAACTCTCTTAAATCTATAATTCTCTCCCAAAGCATCCCTTTCCATCTCCGTTTCTTTCACTAGGTAAGCCGAAACTTTAGTCTAGAGATTTACTTTTCTGACAAAACCCTTATATTCTTCGATTTCTTGATCTTAATATACATATTTCTTGTTATTTAATCATATTTTAGACTTCCAATTTCGAGGCTAACACCAAGAAACCCGAAACCCCGATTAATCTCTTAACAAGAATCACAGGTGAGTCTCACAGCCCCTATTTTCACTATTTTCACTGTTTTTAAAACTGTTTTCGGGGCAAGGGACACGTGTTTAAATTATGTTTTATCATGGTATATTTACAAGCAATGCAAACGGTTATCTATGTTTATCTTGGTTTTCGATGTGAGTGCGCAAGATACGAGTAAGTGATCACTTTACCATTGGAACTCGAAGGGTAGGGACTACCGTGTTTGATCAACCCACTCGTAGGGGTCGCACCCCTTGCATGGACGAGTGCCTAGTATGTCACGGGGTAGTACTATGGGATTGAGCCCGCTCGTAGAGGTCGCACCTCTTACAAAGACGAGCGCCTTGTTTTCCGGCACAACGTTCGCGCGTAACCCGCGGGACGGTATTACTAAGTTATAGTGGCAGCGCCACGGTTTCTAGAAATGTCCGCGCGTGACCCGCGGGACGGTTTTATCAAGCATGTGTTTAAACAATGTTATCAGAAATATGTTTCAATATGGCTTTATCAAGATTATGTTGCAATACGATTTATCAAGTCACCAAAACTTGTGAACTCACTCAGTTTATACTGATTCAAATGTTTTTACGTGTCTTTCAGGAGATAGCTAGGTAGCGCAAGGAGTCACTCATAGAGCACTTCACGCAGAACATCTATAAAATTAGCTTTTTGGAAGATTTTAGCTCTATCCCTTCCACACGCGCGGTTGTTCCCGCCGTGTGAGGGGATATGGCGCGGAAATCTTCAATGATTTTCATACTTGGATGTTTTTTTTTTTTATTCTAATCAATGTCTTGTATTTTGTACTAGACATTTCATGCGCAATGGAAATTTTATTTTGAATGTTTGCAATGACCCGTGCTTGATTATCAATCCCTGCTCGCGCGCGCCCGGCTGTTTCCGCCGTTTAGGGCCGGGTGTGACATATATCCATATCATGCTTGCATGTATACTACCAAACATACTAGAATCAAACCTTAAACATCAAATAACAACTAGTATACACAAATCTTTGAAGTGGGTTACCTTGGGTTTCGGATTTGGTGCCTATGGTGGTGATAATGTGACCTTGGGTTGGCTATGATCCTTCCTTTGGCTTCCTACTTCTTGTATTTTGCTTAAACCTCCACCAAATACCTCCTAATCAATTGTTGTGTGTGTAAAAGTTTGAAAATGTGAAATGGTAGGAAGGTGATGGGGTGGTCGGTTATATAAAGGGAGGAAGAGAGGGGTATAGGGTAGTGAGTTGGATGGTAGAGTGTGCATGTGTCCATATTGAAGCTTCTAGGTAATCATTGCATAACTACATGTGTGTTTCTTATTGGTGGGTTTGGGAGGTGGGGTTGGATTGTGTGTGTGTGGAGGCCGAGAGAGATGGGAGAGGGAGAGGGAGAGGTGATTTGAATTATGGCATGTGCTAATAACTAGGTATTAATGTTTAACGTATCTCGTAATTTATCTAGCCAAACGACTTCCGTTTCTAATAATTTTTATCAGACTTTGAGCGAAATTAGATTACAGTCAATGTCTGCCTAAAAACATAATTTTATAAAAAACTTAATGTCGGGCTCTTACGGTGTCCTCTACTGGCTTTCGGTTACTTATTTTCTAATTTTCGCGATTCGAACCTTCTAAAATTAAGTTTATACACTATTTATAATATCCTAACATAAAATTTTATTTTTCGAGGTCATCTTGACACGTTTATGAATTTATCCGTTTTGAGATATTACCCGGTGTCAATCTGTACAGTGTCAGCTACACGACAAAATTGAACTTTTTCGGGTTCCATATATTAATATTCAACTAAAATCAAAAACTTTGAGTGAAAATATTATTCCTATATATTTACCTTACTAATTAATACGCGATTACGGTTAATATAATTACCAGATTAGTCTAATTTTTGGCGGTTGTCACACCCCTGTCTTTATTTTCCTGCACTATGATAAACAATTAGTAACACCTGCTTAACCCGGGATGATAGTCCATCTTTTGAATGGTGAAATCCGGGTTAAGGATTTTGGTAAGTCAGGTGACTTATTATTAATAATTATTGAAAACTTGTCTATATGCGCGTTATTTATTATTCCGAAAATATATTTGTTGTAGTCATAGGGTTATTAATAATTTTGAAATATAGTTTCAAAGATACATTATCCTTATAAAAACAGGTTAAGAATCCTGGATCCTTACAATTGAAAGGGTAAAAATTAAAACCAAATAAATATAAATTGATAAGTTGAAATTATACCATAAGGTTTGATTAGACCCAAGTTACCATAAGTGTCGATATCTTCATGATCCTTGTAGTTTGACCTTAGGATACTTGATACACATAACTTATCATATTAACTGGGATTAAACCCAACAAACTGGGGACAAGCCCAAATCAACTGGGGACAGGCCCAAATAAGCTGAGGACAAGCCCAAATAAACTGGAGACAACCCAAATAAACTGGGGACAAGCCCAAAATAAAATGATGTTAAACTGGGAACAAGCCCAAACGTAAGTGACGTGAAAACGCCAAAACCTTAGCTAACATGAAGATGTTAGGAACCGTTGTCTTGAGATAACAAGAAAATGTTATAAACCGGGGGTATGGTACGTCTACCATAAATCGTAGGATCCTCCATATAACCGAAAGCAACGGAATTGTAAGCCACTAAACGTGCATTGGTCCCATTGCCCCGAATTATACGTTGGATAACGTGCGCTCCAAGCGAGAGTGTAGAAACTCTAATTTATAAGAAATGTATGAATAAGTTTCTACACTCTTTCTTATAAATTAGAGTGTCTACACTCTCATTCAAACACAATCGTTATACCTATTAATCACAACATCATTCATAAGAAACTCTATCGTTATACCTATTCGCTTGAAGATAGAAGTGAGAGTGTAGACTTTGTTATATAGCCGTTATACTTATTAATCACAACATCATTCAAACACAATCGTTAGTGTATAATGAATACCGGGGATCCTTGATCCTTCGCAACCTGGAACATATCTCAAAGATAAATGATCCACAAGCTACATAAAAATAGAGTATCCTCAGCATAAAATCTATACCCTAACAATCATAAAAGGAGCATCCTTGTAGCACTTTTTAATTATGAAGAAAGTAAACCCTTTTAAATGTAACTTTCATGTTAGCAACAAAATTTGACATATTTTGTATTTAGTTCAACTGGTAAGGCAAGTCGTGTTATTGTTAATTGATTATGTTCATGTAAATTCGTTTGTGGTTACTCAACTGGTTTAGTTGTTTTAGCAAATCAATACATACATAAACCCGCTGCGAAGCGCGAGGGTCGTTTACTCGTATAAAACTATTCAAGAGTAAGTAAGTAAACATAAAACATACATACCTGGATTAGGCGAAGGACACTGAAGTGAAGAAGGCAAACTGGGCAACTGGGGCTATTGACGAAGGAGGAGCCAGGAGGTGATACGCGACGTCAATACTTGATCTATAAGAAACTCAACAGTCGATGTTTTTGGCTTTTTTGTTTACTTAAATTTCTATTTAGGTATTATGTTTATGATTGTTAATTGGGTTGGGCTTATCAAGCCATTTTATTAATAACTTTGGGCTTTTTCTTATGGGTTCAAATATTTTTTAAAACGATACTAGAATCGCTCGCCGAACCCGGTTGTAACTATGTGGCTCCGCCACTGGGTATCCGGGTATCGGATTGATAAAAAAAATTGCAGGTTCATGTACATGTATGGTATTAGGGGATACCTGATCCGAATATTGAAACCGAATACTTGTTTACATGAACTGTATACACCAATGATATACCCCCAAAGTTTTATTTCATTTTTGATATTTTTCTTGGCCCTTGTCTACCGTAGATACATTATGCGAAAAATGAGCTGGTGTAAAAATGCTTTTTATAAAGTTATTTAGATCTTATATGTTGTGAAGTACATCGACTTATCATTTGTGATTTGCAATCATGAAATTTACATATTGTAAATATTTAACACGTTTTATAGTTGATAATGTATATATTATATGTAATTTATCATATTTTAATTTATATTCGTTAAAAGTACAACATAATAGAAAAGTTACTATTTAAAAAAAATAAATCTAGATGAAAATCTCAAACATTCAGGGTAAATGTAGTGCCCATCCCACTCCGATCCTGAAGAAGGCAGGATGGTGTTCCCGTCCCGATTTGCTTCTCTTAACACCCTTTTTCTTCTTTGCCTCCTTCCTGTATTAGTATGACGTCCCTAAGCCAGCCAGGGTGTTTTTTTTGTTGGGCTCAGGAACACAGGGTGGTGTTACCGGCGGCAGTCACGAAAGCCCACCTCGATGTTCACCCTTATTTCTTATATAAAAAATCTAAAACACATATCAACCACCAGAAAATAATTAAGTTCATCAATGATTGTAATTCATCACAGTAAACTACAGCATTTATTATGAACTATATAACCTCATAAACATTCAAACAAAGCATAACCAAACAAAAACAATGAAACACTCATAGCATACTATCAGCCTTAGCCGGTAACCTCCTAAAGAAATTACTCGGCACCGAAGGCATCTTACTCCGAAACCTAGGATGCCTCAACACAAACAACCCGGCCACCAACACAACAATCCTAAACGGTGTCACATACAACGCCACCGCCACAACCAAACAGAAAAACACAAACAAACATGTCGCCCGAGGATCCCTCCAGCTCAAAAGCGCCTGAAACCGCTCCCCTTGCGTCGCTATGTCCCCAACAACCGTTTGTATCCGCCCCGCCACGCTCCGAAGCCGATCATACCGCATTCGCGTCACATCCTGCGCTTTCGATGACGGGAACGTGTCGAATTCCTCGTCCAGCTCGTCCGGTTGCACCGCCTCCGCCCATGACATTTTAGTGTCCATGTGCGGAGGGTGTCTGGGACGTGATCGAAAGTTCCATATTCCGATTAAGAACACGTAGAGAAATATCGTAGGGAGGATCAGTTCCGGAAAACAAACTAATATGAAGAATAATATATGAACCAAAATCGTAGTAATCGGGTTCTTCCAGTTACTAACGTCCCCAAGCCATTTACTCATTGATATCGCACCCGAAAAGACCGAAACTATACGAAAGAAGTTCGCTTTGCTTCTTCTCATACTCCACATGTGAGAATCCACGTCTAGCATGTACTCCACCACTTCTTTTCTTAGCGGCGGTTCGGCTCTACCCAGCCGAATCGCCACAATATTCATAGCCTGATACCTCAGGCTATCGAGTTGGTGTATGGTTAGCGGGTGTTGGTAATGCATTTTAGGTAGTAATGGTTGGGTGTATAGGTAAATCATGTTTGCTAGAGATAGGCAAGTGAACCGAAACGCTAGTTGTAACTCGCCGGTTTTTTTTAACCCCGATGGTTGTAACACAAGAAGCGGGTACGAATGCGTGTAGATTCGATCCGTTTCCAATGTGGATAACCGGATTCTTATTTTACTGATGCGAGCGTCTTTAACTGTCGCTGCCTGCTCACCGCCTAAATGCGAGTTATCAAACACGCCTAATGTGACAACCGTGCACGGGTCATATACTTCCCACGTGTACTGCTCGTTCCATTTCGGGTTAAAGTTATCGAGTATGGTTCGGGTTCTAACCCATTTTTGACCGTATTTAGCGACACAATACGCGTCCGTCGTTTTCTTTCCGTCTTTTGTTTTCATTCCTTGCAACCCTTGCGCGCTTAATATCCCGATCTCAAGGATCCCGATCGCTTTTTTCCATAGCTGACGCGCCGTGGGGCGTTGGTCACTAATGTACATAGTCGACTCGTCTAACACATGGTACCCGCCATCGAGTGACGCCCGAAGGTGAATTCGGGTTGAGAACTTAAGCTCCATTCTTCTTTCGCCTTCCAACAAACCAAACCCGAACTGTTCAAGGTTAAACCATCGGGAATGAACGGCCCGATGGTCTAACCGTTTTTCGAACACGTTAAGTGGCAAGACAAGTCGACCCACGGTCTCTTCTTTCGACCCGGATTTGTTCTCGAGTGTAAGCACTAACGACTCTTCAAACGGCTCGGCTGCGACAAACACCAAATCTTCGTTCCATAGCGGGTTCGTGGTCTTCGTTGCGGATAATTTGGTTTTGAGAATTTGATTCCCGAGCTGCGCTTTGACGAAAACTTGAGGCGGTTGCAATTTATCTTCGCTTTCGACATCGTGTGCTTCGATCACATTCACCCGAAGGTACCAAAGTTTAGGCGAAACATAAACCTTTGACCTCACACTATACACACCCTCCCCATGAACCGTAGCCGCATCCGAATGCCACGCCTCCGAAAACGCCTCGTCTGCTTGCGTTCCCATCCAAACCGCAAGCATTATCTCTCCTTTGTGCTTTTTATCACCCCTTCGGTCCTCTAACCGGTACCATTGTGGCGCTAACGGGCTATCGGGCGGGACCCGCGTCGGGACTTCATTCATATCAAACACTACCTTCCCTAAATAATCGTCTCGCGCGATCATATCTTTATCTTTCACATAAACTTCAAGAACCGTCGATTGAATCTTATCTTTCGAAAACGCGAACACTTGTTTCCATTCGGCATAAGTTCGTTTCTCGAAATGTTGCGTTTTCCCTTTATAGTTCCCGAGTTTAACCTCAACATACGGGTCACAACTTGCAGTTAACGGGTTTATGGGAAGATCACGGGCCTTCACGACCCGAACATAAAGATAATACATTTGTTCCACGAGGTCGTAAGTGCTTGTGACCCTGTCACTGCTAATCCAACCGCTACCACCCCGTACACCGCCATGTGGCCACCGCTCACCGAGCTGTGGCTTAGTGTCCTTGATTTTGTAGTCATCCGGGTTTGCAGCTGGTTTAGAACCCATATTGTGTTATCCTCCTGAAATAAAAAACCAACAAAGCTATAGTTATTGTTTCTGAAGATAATAAATTTGTAAGTAGCATTTATGTAAAGATGAGTACCTATTGCAAAATTGTGTACAATTTTAGTATTGTTTTTGGTTTATGTAAACTGAAACATTTGATGTGAACTCAAGTTTTGTAGTTGTTGCTTGTGAATCTTTGCCTTTTGTGTGATATGAGACCATTGAAAATGTAGTGGAAGGAGAACCTAGTTAAAGTGGCTTTATTTAGAAGCCACATTGTAAATTGATACCTTTCTTAATATTTAGTCTATGGCTTTTTTGTATAATCATTGATATAAAAAGTCATACAGCATATTATTATTTACATAAAAATTGTGACAAAGTTAAGCTTTTTGAAGTTATAATTACACTAATAATTATGGTGTGCTAGAACAAAAGTCCAGACTAGCCAGCAGATGAAACGTTGTCTCTTTGGTGATACAATTTATTATAAAATGAAGAAAAGCAAAAGCAGTGATATGTAGAAAGATGCTAATTTAATCTTTATTCTCTCCTTTATATATACCAGTTTTCCATTGCAGCATATATTCTTAAGATAAACTCAACTTTCACCTTTATTCTTGGTGTTGATGTCTCTCACAGACTCAAGAAGCAGCATCTTAACTCCCATGCGGCCATGCTGGTTATTCTAGAAATGTTAGCGTCGTTATATTTGTCGCTTTATAATTTGGTATGTATATTAAGTTACTTAACATATATAACAACAAAATGGGTGGGTTAAGTCAAGTTGAGTATTACTAAATAGTTTTATTCTATTTGAGTCGAAATAGTCATCATCAAAAGGGGTTGAAGTTGAAATAAGTTGTTTTAGGAAAGGCGGCTATATTTTCTGAGGTGGCTAGTGACAGTGTTGGTGGTGGGTCAGTGGTGACAGTGATAACGTTAGGGTGGTGATAGTAATGGGGTTGATGACGGCGCTAGTCAATTTGAAGTTAACAAGTTTTTATAATGGCTCTTTGATCAAATTGTATAATTTGAATAAGTCCAATTTATCCTGTTATATAGTTTGAGTTGACCCAAACAAATTACAAAAAGTAAAATTAACATGTATCTGAAATTATAAAGTAAAATTAACATTTTTAATATGATTATTATGCATAATATATAGAAAGTTTAAACTAGTAAATTCACTATATGAAAGTTATGCAACGTAATTGTTTTAGCAAACAAGCCCAAAGTTCCCCTAAAAAAATTGGCCGACCCCATCACCATTTGACAAATGGGCTACAACGCAGGTAGGTTGGATTGGGCGGTTGGGGTCCAGAAGATAACACACAAATGTTGTGCAATCCTACACTCAGATTTCATGTATGAATTATGATAGATTTATGTTTTTAGGTAGTTAGGATTGTATACAAAAAATATATGTCTAAGGTGTGAACTGTGAGAAAACATCTTAAAAATCATCAAATACATTTAACGTGAAACCGAACATTGATCGTGCATGAACATCATAATGTACCAAAAACTCAACAACTTTAAACAAAAACCAACCTGACTATATATTTAATTATAATTTATTTATTTGGAGTCCAATTGTAAATTAAGCACCATGACAGTTATATTTGGCACGTGTACATCCGTGAGTTTTATGAGTGTCAACGGATGCACAAGATTCTCACATTCACAAATTATAGTTAGAAGAATTTGCCATTAATTTTAGAATAATGAAGATTGTGACCAAATGCAGAATTGAAACAACCCTTTGAATGAATATTTAGTTTTGTTACGCGATTTTGTTGGATAATTTTTTTGTTTGAACATGTTTGTTTCTTTTTTTATGTTAATCGATTATGTTTTGTTTGAATGGGTGTGATCAAGTTCTATTTAAATGCTTGTTATTAAATTTATTATCTTTATATTTGAATGTTAAGTATTTTATAAGAATTTAATGAATAATGTCAGACATTATAGGCCTAAATGTATGTTATGCCCAAAATTAACATTTGGAGCCAATAAAAAAGTTTTTCGGCTTAAAATTTTAAGCTTTGATGATAGAACCAAAACAAAAACCGAGCCCACATCAAAAAATCATGGTTACGAATAATATTTAAATGACCGACTCAAACTCACGCACCCACTAATCTTATTCTAAGTCTACACTTTTGTCCACCGTAGGACTCCAACCCTCAGCAGTTGATGAGGGACAACACTATGGAAACCTGATTATGGTTAGTTAAATCCTTTACTAAGTAATGCATAAATTAATCAACAGTTGACCTCCATAACAAATAGCAAATAAGTACCTGAATGTTTTAGCTAATTTTGATTAACTTATGAAACAAACTAAAAGTACACAAGAAATGAGGAACATAAAACAGATACAACAACTAAGTTAAGGAAAGTGTTGATGATTTAAAAGCATGCAGTCAATGGAAACCCACACAAGCACCGGTTATGAAAGTAAGCTGTGTTATCGTAGTTCTGCAGCCTCCCACCCACCGGAATTTCACCGCAGAGTCTGTTATAGCTCACGTTCAATGCCTGTAGTTGTAGTCTTGTCAATGCCTCAGGCAAATTCCCATATATACTATTGTGGTTCAAGTCCAGCACGGATAAGCTAGCCGGAAATTCATTCATAGCTGAGAAGTTAAACTCGAACATGTTTCTTGAAAAGTCAGCTGTTTGAATGGTCTTGTTCATACCAAAAAACACGGATAAGTCTCCCTGCAGCTTGTTTCTGGACAAGTCTAACGACGTAAAGTTCACCTGCGCAGTAGCCGAACCAGAATAAAATAAAATTGCCAACCGAACCGTCCAAACACAAGAATGTGGTCGGTTTGAAATATATGCAGTCTAGCTCACTGTTCGAGTTTAACAGTTTGCGCCTTCGAACCGACAGTTTTAGCCGGCAGCAGCCGTTTGACATCTATGATTTAATATTTAATTATTTTTACCTTAGAAATGTAAAGTTATCTGTATGTATATTATTCACAGATAATCCTTATCATTTTTATAATATAATCCAAAATTATGCCTTAAGAAAAGTATTCTTTCTTCTAAAACCGCAAAAACCAAACAGTCAAATATAAAACCGTGAAAACTGGCCCATTTAGGGTTATATTTTTTTTTTCGGCATGAGCCTGTCTGGCTAAAAGTTTGAATCGAGCTGAACTTAAACGATCTCGAGCTCGAGACTAAAAATAAGTTTGTTTAATAGACGAGCCGATCTCATGCTTCGCTTATTGAGCTTGAGCTGACATGCGAGCATAAACCAGCCTATTATTTACATTATATATATATATTTAATATATATTTTTTATAATAATATATATTATGTTGTACTATACATTTATAACTATATGTATAAAATAGCTATAAATGTATATAAATTGATTAATAGACCATAGCCCGAGCCGAACTCGGACTTTATAAATAGAGCTTGAAACGACTCGAGCTCTAGCTTTTGTAAGTTAAACGGGCTGAATTCGACCCTAGACGAACTCGAGCTTGGCTCAACTCATTTACTCCTCTACTTAAGCTCGGCTTAAAATTTTCATCAAAAAGAACAACCATAATGGTAACTTATATGTATTTTTGTGTGCCTAGAGTCGGCCTTATTAACCTGAGCCAGCGACCTGGGGACAGTTCCAGTCAGCAGATTATGAGACAAATAAATGGCAGGTACTTTTCGTGTGAAGTTCCCAAACGAGTCAGGAATGGGCCCGGTTAACTCATTCCGGTCAAGGTGAAGGTTTTCAAGATTTGGAAGTGTAGCAAGCTCCGGAGGGATTGATCCGTTGAAATTATTATAGGACAAATCGAGTGTGGTTAAGGTTTTGAGTTGGCTGAGAAAAGAAGGAATGGGACCAGAAAGATTAGTCCAGCTGATGGTCAGTGTTTTGAGGTGGGTGAGTTTAGTGATTGTTACGGGTATTTGGCCGGTGAGGTTGGTTAGTTTACGAAGGATGAGCGTTTCAAGGTACGGGAGATTGCCAATGGTATCGGGGATGGTGGAAGAGATGTCACCAGAGAAGATGGTAAGGGATTTGATACGGTCGTTGTAAGGGTCGCATTCTACAAAATGCCATTTGCAGCAGTCGGAGCTGCTGGTCCACGTGGCCAACACGTTCGGGTTACCGAGGGAGTTTTTGAGTCGAAGGAGGGTAATTTGGTCTTTTACGTTGCAACGTTGCGATAGAGAAAGAGGGAGTGTTGAGCATAGAAGGACAATGGTGATGGTGAAGAAAGAGGTCTTCATCTTTGCATGACATGTAAACCAAAAGAATCCTATTTATAGATAGATATTCAGAAGTGTACACACTAAAGAGCTATGTAGATCATCTATGTTGTGCAACGGTATTCAAACAAACAATGTGTTTTTTTATAATATGAACAAAATGTATGATCCTTGTAGTTTATGTACTTTTTTATTTGTAGTTCTATAGTATTAAAATATAACATGCTTTTCTACCCTTATGAGTAATCTAAAAGAATATATATACTGTTTCTTTTTTTTTTGTTTGATGTTTAAGATGATAGATATTTCATTTTGGATTTGTTCATGTATAAATGATTAAGCTCTGGCACTTTTATACTATGTCTTGTATCTTTTTTATTTTTTTTTAACTATCAGGACTGTTTTCGAAAAATCGATTGGAACAGTAAACCAGTAGAACAGACGTTTTTGGCAGTGTTACTTTCAAAACATTGGTAAGGATGTTTTATACCGACAGAGCTATAATTTCGTTTAGATCGATTTATGCTATTTACGCGCAAACTCAACGACAATACGTTATAATGTTATGTTTGCATTATCACTAACGCAGAAGGTTTGAAAACTATATGGTAAAGTTCTATATCCGGCACAACCAAGAATCATCTAGATTGCCAAAACCTTCAACCCGACCCTATCCGTTCATCAGTCTTCTAGTTTATTCAAAAACCTAACATGAGGACTAACCTGACAACATATATAAACTACATGACCTAGGCTAGCCCATCTAACGTAAGAGTGTTATCAACCATTTCAGACCACTTTTTGACAAAATCCAAGAACAGTAACTAGACCATGTGCACTTGGTTAGGCCAGGCCGGTTCAAGCCACTAGTTTACAACTTTACCCAGCCCTAGAAACTAAAAACCTAAGCCTAAGTGCCTAACTCATATCATGTATAATGACACACATATTATCAAATGTTGAACGAATGATATGATAACAATTGTTTCAGAAAATGCATAACAGTCATGCAGAATTAAATTAAATCATAATAAAATGAAACATGTACAACAAGAGTGATCAACTTTACAAGTCACATGGGTTAGTTAGCAGAATCTTCTCGCAATGCTTAATCAATTAGGAGATTCCTTCCACTTTAATCGGTTTAACCCATCCTTAATCGCTCTACGAAACTCACCATTATGAAGAATAAACGAAGACACATGCCCACCTGTCACCCATCTCACTTCCGAGCCCGGCCAAGCTCTTTGGACCTCCAACACCGAGTGCTTAGGGATGTATCCATCATCCTAACAAACCAAATACAATATTAATACATAAAGTGACCAAAAGTGCATTTACATTATAAGTAGGTAATTGGTACTTACAGTAGCAGCAACGAGAATAACCGCATTTGGGTTTTTGGGGATGGGAAAGCGAGTGACATCAGTGAGAGACAAAACATGTCTCATGTGCTCTTGTACTTCATGAAGTGTCATGGCAGTAGAAAGATCTTGTCTTAGCGCGTCCCATGCGGTTGCATGCTTCAACACGCCTTCACAAAACGCTACAACAGCCGAGTGTGGAGATAGAAACGGGAATGTAGCAATCGGTGTAGGGTGTAACGATCCAACCATCGCTGCATGTACTCCACCTAAGCAGAATCAAATTTTAAATGTCATAAAATTTTTGACAAGTATACAGTGATTCTCATTAAAGTAGGACTATAAATGAACCGAACATTCAGTGAAGCATTCGGCAGAAAGTTTGTTTAACAAACGAACATGACAGTTTTTATGTTCATCTGGTTAAACGAACGAACATGAACACATGTCTCAATCATTCATTTATATCGTTCATGTTCTTTTGGTTTATACATTCATTGAGAAAATTTATGCGCCTTACAATTCAGCAGTTTTATATGATTTAAGGAGTATTACATATTACAATTTACTATTTTACTGTATACTTCAGGTCCAACATATTGATGTTCATGCTTACTTTTAGTTTTCGCTCAGTTATGTTCGCTTACCAATGCTCAGTTATGTTCGTTTATTTGTGTTTGTTCACGTTCATGAATCGTTAATTTTACTATTAACGAACAAACTCAATCGAACACGCTCATTTTCTTAACGAACAAACATGAACAAGAATCTTTGTTCGTTTAATTGTCCGTGTCCGATCGTTTATTTGGTTAAAGTTAGAAGAACGGACACGCTGTTCAGTTCGTTTACAAGCCTATATGAAAGTGTAGACAATAGAATTGAAAAGATACCCATGCTTAGACCACAAACGCCCATTTTCCCGTAACCCGCCTCAGAATCTAACCAATGTAGAAGACTGCGCGCTTCTTCAATTGTGGCTCTTCCTAATAAAAGCAAGTCACTCGCACATAACAGTTTTGACCCGCTTTGCAGAAATGGCCGCCTTGTCCATAAAATGGGCTGTATGGTTTTAAAATAGAGTTAAAAGAAAATAATATATGTGCACTTGAATCAGTTATGGCTTTGATTATCATTACCTCTCGAGAACCATGGTTGCTATATTTTCCTTCAAAAGTGGCCCACCAAGACGTAACCTTCGCTCAAAACTATGGTCCCCCGTACCTGAAATATAAGCAAGGGTTCATAATCAACAACAACAACAATTCGGCAATCCAAAACATTATAGAATTAATACATGGTGTCTATCTGCTAAGAAAAACTACGGGTTTGGGGAATGAGACGGGGCAGACTTTACCTCTATCCCAAGAGATAGAGAGACTGCACCCAAAAGAAATCCCCGACTCAACAAAGCTTTAGTTTTTCTTTTTTGACATACAAAAAAGTAACATAATGTGCATAGTTGCATACTAGTAGTAGTAGAAGAGATAAGAAAGGAAGACGACAGAAAAGGGCCAGAAAAAGAGAAGATAATCCACCTAGAAAGTAACTAACGAGGAAAACCAAGTCATGACACCTAGACAATCCACGAAAAATCTATACTCCTTCCTAAGAATCCATAACCTTTATCCAACATTTCAAAAACTCCTGTCCCTGATCATGTCCTCGAAGATGCGCAAGTGTACCAAAGCCTGCCTAATCTGCTCCTCCTCCTCCTCCTCTCCACTGTAATAACCTCCACACTTTGTACCGGTGTTGTCTTTCACGTCCTCTGCACATGACCAAACCATTTCAATCTCCCTCCTTTATCTTATCCGCTAAGATACAGTTTGACAATTTAAATGAAAGTCAACCAGCCTGAAATCTGAATGTCCATGCACTTCTATTTACTAACAAGAATATTGGATAGAACTTTTGTGCGCACCAAAGATTGTGAATTTGATCAGCTTGGTAGCATAGATACATCCATTTAAGATGGTCCTTTTTCTTCCTTTCAATTAATAGTTTCTTCAAGCCACATAAATCCATTATGCTTTAAAACAAGCATCTTGCTATTTATCTCTTTAGGCTTAGAGAAACCAAGATAGGTTTTCAATGGTGCCAGTTACTCAAAACGGCATCATCATTAGTGGCAACAATCATGAAAAGTATAGGCGTATAGCTCGCGTTTCCCATTATGTATATTTCTAATATTACATATCTAGGTGCAGCTATATACCAACTAGCCTTGAATAAATTCATCAATTAAATCTTCCTTTCACTATACAAACCTAAGAACATATTGACCGAACTGAAAGAACATGATTGTTGTGTTTTTAAAGTTTCTACTTCTAACACCAAGATCAAGTACCAGAAAATCATAAAACAACACATATATGTTCCACTATAAATAAACTCACTAGTAACCTAATCCAATCATAGTATCATACCTAATAAAACTATAAATATATATATATATATATATATATATATATATATATATATATATATAACTTTTTATACAGTACCTGCAAGATGAACAACACAAGCCATTTTATGAGGTGGCACAAACTTAGGAGCAAGAAAAGCAACTCTAGCAGTATGACTTTCAGGAGGGAATGCATTAATAATCTGTTCATCACAAGGAGTCCTGAAAACCCCTTCTTTCAAGCAAGCATTTTTAGTCTCCCAAACTGTTTTCCACATTGGTTGAATCAATCTTGGAGGCCAGTTCTGTCCTTCAGCTGCAGCTGGAAATATCTGCTTAATAGTCTTCTCTAAAAGATCAAGTTTGGGCCCACCCCAACCTCTAGAAAAGAATGGTGGGCTTATCTTTGTTCTGTGCATAAATGCACCATATACATGGGGTCCAATACATAGTGAAGCATCCCAATCTTTATTGCCACCATACCCAAATCTTGAAATTGAATAATAACAATAATAATAACAAATTTCTTGCAAATTTATAAACTTTCTTGAAATAATTCAATTTGGAAGCAGACCCACCAATCAGAAGATGTGAATTGACATAATTATTGGATTAATTGCATCAATTTTATGTTTTGATTCGGGTTTTGAGCAAATTGGATGAATTTGAGAGAAACCCAGATGAGAAATTGAGTGAAATTGAAGGGGTTGAGTGGATTTGAAGGGATTAGGATTTGGAATTGAAAGCAATTGAATTTGAAGATATGGTTGGAGAAATTGATGGGAAAAAGAAAGAAAAGAAGGTGGAAATTGGGGAAACTGTGGGCGAGGATATCCAGGGTGGATATTCATTTTTTATTTGGGTGGTATAATTGTTGTATTTTTATATTAGTTTTTATTGTTTGATCTTATCAAAATTAACAGATGTAGACCTGTAGTCAGTTTTATCAAATATTATAACCTGATTATCATAATGTTATAAAAATACAGGGCTAATGTTGTAACACATGTCTTCTCCACATCAACTCATCAAGTTTTGGCTTATGAAATAATATAATATAAATAAAAATAGTTATATAATATAAGTTTGTTATAATAAATAAAAGTTGTGTGACTATAATGGTCAAACGGGTCATACTTCGAAAAGTGGCATGTTTGATATCAAAAGTGATTTGTTACATAAGGTTTGTATCATTCATTTAAGGTTGAAAGCCTAATTTTGGAGATAGTTATGACTAAATTTGGAGTTTTGTTTATATTTTAAATAGGATGAATTTATCATTTACATTTAACATAGAGAAGCATGTAATTTTTAATACGGGATGTAAATATCTTTCAATAGAAATTGGATCTTAATAAAACTGATGGAGCATGGGTCCTGTGGCTATGTTTTTTACTTACCTAGTTTGATTCATATGTTGATTTCAAATAGGAAAACCTTTGTTAACCGAATCATATTAGACTAGAATTACGTAGTCGTATAAAGTTGTGTCAATTTAAGAGTTGGAAATGCGTAGCTTTATGAAATCTTCCATACAATCATGTGTTTATATGAGATACAGTCACATGGTCATGTCGTATGATTATTTTATTTTATTTTATTTTTTATTTATTAATTACTCATAACACAAACCGAACTATATCTGGATAATGGGTAAGCGAGCAACAAGCTGCGCCGCTATCCCCTTTTGAATCGCAAAGCCTATTCTACTAAATATAAATCCTTGGTTTCTCGGGCTCTGCGAGTCACTGTGGACCACCTTCTGCACCCGCTCCAAGAAGCGAACCGCCTCGGGAGCTAGTGATCCAAAAGTGTCGAAGGCAAATGGAATGAACACGTGCTGATTCTCCAAACACGATGTCTCATGCTTAGCAACCTTCCTAGACTACGCTCTCAAAACCGCATGCCCCGGTACGAAGCCACTGTCTCTCAGCCCCACCAACGGGGACACCCCGGTGAGGTCAACACACGCATGCTTACCCCCTGCCCAGCCAAACACAAGAACATCCGCAGGACGCAGGGTAGATCTTCCCTCACGCGGATCAGTCAAAAATCTCTTTCTTGGCTGAGATTCCGGCACGTCTAAGCACATCTCATAAGACATCTCTAACCCAGTCATGACGATACTTGAATCCCGGCAATTCCTTACAGTGGAGGGCATGCTCACCAAATCTATCCAAACAAGCTTTTTTACAAATGGGGCATAATTCATCTGGAGGGAAAAGGGGAATCATAAGCCGGTATTTAAGGATGGCTCTGTATTCAACTGCCGACATCCGTTGCCCAAGATCTTCAATGGGCACAACAGTCAAAAAATCCTGGGCATGAGCCCCCTTGAGACAAGCTAAAAATTTCTTTTGTCTCGAGGTCATATCGAATCGCTCCTCCAAATCATGTACGTGTTTACCATAAAGAGCACTCGCCAAGGTTTGTTGAGGTTTCTTGGAGGCGGTCTCCTTATCAGTAAAACCGCCTATATCAAGGTCCGGGAGAGTTGTTCCAATATTACCAAGTGCAAAAGAGTAGTCAGGATCTACCCCCGTAACACCAGCATTTCGCAGGACGTGGTCCTGCAATTTCCACGACTGAGACCTGGAAGCCACAAATGCATATGCGGAGACATCCTCAGCCGAGAATGATTATCAAATTGTATAATTTTTTTTTTTATTTTGTTTGAGTATAACATTTCTAGCATTTACTTAGCATTATCTAAGTATATGTCATGTGCCATTTTAAGTAAATGCATTTCCAAGGATAAGAAAAGAAAAGAAAAGAAAAGAAAAGGAAATAAAAACTTAACTTATGGATTATAACATAGTAGTATAGTACAGACTTTGACATTAGTTATGTTTGTCTTAAATTGACAACTATTTTATTCATAGCAATTTTAAGATGCTAACTTTTACAAACTAAGTTTCTTTTGAACTTAAACTTTTATTTATCATGTGTTGTGTAAAATGTTGGTTTAAACTTTAACCGAGTCTTATCAAGTTATTATTATATAATGTTTATTAACACTATATTAGATTTCATTTTAAAATCTGATATAATACTAAATATATATGTTTCCCTTGTTTATTTTATTTAATATTTTAATAGTTTTTATTCGTTTTTAGTCGAAATTTGTACCCTACTAACGTTTTTATGTTTCGTAGGTTCCGGGATTTGATCGTGATTAAAAAGGGCGAAAAACGAGCCGAAACGGAGATCCGGAACGCGTCAGGAAGAACCAGAACAGAGAACCGGTCAGACCGGGCCGGTCTGACCGGCCCCCATGGAGAAGCACACCGCGCCACGCGAAGGAGGGAGGCCAAATGCCCTCCGCGCGGCGCCTAGGCAACACTGGGCTTAATTAATTTCGTTTTCGCTTAATGACGGGCCTTGTTTTGGTTATTTAAACACATTTAACTTAAACCTGACATAACCTAAAAACCCTTAGCCGAATTAGAGAGTCTTTGGAGCTATTTTACGAGTCTTGTGGTGATTTTGAAGGCAAGAGGACAGCCGGTGAAGAGCTACACGTTCACGTTCGAGTTTACGGGTTTTATCATCTTTGATTCCCCATTTCTTATATTTTCACCATGTTTTAGTTTTTATTCGTTTTGTTTGATTTAGACTTTATGATGCTAGGCTAAATTCCATAAACTGCCTAGGTCGTGATGAACCTTAGTTCGGTTTGATTTTATTTGGATTTTCATTTCGTTATGGATTTTATGTTCTAAGTAAACGGTTGAGTTTGATTTAATTGATGCGTTTGATTGCTTGGTTTTGTTTACTTGAATTTATTGTTTCACATTGCCCTTGTTGATTGTTTCATAGGATAGGGTTTTGTTAGGTCATTTACTGTGTGTTCTTGGCTAGTTTGTGATTAATATGCATTAAAATCATAGAAACAATAAAATCAATTAAACAGATAAAAGTGAGTTGCTAGTCTAAAAAGCTATAAAGTGATAGGCTATTAATAGATCTTTGCTTGTCGGGATTGCTAGATTTAGTTCTTCGTAAGGAGTCCGTCTAGATTTGATTGTCAGCTTAGTCTATTAAATTAATTGGGTTTGCTTCGCTATGTTTTGAATTCCGCGCTGTAAGGTAGGTTTTCGTCATAAAAGATACTTAGACATAAGTGATTAAATAACCGTAAGGAAGTTTAATATAAAACTGGTGAGTCTTAAAACTTGTTAGAAATCCATAGGCGTCTTCTTGAAGCTCAAGGGTCATGTTCGGGTTTTCTGTCAATGGTCTATTTTATGATCCTGGTTCCATAACTTGCGTTTTTCCATTTAAATTAATAACCGCAACTTTGGGGATTCTGGCCTGGGTAGTTATTTTCATCATCTGAATTAATCCAAGTCTTCTAAATTGTTTATTAGTTAAAACTAATTAGGGTTTAAGTTTTATTAATTAATTAATAAGTAATGATCATGTTTTATTATTGTAATCATTAGTTAATTATTATTAGAGTTTTAATTAATTAGTTTTAAAATCCCCCTCAAATATTATTAATAAATAGTCGTGTCTTGTAGTTGAGTCTAATTTGCTAGTTTCGTAATTTAAAAAGTCTCGCGGGTTCGATATCCGGACTTACTTAGTTGTACTAGAGTCGATCGGTTCACTTGCCGGTTAGTAGTTTTAGTTACGTTTAAGGGTCTAGAGTATTACTTAGTGTCTAGATTAGTATAATTTAAATTATTTATTTTATAACTACTTTTAGCACATCAAAACCAAACCTAGAGTCTTATGCATAGGCATTTACTTCTTTTTTATGTGACACTGAGTTCACACCCAACATATAAAGACGTTAAAATTACATATTAGAGATTTAAAGTCACTCATATTTCATGTTCATATGAGTTTCATCCCTAGATGTAAGAAAGCAATGTTGAATTAATTAGTTGTTTTATTGTTTGACTCGTTCATTTTACTATTTTGAAAGTCTAATCCATCTCGCATAGTGACGTGTAACAAATAATTGCGGTTGTAAGTTGTAAACTTCGCTAGTCTTTTAACTTGTCTAATCGGATCATGACATTTTGGAGAGGGACTTATGATCCTTGAAGCCGGCTCGCAGCAAATGAGTATTGGTAATACATGACAGAGCTTTAATAAAACAACTAACACAAAGTTTTCAACATATATTTAAAACATTGTAGAATCAAGCATTCAAGCCTAGCCACAGGAACACACACCAAAGGATTGGCTCTAGGAAGTGTGATCCCGGTCCCTCGTCCATATCAACCCGAGCCACATCCCCCTTTTCATCCGCCTTCCACTCGAAACATTGAACAATCACACCCAATGTCACTTGCACCATTTGCATAGCTAAAGTTGTCACGGGACACATTCGCTTCCCCTCCCAAACGCTAGCATATGATAATGTCGTCCCCTAATATCCACATGACTATGTTCGAATCTTTCAGAGTTAAATGTCAGTGGATCGATCCAACTCTCTAGATCGCCCACACGTTAATAAAACAGTAGTTTTTGCGGGAATATGATAGCCTCCAACCGTGCAATCTTCTGTTGAGGTTCTCGGGATAATTAGTGTTTCCTTCACTACCGCTTGGAGGTATGGAAGGTTTGGTACGTCGGATTCTTCTGACTGCCGGTCTTGTCCGACTACTCGGTTGATTTCTTCTACCACTTTCTCCATTATTATTGGATGGTTGATTAATTCTGCTAAACCCCATTCTATAGTTAGTGCAGAGGTGTCTGTTCCTGCAATGAACAAATTCTTTAAAAGAAAAAGAAACAGGGTTAAATTAGTCATATCACTTGCTTCGGTTTCTTCGTCGGAACATCTTTCACTAATAAGCATTCTTGATATCATATTATTTGTTAACTTCAGAAGTTCATCTTTAACATTAACTGGCTTTGCAAATTTAGTCATTTGTGATAACGAGTTCACGAACCAGTTAACCTCATTTTGTCGAGCGCGAAGGAGTAAATCGAGTGTTTTACCGTTTAAAAGCTCAGACATAACCAGTTTCTTCATGAGTTTCCAGTATGGCCCGTAAGGAGCA